>NC_132780.1:140233579-140535329 GCF_048418805.1 Vulpes vulpes
GGGGCAGAGAGAGCAGTTGTGTAGGGCATTGCAGGTATTCACAGTTGAGGGTGGAAAGGACTTTTACAGTGAAGAAAATGAGGATTCATTGGAGAGTTTTGGCTTGTTTTATTATTATTTTTTAAAGAGGAGGCGAGCCAGTGAGGAAGGTTCTTTGATCGAGTGAGAAGTTTGTAAAAGAGAAAAGAAAGGGGGGGGGGGGGGGGAATGGAAGGCTGGGAAGGGACTTTGGGATCAGTTTGTGAAATGCACTAAATGCAAAGTCAAAGTATATGAATTTTTCCCTTACATACTAAAAAATCATAAAAGTTTTCAAACAAGGCAGTTGATGTGACTTAAAGAAGCATTATAGTTAATAATAGCTTTGGAACCAGACAGATCGGAGCTCCACTCCTTGCTCTTTTCCTTTAAGTAAATTACATAACCTCCCTGAGGGCATGTGCCCAGATTCTCCCTCTGGATTGAGAATTTACCATTCAGAGGAAGTTTGTAAGGATCAAGTGAGATCATGCATATAAAGATTTACATAGTGCTTGACCCTTGTGGGTCTCAGCTATCACTGCTGTTTAAAATTATTGCCATAAAAAAGTAATATTAAAACTTTAATGAAATGTATGAATGAATGGTTCCTTAGGAAATGAAAAGGACTTTTTGTCTAAAGTGAATTATTCCTGTCAGCCACTATTTCCTTCCAAGACTGGGCATTGCCCCTTGAAATTCCTATTAGTGGGCAGCCCGGGTGGCTCAGCGGTTTAGCGCCGCCTTCAGGCTGGGTTGTGATCCTGGGACCCAGGATCGAGTCCCACATCGGGCTCCCTGTGGGGAGCCTGCTTCTCCCTCTGCCTGTGTCTCTGCCTCTCTCTCTCATGCTCTGTGTCTCTCATGAATAAATAAGTAAATAATATTTAAAAAAAAAGAAATTCCTATTAGTTGTATAGTCGTGTCCTTTTTTTAGAAGAGCAGGGGATGTAATACAGTTTCCCCCAAAACATTTAGAGATCAAATCTAACAGATTCCCATCTTGATATTCCCAGTTTAGTACAAAAAAGCCTCTGATTTAGCCGCAGAAACCTGGTGTCACTTTAAAACCCAGTTGTCAGAAATTAAGTTCCTGCTGAACGCTATTCTGCAGAACACAGCTTTAGAAAATGCTGAGAAAGTAGGGGGGGAAGCATATGGGCTTTGATTTCATTTACAAATAAAAATGTACCTTAAATATAAAAATGTACTAAAGAAAAATAGTGAAAAAAAAATCATGTTCCATGGTATTAGCCCAGGATGCCATAACAAAATACCATAGGCTTATAGGTGGCTTAAACAACTGAAATTTATTTTCTCACAGTTCTAGACACTGGGTAGTCCAAGATCTGGGTCCTGGCCAATTTGGTTGCTGCGCAGGGCCCTCTCCTCATTTGCAGACAGCTGTGTCCTCACATGAGCTCTGGTGTCTCTTCCTCTTATAAAAGTACCAGCCTTTGGGCACCTAGGTGGCTCAGTTAGTTAAGCGTCCAATTCTTGATTTCAGCTCATTTCATGATCGCAGGGTCCTAGAATTGAGCCCCAAGTTGGACTTCGCACTGGGCATGGAATCTGCTTAAGATTCTCTTTCTCCCTCTTACCCCTCCCCCTTGACCTCTTTTTTCTCCCTTTCTTTTTAAAAAACAAAACAAAAACAAAAAAACAGCCTTATCCTATTGGGGCCCTACAACTATGACCTCATTTAACCTCAATTACCTCCTAAAGACTCTATCTCCAAATACAGTTATACTTAGGGTTAGGGTTTCAAACATGAGTTTTGGGAGGGACACGGTTCAGTCTGTAGTAGTCACATCTAGGAAGTGGAATCATAAGTGATCTTCATTTTCCTCTTTATACATTTCTGTACTTTCCAAACTTTCTGCGGTTGTAGAGGTTGAGTGAAACTAGATTCTATTTCTGGATTCCATTTATATGAGGTACCTCAAGGAGTTGGATTCAGAAGCAGAAATGACAGAAAATACAGTGGTGGTTGCCAGCAGCTAGAGGGAGAGTGGAATGGAGAATTAGTGTTGAACGTGTACAGAGTTTCAGGTTTTCCAGATGAAGACTTCCAGGTTTTCCAGATGAAGGTGGATGGTGGAGACAGTTGCACAACAATGTGAATATACTTAATACCCCTGAACTGTACAATTAAAAAAATTGTTATGATCGATTTTTTTTTTAAGATTTATTTATTTATTCATGAGAGAGACACAGAGAGAGGTGCAGAGACACAGGTGGAGAGAGAAACAGGCTCCCCACAGGGAGCATAATGTGGGACTTGATCCTGGATCCCGGGAACACGTCCCAAACCAAAGGCAGACGCTCAAGCACTGAACAACCCAGGCGTCCCAAGATGGTAGATTTTATGTTATGTGTATTTTATATACACACAGATATTCTCAAGGCCCTCCACCAAAAAAAAAAAAAAAAAAAAAAGCCACACCTCAAAACACTTCTAAAAAATACACAGCTTTTGGAGTTAAACAGATGGTTAAGTACTAGTTCTGTGTTAATCTAGTGGTTCTCAGACTTGAATGTGCATCAGAATTACCCAGATGGCCTGTTTAGCCACTCCCTGAATTCCCAACCCAGTAGGTCTGGGATGGCCCTGAGAATTTTTTTTTTTTAAAGATTTTATTTATTTATTCATGAGGGACACAGAGACAGAGAGAGGCAGAGAGAGAAGCAGGCTCCATGGAGGGAGCCCAACGTGGGACTTGATCCCGGGTCTCCAGGATTACGCCCTGGGCCGAAGGCAGCGCTAAACTGCTGAGCCACCAGGGCAGCGCAGCCCTGAGAATTTTAATTTTTAACAGGCCCCCAGGTGGTTGAGAACCACCAGCCAAGAGCAAGTCTTCCTTCCTGGTTTATAAAAATGGAGACGAGTGAGATGTGAGGCTTCTGTGAGACTACGGATCCAGAAGCTCTCAGCATCAGTTTTCGTTTCCTTTTAACAAATCGTTTGCTTTTGTTTTCAAATAATTTATTTTTGGATTTTTTTCCCCATGGAATAACTACAGTCATTTTACACAAACAAAAACAAATAATTTATTTTTCCTAAATGTTTTTAGTAAGATCTACATGGGGCTTGAACTCACGACACCTGAGATCAAGAGTCACATGCTCTACCCACTGAACCAATAATAACTTATTTTTAGAAAAAAAGTATTTAAGTATGTGACAGGCATGTAACATTAATTTTGTTTCTTAGATTAGGATTATTTCAGTCCAACTAGTGTTAATCTATTTAATGATCAACTTTTTTCTTATTTCAAATTAATCTGCACGTGTACGTATGGCGAGCAGGGTTATATTCTGGTGAAAATAAGGTTATGCAACTCCCCTCCCTCCATCCCCTTCCATAAAAAAACTGACAAAATCTCTGGGAAACTATAAATTAGGGTAAATACTTATTTACACTTCAGCTGTTCTTAAAGATTTCCACTTTGTGGCTATCTGTAAGACCTAACAAGGGGGAAATGACCCCTTAAGCTAATGTTTTACCTAAATTCTATAAACATCTCTAGACTTGGACTGTCCAATATGGTAACCACCGGACATAAATGGCTGTTAGCACTTGAAATGTGACTAGCACCAGTTGTGATATATTCTAAGTGTAAGATCCACACCAGATTTTAAAGACTGTATGAAAAAAAGGATGTAAACTATCTCATTTGTTTTATACTAATTACATGTTGGAATGATTAAATAAATATTAAAATATTAAATACATATATTTATATTATTTTTTTTCATTTAGTCCAAAATATTGTTTGGATATTCTGAAATAAATAAAATATATTAAAATTGATTACACTTAAAAAGTTTGACTACTAGAAAATTTTAAAGATTTTATTTATTTATTCATAAGAGATACAGAGAGAGAGAGGCAAAGACACAGGCAGAGGGAGGAGCAGACTCCCCGCAAGGAGCCCCATGTGGGACTTGATCCGGGATCCCAGGATCACACCCTCAGCTGAAGGCAGACGCTCAACCAACTACTAGAAAATTTTAAATCATATATGTGGCTTTCACTGACTCATACTCTGTTGGGACAGCTGAGCTACTCTAGACCTTCTGAGAATTAAGGGGTTTGGGGGTGCAGTTAGGGGAGAAAGGAGGGCTCTGTGGCAAAGTCAACAAATGAAACGTTGAGTTTTAAAAAGCAAGAAGTCTGGGACACCTGGATGGCTCAGTGGTTGAGCATCTGCCTTTGGCTTGGGGCGTGATCCTGGAGTCCTGCATTGGGCTCCCTGCATGGGGCCTGCTTCTCCCTCTGCCTGTTTTTGCTTCTCTCTCTGTCTCTCATGAATTTAAAAAAATAAATAAAAATTAAAAATCTTAAAAGAAAAAAAAAATCTTAAAAGAAAAAAAAGCAAGAGGTCTGACATGCATTATGAATTAACCAAGAAATATATATAATATGTAGCATTTCCCAAAGTTTTTTCATTATAGAACCCTGCCATCCTTTTTTGTTCAAAGGACTCCTTTACCTGCAGTTCTACATGGAAAAGACCATAAAATCTTACTCTCTGCCCCAGTGTTCCCAAAGCTTTCTACAGGCCAGTGCCAATATTATTTTTCCCTACTTGTGCATACCTTTTTATAGTGGTAATTTTAAAATAATATGCTTCCCTTTTCTCAGCAAAAATACCATATAACTAGTTTATTTAAAACTGTAGAATTTTAATTGATGGAATAGTGAGATTTTTTGCTGTGGGAGAAAATGTTTTAAGATTCTCCATTGCTATCTTTTGGCATGAGAAACATTTCTAGAAATTGAACCTTCCAAAAATCCTGATATTTCCACCCGCAGAGATGAGAAGCAGCACAAGCTTGGGAATTACAGATTTGAGTTCAAACCTCTGACTTGCTACTTAACAAACTCTGCAATGTTGGGCAAGCATCTTATGTTCTCTGTAAAAATTGGGGTAACTGTGCATACCTGGCAGGATTGTGTTAGAGGATTAGAACCATATGAAGTGCCTGGCAGAGGAAAGGCACTTAGTAAATGTTAGCTATTATTACAGTTTTTATTACCTCATGTGCCTTGGCATATCAATTAATAGTAAAAGGGACTTAATATTACTGTGAATATCCATACTAGTATATGTTTATTTTCATGCATACTGATAATGCCTTCTGTAGTTTGGAAAATTATTTTAGTTGTAGGTCTTGCCTTTGTAATAAGATTACCAGCTACTCAGGATGCCTGGGTGGTTCAGCGGTTGAGCATCTGCCTTCAGCTTGGGGCATGATCCCGGGATCCGGGATTGAGTCCCACATTGGGCTCCCTGCAAGGAGCCTGCTTCTCCCTCTGCCTATGTCTCTGCCTCTCTCTGTGTGTCTCTCATGAATAAATGAATCTTAAAATAAAAAAAAAAAGATTATCAGCTACTCGAGAGCTGCAACATTATTATGTTTGTTTAGCCCTCCAAAGCTTACCTAATAAATAATCATTTAATCTAGTCCTCATTATCATTAGTATGATAAATTATAATGGTATTGCTTAATATATCATGCTATATTAATGTGCTTTCTTAAAGAAAAATTATATGGATATTACGAGAATCATTAATAGAAGTTGCAAACTATCAGAAGTTTAAGAAAAAGTTAAATAATGACAAACCTTCATAAAGAAATAATTTTACTCAGGCAAAATCTAAAAACTTAAATATTTAGAGAGGGAAATAGGGTGTTCTTTAGGCAAGACTGTGAAGACATGAAACAAGAAAAAATTACTCTAGGGACACCTGAGTGGCTCAGCGGTTGAGCAGCTGCCTTTGGCTTAGGGCATGATCCTGGAATCCCGGGATCGAGTCCCGCATCAGGCTTCCTACATGGAGCCTGCTTCTCCCTCTGCCTATGCTCTGCCTCTGCCTCTGTGTCTCTCATGAATAAATAAATAAAATCTTTAAAAATAAAAGAAAAAATTACTCTAATTTGTCCAAAAGAATGATACTGAATAATGGCAAGAACCGTGGGTCTATCCTATCTTTTTCTATTGAAGTATAATTGACAATGTTGCATTAGTTTCAGGTGTACCATGTAGTGATTCAACAACTCTATTCATTATACTATGTTCACCACACATGTAGCTACCATTCATCACCAGCCAACACTATTAAAATACCATTGACTATATTCCCAATGATGTACCTTTTGCCCCCATGACTTATTCCATAATCTGGAAGCCTGTATCTCCCACTCCCCTTCACACATTTTGCCCACTCCTGCCCCTTTGGCAACCACCAGTTTGTTCTCTGTATTTATGGGTCTATTGCTGGTTTCTTGTTTATTCGTTTGTTTTTTTAAATTCCACATATGAATAAAATCATATGGTATTTTTCTTTGTCTGATTACTTCACTTAGCATAATACCCTCTAGGTTCATCCATGTTGTCACAAATGGCAAGATCTCAGTAATATTCCATCATTGGTGGATGGGTGCATGCGTGTGTACATGGGTGTGTTAATATATCGTCATTCATCTGTCAGTGAGCATTTAGGTTGCTTCCATATCTTGGCTATTGCAGATAATACTGCAATCAACATTGGTGAGTTTTCATTTTCTTTGCATGAATACCAAGTAGTGGAATTACTGAATTGTAGGGTATTTCTATTTTTACTTTTTTGAGGAACCTCTGTATTGTTTTCTGTTGTAGTTGCACCAGTTCATGTTCCCCCAGTTTGTGAGAGTTCCCTGAAACACCTTGCCAACACTTGTTATTTCTTGTCTTTTTTTATACTAAGCATTCTGGCTCATTGTGATACCTCATTGTGATTATGATTTGCATTTCCCTGATAATCAGTGAGGTTGAGCATATTTTCATGTGTCTATTGGCCATCTGGATATCTTCTTTGAAAAAATGGCTATTTGGATGGGTCTGTCCTATTTTAAATGATCCAGAAGTGATATGATAGGGTCAAACTAATAAAAATTTTTATCTCTTTCCTAAGGGAAAGGGTTGTGTTGTAGGCACAGATATCTCATTAGATGGAACTAGAGGCACCTGTGTGGCTCAGTGGTTAAGCATCTGCCTCTGGCTCAGGTCGTGATCCCCGGGTTCGGGGATCAAGTTCCACATTGGGCTCCCTGTGAGGAGCCTGCTTCTCCCTCTGCCTCTGTCTCTGCCTGTGTCTCTCATGAATAAATAAATAAAATATTTTTAAAAATAAATTAGTGAATGAATTAATTTCGTGTTCTATTCTTAGACCACTGGAGGCTGTCTATAAGTTACTTGACTCCCTTATTTGAGAGTTCAGTAATCTATAGCAGGAAAGAAAGTGAGTAAAGAAGTGAGTATAGAAAAGTGAGTATAGAAAAAGGTGTTAATTCAAATGTCATTCGATTTCAAGCACTCATATAAAAACTAAAAAAGTAGGTGATTTATTTATGTAACTATTTTCCACTTTAGATGAGTGTAGATGTGAATTTTGACTAAGCTTTCCAGAACATTATTATATATTTGTGAGATAAAATTTGCCTTTTTGTCTCACTCTGTCCAAGTTTGAGGATTTTGATGAGCTTTTCCACTGCAGTCTTGGGCTTTTTAAGTTATAAAACGTGTTTCTGTTGCTTTTCACTAAAGCATACAAAAAATTAGCTTTACTGGACCTTCCTTACTCGGGATTTTTTTGATAACTGGTGATACTGAAGAGTGTCCTTCCTGTGCTGTTGAATTGACAGCTTGCTGCTACCATCCTGTGGTCTGGCAGTACTTCCAGCATCTTTGCATTGCAAAAATTACATCAGACTGTTTAGAAATGACCAGTCTGTGCTTAGCAAGTATAAAAATAGCTTGTGGATTATATTCAGATGTTTAGAATTCCATTTGTTTGTTACTGGGTTGAGTTTATTCACTTCACATGTTGAACAACTGCCCTGGACCCTCATATTATGCAAGGGCTGTATGGACTGACCCCTAAAGAATCTGTGGATAGAATTGTGGGGAGGGTAGACCATGAACTTGAATAAGAAAAAATAAATGCATGTTATTTTCTCTAGACTCCCACTGAAATTTATCATTTCCTAAATCTGTGAATGAAGGCCACAACCATAGCGGTATTAACAGTGCCCGGGAATTTGTTACTAGTAGAAATTTTTTTCTATCCCCTCACATTTGCAGATAATCTGGAAAGATTACTATCTTCTAAATGACGATATTTACTAGACTCACCACTAAATCTTCAATATTAATGCATTGTCAAAGAATCACATATATAGGGCAGCCCCGGTGGCTCAGCGGTTTAGCACTGCCTTCGGCCCAGGGTGTGATCCTGAAGACCCGAGATTGAGTCCCGCGTCGGGCTCCCTGCATGGAGCCTGTTTGTGTCTCTGCCTTTCTCTGTGTGTGTCTCTCATGATTAAATAAATAAATATTTTTTAAAAATCACATATACAACTATATCACAATTTAAAAATATTTTTATAAATGTATTTTTAATTTTTTAATAAATGCATTTTTTAAAAATCCTACATATATTATGCACTTTGAAATACTACTCTGCAAAAGGACCCATAGGCTTCACCAGACAGCCAGAAGGCACACAAAGGGTCAAGAACCCTCCTCCTTCCTTTGGGAGATTTCTTCCCACAGCCACATCTGGTACCTGTCAGTAGTTGTGGGGTAAACTGCCTCAACTTTTTTCAGATCCTTGCTTGCTGGAGTTAATTTTAAGTGATAAGCCATGGATCCTACATCTCACTTCATTGAGCATCTGTCCTAAAGCTGCCAGCTTGGAGAATGCTTTCCCAGAAATAAAGGTTTTTTGATCATAGATCTACAACTAGTTATGGTCTTTTTTTTTTTTTGTAAGAATATCCATAGATGCTTTATTTTTTATTGTTACTGATATTAAATTCTTTTTCATAATAAAGTTTTCCATTTTAAGTATAGTTAAGCACATTTTAAGTACAGTTCTGTGGCATTAAGTACATTGGCAATGGTATGCAACCATCATCATCACCATCGTTCTCTAGAACTTTCTCATCTTCTCCAACTGAAACTCTGTTCCTTCTGGTCTTTTGATGGAAATAAGTATAAATATAAATTCTCTTCACATGACATTTATTAAGGCTTATAAAAGATTTTACACTAGATGGAAGTTTGCTTCTCTTAAATGGAATATAGAAGGATGCCTGGGTGGCTCAGCGGTTGGTCTGCCTTCCGCTCAGGGCATGATCCCGGGTGTGGGGATCGAGTCCCATATCAGGCTCCCTGTGAGGAGCCTGCTTCACCCTCTCTCTGTGTCTCTGCCTCTCTCTGTGTCTCTCATGAATAAATAAAACCTTTTAAAACTTTTTTTAAAAATGAGATTATTTCAACTTCTTTAAAATTTTTGTAGAAGCGGAAATCTTGTTTGGAGTAATATGCTACATATATATTTATTCAGATTCTTTCTTTTTTATTTTCTTGAGTAAAGGGATAGAAGTTTATTAAGTAAAGATACAGGGAAAGCTCTCAGAAGTGAGAGGGGTCCCAACAGGGTTGCCCCATATTCTTTCTTGCATCATTTTTAAAAAATATTTTTTCAGGGGACCCAATGTGGCTCACTGGTTTAGCACCTGCCTTTGGCCCAGGGTGTGATCTTGGGGTCCAAGGATCGAGTCCCACGTTGGGCTCCCTGCATGGAGCCTGCCTCTCCCTGTGCCTGTGTCTCCGCCTCTCTGTCTCTCATAAATAAATAAATAAATAAATAAATAAATAAATTTCTTCAATTTGGGGTTTTTTATTATTTTTTAAAATTAGGTTCCATATCCAACATGGGGCTTAAACTCAGGATCCTGAGGTCAAGAGTTGCATGCTCTGCTGACTGAGCCAGCCAAACACCCCCTTAAATATTTTTAAGCTTAAAAAAATGCTTCTCTCATTTTTCTTCTCCTTAAATAATTACTTTTGTGCACATCTTCCTTGTGAGTCCACTTTTACAAAAGGAGACCTGGACATCTCTTGCTTGGTAACATCATTGACTTCGTAAAATGGAATTTTGTTTGTTAATATTGTTAGTTGTTTTTATAAGGCTTGTTTTTCTTGGAACATACCATAAAACCAAAATATTTTGAATGTTACTCATTGAGAGAGGGCAATCAGAGTCAAGAGTTTGCATAATAACTTTAACCAGATTGCTAATAAATATTTTTTGCTATAACAACTGCCATTTCAAAGTATCTTTTTTTTTTAAGATTTTATTTATTTATTCATGACACACACAGATAGAGAGAGAAGCAGAGACACAGGCAGAGGGAGAAGTGGCCTCCATGCAGGAAGCCCGATGCAGGACTCGATCCCAGATCCCCAGGATCACACCCTGGGCTGAAGGCAGCGCTAAACCGCTGGGCCACCAGGGCTGCCCTCAAAGTATCTTTTAAGAGCAGTTCCTTACGTGGGACAATAATACATACAAACTACACTGACAGAAAGCAGTAGTGTCCTATTATATTTGAGGAAATACAAAGTTTCGTTAGTTTTTATTTTAATAGCTTAATTATTACCATGCTGTATTTTAGTGAATTCTTGACTGTGGGATGGGAAGGCAAAAGGCAGTCTCTTTTACTATTTGTTGTGACTAGTACTGCATAATAATACCCATTGTGTTCAAAAGTAGAAAAAGTCACATTGGTAGGGTTTCTTCTTTTACTTCATTTAAAATATTCTCTGGAAGAAATCCCCTTTCCCTGAGTAAGAACGCAAATGACTTAGATACATCTCCATTTCATTTAATAAAAAGTACCGTATTTTTCCGAATAAAACTGAAGTCAAGAAAAAATGTCAGTGCAGTTGCTAGTTATTATTCAGGTATTTTGTTTTTATGGAGAGGATGTAAGTATGACTAGCTTTTGGCACTTCTAGTTTTTAATTCCTATTCCTACAATTTTTGCTAATGTGTTTTTGGTTGATATATGTTCATCTTTATGGGTGATTAGTTTTAACATTGGCATTGCTTCCTCTCCCTAAGTCAGCTTGTTGGAGCTGAGTCCCTAAATGACTGTTTTTAGGGGAAGAAATGTAATAGATGTGGCAATTGATGATTAAAACAGAAATTCACCTTTTCTGCCGGGGGGCGGGGGGGAAGTAAAATACAAGGATTCTTTAACTGAAACAGTAGTGTAACTGAAGAGAACTAACTCATCTTTTTAATACATATTATTCTTTTTTGTTTTTTGTTTTTTGTTTTAATACATATTATTCTACATACTAAAGTACTGTGATTTATCATAAAGATAGTTTCAATTTCATTTTACTTAATATTTAGTAGCAATCAGGATAGCAGCAGTTCTTTGTATCATTCATCAATCATTTTCTGTATATTATTTTCCATAGTTCTTAAAACATTTAGTCTTTCTTAAAACACAGCAAATTATAAAAACATTTGGCAGGTTGTATTTTTTTTTTTCCCTATGTTATAGAGTTGCTTTTCTTTCCTGTAAAGTCCAGTGTTGGTGTCCTCAAAAAGCCATACATGTGCCAGAGATTCTCAACTTAAACTTTTACTTCTGAGTCTTTTAATGAATGCAACTATTGTTAATATAAATTACTGTGCTAAAGATTTCGGGACTCCAAGGAATTATTTTGTATTTATGTTTAATACATAAATCCCTGTTTGAGGGAGGTTTATTTAATACTAAACAGATTATTATAGAAGAATACACAATCTTTTGCCCTATGAATCTTAAAAAATGACACTTCCTTATCCCACAGGGATGAAGTCATCTGATCTGGAGCAGAGACAGGAAGTCAGTTGACCACTCATGGCTTTTTCTACACAACAGGAATGCCTGGCTAGATAAATAAGGGCCCAGCATAAGCTAGCAGATCCTGGGCAATGGGCATACAACCCTGCATCCCAGATCCTGTGCTTTATGATATGAAAAAGTGCTCAGGTGTAACCTAGCTGCATATTTTTAGCTGCCCCAGCTTTCATGAACTTGTGAGTGAGCAAGGGGATCAGAAAAACAAAGTTTTGTCATACAGCTGTCAGATACTAGGAACACATCAGACGTGCTCTGGGGATACAAATGAGTGAACAATTAATTTTGCTTGGGAATTAAAAAAAATGGTGGTAGTATAATTTTACTCAAAGCATTAAAAAATAAGCAAGCATCATCAGTTGACCACTTGTAGGTGGGTGGGAAGGTCTTTTTGTCTTCTCAAAAAGGTAAGTGCAAAGCAAAAGAATTTAAAAAGTGATGTGATAAGTTTAGGGGACATCAAATGGTCAAGATGGTAGAGAGCAAAGGGGTGGGTTGAGGTTCAAAATGAAGCTAGAACCTACTGTAATGAGCCAGTACTTCCAGTTCAGTGATGTCAAAAAACCATGAGCAAAAAAAAAGTTGCTCAGCTTTGGGACAATGACTGACTTATATTTACATTCAAATACATTGCTCTTCAACAGTATCCTCAAAGCACTCTAGACTCTTTTTACATAAATTTGGGCTGTGCTTTAGTTGAGAACAAAAGATAGGCATAATGAAGTTAATCATAGAGAGCGATGTCTGATCAGTGTCAAAAGACATGGTTGTTGCTATCAGAATTCTAGCTAGAGACTTCTGAAGACCTCACAAGGTTGTTAGAGAAGGATTCGCAGAGGTAGATTCAAGCTAAATTTTGAATAATGAATGGAATTTGAATAGATATGGAAGAGGAAGAAGAGCATTTCAGGTAAGATTGTCTCCTGGGGGTTGGAGTGTGCCATTTGGCTAGAATAGAGTATAGGGCAATAGTGGGAAATGCCTTTAGCCACATTATGCATTTTAGGCTTAAAAAGAATTATCTTAAAAAAAAAAAAAAAAAAAAGAGTTATCTTCCACTTGGGACGCCTGAGTGGCTCAGCGGTTAAATATCTGTCTGTGGCTCTGGGCGGGATCCCGGGATCCAGGATCAAGTTCCGCATCAGGCTCCCTGCGTGGAGCCTGCTTCTCCCTCTGCCTGTGTTTCTGCCCCTCTCTCTGTGTGTCTCTCATGAATAAATAAAATCTTAAAAAAATAATAATTATTATTATTTTCCACTTTAGATTGTTCTTGCATAGGAATAACCTGGTCTTCAAAATAAGCACACTTTCTTGGAAAACTAAAGTAGGTTTCAGGGAGAAGGGAATAAGCACACTTTTCCTGGTGTGCCCGCTCCTGCTGGAGATTTGCCATCTTGTGGCCAATGTACTGGAAAGGGTGATAGATTCATTTAGAAAAATGTTCACTGACAACAATGAGATACCACCTCATCCCTGTTAGAATGGCTGTTATCAAAAAGACAGCTCCTGGCTGGCTCAGTCAGTGGAGCGTGCTACTCTTGATCTCGGGGTTGTGGTTTTGAGCCTCACGTTGAGTGTGGAAATAACTTAAAATAAAATCTTAAGAAAAAAGACAAGAGATGTTGGTATGGATGTAGACAAAAGGACCCTACTTCACTGTTGGTGGAAATGTAAATCGATGCAACCAATATGGAAAACAGTACAGAAGATGCTCAAAAAATTAAAAATGGAGCCACTATATAATCTAGCAATCCCACTTCTAGTTGTATATCTGAAGGAAATGAAATCACTCTCCCAGAGAAATATCTGCATCCCCCTGATCATTGCAGCGTTACTCGCAATAGCCAAAATATGAAACAACCTAAGTGTCTGTCAATGGGTAAATGGATAAAGAAATTGTTTTATACACACATATACATACACATATATGCAATTGAATATTATTCAACCATAAGAAAGAAAGAAACCCTGACATTTGTGACAACATGGATGAACACTGAGGGCATGGGCATAAGCATAAGCCAAGTGAAATAAGTCAGACAAAGATCAACAAATACTATATGATCTCACTTATAGGCAGAATCTAAAAGAGTCAAATTTGCTGAAACATAATTGACTATTGGTTGCCAGAGCCTGGGGGCTGGGAAATGGGAGATGTTGGTCAAAGGGTACAGACTTTCAGTTAAAAGATGAATAAATTCTGGAGACCTAACGAACGTATAAAGTGGTAACTGTAGTGTATTGTACACTTCAAATTTGTTAAAACAGTAGATTTTGAATATTCTCACAACACAAGAAAATTGGTAATTGGAACACCTGGGTGACTCAGTGGTTAAGCGCGGCTTCCTTCAGCTCAGGGTGTGATCCTGGAGTATGGAGGTCAAGTCCCACATCAGGCTCCCTGCATGGAGCCTGCTTCTCCCTCTGCCTATGTCTCTGCCTCTCTCTGTGTCTCTCATGAATAAATAAATAAAATATTTAATTTAAAAAAATTGGTAACTATGTGAGGTGATGGACATATTAACTAACCTTATTATGGTAGTCATTTCATAATATACACAGATATCAAATCATCACATTGTATACCTTAAACTGAAACTTTCTCCAGAGTTTGGAGAATAAGGAGCCTCAAACTGTGTCTCTGAGCTGACCAGACTACCTGACTGTAGCTGGGGACAAGTTCCCCAATTTTTTGAGATTTTCCTGAATATGTTATGACTCAAAGGAAAAAATGAGCAGCCTGGCGGCAGGGGAATCAAGGAGAAAACCCCATTAGTAACCCCAGATTCCTGGTGGATCTCTGGAGGGGGTTGGGGGGATTGGATTCCATGTTTGATTTGTTGGTTGGGTTTTGCTTTGTTTGGCTTGGTTTTTTGATGTACTATATTTCCTTTTAGGCTTGCTTTTTTTCTTTGTATTTAAAAATTTTTTAATTCCAGTGTAGTTAACAAATGGTGTTCTATTAGTTTTAGCGTACCAGGATTCCATGTTTTTAGTAACCAACTTTATGTTATTTTTAATATATCCTAGACATCATAGTAGTTCATTCTTTTTCTTTTTTTTTTTTTTTTTTCTTTTTGTCGATGGGACGGCCTTGTTTCCGGCCGCGCCCTATTTCGCCGGGATGACGGGCTCTGCGCACCAGCCCCCCCGCCCCAGACGCAGGGCGGGGCATGCCACACCCAAAGTTTATTCATACCTAATTCTGTGTGGATCTCTAAAAGATATGTGGAGTGTGTTTTTTTTCTTTTTTAAATATAACCCCAGTTTCATTATTACATCTAAAAGCTCTTAATAGGGGATCCCTGGGTGGCGCAGTGGTTTGGCGCTTGCCTTTGGCCCAGGGCGCAATCCTGGAGACCCGGGATCGAATCCCACATCGGGCTCCCGGTGCATGGAGCCTGCTTCTCTCTCTGCCTGTGTCTCTGCCTCTCTCTCTCTCTCTCTCTCTCTCTGTGACTATCATAAATAAATAAAAATTAAAAAAAAAATAAAAGCTCTTAATAGAATATATGTATATTCTAAAATATATTTATAAGTCCCATCAGGAATTATGAAATTTCAATGTTGATTGGCTCTAGGAAATTTTAAATTTCTTTGCCGGGATTAATCTAGAATTATGTGAGTTTTTAATTATTCAGGGTCTTTGGGAACACAATCTTTTTTTTTTAATAAATTTATTTTTTATTAGTGTTCAATTTACCAACATACAGAATAACACCCAGTGCTCATCCAGTCAAGTGCCCCCCTCAGTGCCCGTCACCCATTCACCCCCACCCCCCCCACCTCCCCCCTCCCCGAACACAATCTTTGCATAAAACACAGCTGTGCTATATTTAAAACCTGGATATTTATTCAGTATTTTTTTTAAGATTTTGTTTTTATTTGAAAGAGTGTCAGAGAGCACAAGCACAAAGGAGGGGAGAAGCAGACTCCCCACCCCACTAAGCATGGAGCCTGACAGGGCTCAATCCCAGAGCTGAAGGCAGACATTTAACTGACTAAGCCACCTAGGTGCCCCTATTCAGTATTTCTTATACTTCTTTATGTGATATTTGCTGGGGATATGCAAATGAATATGACAAGATCGCTATTTTTGAGGGTAGCCCTAAAATATTGTTTATACTGTTAATTTCTAGATGATAGTCTATTAGTAACATTTAACTTTGAAGTCAGTCTAGTCTGTTAGTCCACTATAATTGAGCCATAAATTCATACTCCTAGCTCTTTCCCCCTACAAGCTATGCAGTGTGAGTTAAAAGCATCCTCCATTGCTGTAGGGCTTCGTACTTTCAGAGTTTGGTATCTCTTGAACCACCTCAGCTCTGAATCTAAATTCAGCAAAGACTTTTGGGACTAAACCCACAGTCTCTTTTGTTTTTGTTTTTGTTTTTTTCCACAGTCTCTTTTGAAGCCCTTCTTTGTTTAGACCTGGGACTGCCCCCCACTCCCTACCTGGCATAAAATTGGCAGCTAAGATTAAAGGAAGATGAAGAAGAGAGGTCTGGAAAGATTTTCCCCAGGACTACTTTTGCATCAGTCAGTATGTGCACAGGTCTTCTGTAGATTCAGAGTGGATCTTAAGATTTTGAGAGGCCCTCAGCAAACATATTTAGCACAATTCTTATGAGCTCTTTGTATATTTCAGTGTATATATTTCTGGATAACTTTAGAATCTGTTAATGCTTCTCAAACTTGAGAACTCAGACCACCCAGATTATTTTCTCAGATCCCAGTTTGAGAAACACTGATTTGTATGGTTAATGATTCTGTCGTCAGTAAACTTAAAGTTATTGTCACTGTGTTGGAATTTATCTTAAGTTTGATATGTTTATCAAACAATATTTATCACTATACCACTGCTTGCTAAAGTAATCATGAATGCATTAATATCTACTGATCCTTGGGATTTCGTTTTCAGATTGACCACCAGTGATGATCATTCTTCCATAACACACAGCAAACCATTGCATTCTGGGAGTTGGATAAGACAAATGGTTTTTGAACTTTTTTTTCCTAGTTGAATAAGAATGGAGTCACTCAGATGAAGGGGAGAAGTGGGAGTATCAGAATATCTCCACCACCACCATTTAGGCCTTCATGAAAGCTCCTGGACACCTTGGAAAATCCTGGATCGCCAGGAAACAAAGTTTAAAAACCGTAGCTGTGGCTGTTAACTTCATTTAGGGATGGAAAAATGGGCCTTGAGAGATTTTTTTTCTTTTAGTTTTTCCTCTAATAATATTTCTTAGTCTTTTCCATCTTCTCTTTATTGCTGCTAGAAGGATATAGCCAGTGACAAAATGCAGGGCGTTCTTTGTTGAATAATAACTGAAAAACTCAGAACCCATCATGTTAAGTTTGACCACTTCTTCTTATTGCAGATGGTTATAATTGTGAAAATACCATCATGTTTTTGCTAGCAAAATGTTATATTATTTCAAAAAAAAAAAAAAAAAAAAAAGTCCAGAGGCTTCACCTGAAGAAGCTTGAAAACCCCTGCCAAAAACTCTTAGTATTTCTCACATTACATCATAATAAACTATCGAATGTCTCTCTCCCAGAAGAAAATGAGTACCTTACAGTTAGGAACCATGCCAGAAGGTTTCACACTGTCTTGCAATTATAAAATTTAACAGCCCATAACAATGACAATAGAGTAACAGGAGTAAGGTGAGAATACTTTCTTAGTTGACACACAGTTACTTGCCTTGGGTAAGTGGCTGTTTTACAGCATAGCCTTTTGATCATGACACTCACTGGTAAATAATTAGCAAAAACACACTAATTCACTCTTCAGCATTGCTTTTGCAGTCCTACAAAAAAATTGTGTGTTTACATTTATTACTATATTTTATGTCATGCTCATTTGATATTCCCAGCGTTAACAGAGTACCTGGCATGTAGTAGGAGCTAAATATTTATTAAATTAATGAATATTGTTTTCACCCACTGACCAACTTTATTAAGGATAGGAATTAAAGAAGCCCCTTTCCTCCTTCCCTAAGCTATTCTTCAGGGTAGAAAACAAAAGGAGGTATGGGATAAAACTGTATGATTTACTGTCCTCTTTTTCCCCCCTTTCAGTATACTCTGACCCTATAATTTGTGCTAATTAACTCATATAAACTGTTGTTACCTCCCAAAGCATTTTTTTTTTTTTCAAAACTTTAAAAGTGACTGTAGGGCCAAGATGGCGGAACAGGGACTGGATTTACCTTCCTGCATTAAAAAAAGTTAAAAATAGGATAAAATATATTAAACAGTGGCTTTGAGACCTGGGAAATCAGGTGGCATAGCCAGGGACTCCTTAGGAATGGTGAACGGATGAGATGAGCCCTATTGATGATTGCCCCAGCTTACTGTCTAGAGAGCATAGCCAGGCCACAGCATAGGGAATGGGATGCCAGATGGAGTCTGATCATCTTCCAAGGTTGGTGGGTGAAAGGGCTAAAATATATGGCAGGATACCGGAGAGGAGAGCACTGCCCAGAGAAAAAACTCCCAAGTCCTCAGCTGGTGACCAGTCAGTACAAGGGGGTGGGGGAGAGACCCAAATCCTGGGAGGGAACTGCCCATAAGGATTAGAGGGAACAACACTCGGAACACAATTCTTATGAGCCCTCTGTATATTTCAGTGTGTATATTTCTGGATAACTTTAGAATCTGTTAATGTTTCTCAAACTTGAGAACTCAGACCACCCCAGATTATTTTCTCAGACCCCAGTTTGAGAAACACTGATTTGTATGGTTAATGATTCTGTCATCAGTAAACTTGTTATTATCACCGTGTTGAAGTTCATCTTAAAGAAGTTTGACAAATTTATCAAACAATATTTATCCAGGGCAGAAAATAGTTTGTGTTCTACCTGTGAGAGTACAAAAATCTTTGTAATTCATGAGACATCAAGTGAATAATATTGTTGCCTCAAGATAGGGCGAGATTAGCCCCAAAGAGAGATAAAGCTTAAAAGCAAGCCTCAAGAGGATCAAGTGATTTATAAGAAACTTAATTGAGGGGTGCCTGAGTGGCTCAGTAGGTTAAGCGTCTGACTCATGGTTTCAGCTCAGGTCATGATCTCAGGGTCTTGAGATTGAGCCCCGAGTCAGGCTCAGGGCTGGGCATGGAGCCTGCTTGGGATTCTCTCTTGCTCCTTCCACCCCTCCCCCATGCCCTCTCTCTCTAAAATAAATAAGTCTTTTGAAAAAATAAGTAGGGACACCTGGGTGGCTCAGCAGTTGGGCACCTGCCTTCGGCTCAGGGCGTGATCCCAGGATGGCTGGATCGAGTCCCGCATCGGGCTCTCTATCTGTGTCTCTGCCTCTCTGTGTCTCTCATGAATAAATAAATAAAATCTTTTTTAAAAGAAAGAGAAAGAAAGAAAAAAATAAGTAACTTACTGTGTCCTAGACAAAATTCAGAAATATCTATAGGGTTACAAAGTATCCAGTACTCGATAACGTAAAATTAACAATATCTGGCATCCAATAAAAATTTATCAGGTATGCAGGGGATCCCTGGGTGGCGCAGTGGTTTGGCGCCTGCCTTTGGCCCAGGGCGCGATCCTGGAGACCCAGGATCGAATCCCATGTCAGGCTCCCTGCATGGAGCCTGCTCTTGCTCTGCCTGTGTCTCTGCCTCTCTCTCTCTCTCTCTCTGTGACTATCATGAATAAATAAATAAAATCTTAAAAAAAAAATTTATCAGGTATGCAAAGCAGTAGGAAAATACTACCAGTAATGAAGAGAAAAAAAGATCAATCAATAGAAACAGACCCAGAAATGATACAAATGATGGAGTTTATGGAGAAAGACATTAAAAATTTATCACTCTTTTAAGTTCAAGAAGATAGAGGAAAGATTGAACATACTGTAATGTGCTTTTTTCCTTTGACAATGTATCCTTCCAAGGCAGTTTGTGTAGTTTCTCCATGGTTTTTAATGGCTGTGTGCTATTACACTATGTGGGTGGAAACCATAACTGACTTAACAAGTCTCTCATGAATGACATCTAGGGTGTTTTTTTTAATATTTTAAATCAAATTATAATTTATATGCCATAAAATTCACCCCTTCTAGTGTACAATTCAGTGATTTAGTTCCAGAACATTTTCATCATTCCAAAAAGAAACCCCATAATCATGACATCTAGGTGGTGGTTGTTGTTGTTTAAGATTTTATTTATTTATTTATTTGTTTATTTATTTATTTATTTATTTATTTTAAAAGATTTTATTTATTTATTCATGAGAGACACAGGGAGAGAGAGAGAGAGAGGCAGAGGCAGAGGCAGAGAGAGAAGCAGGCTCCATGCAGGGAGCCCCGATGTGGGACTTGATCCTGGGACTCCGGGATCATGCCCTGAGCCAAGGGCAGATGCTCAACTACTGAGCCACCCAGGTGTCCCAAAGATTTTATTTATTTATTCATGAGAGACACACAGAGAGAAGCAGTCTCCCTACAGGGAGCCTTATGTGTGACTTGATCCCAGGACTCCAGGATCATGATCCAAGCCAAAGGCAGATGCTCAACCACTGAGCCACCCAGGTGCCCCAACATCTAGGATTTTTGCAGTCTTTTGCTAGAAGCAATAATCCTACGCTGGATTTTTTTTTTTTTTTAAGATTTATTTGAGTGGGAGAGAGCACAAGCAGGGGGAGCAGCAGGGAGAAGGAGAGGGAGAAGTAGGGAGCCCAATAGGGGGCTTGATCCCAGGACCCTGAAATCATGGCCTGAGCCGAAGGCAGACAGAGGCGTCACCTACTGAGCCACCCAGGCGCCCCTATCACGCAGAATTTTAAAATTTTATGTCATCAAATTTGTCAGTATTTTGTACTTCTATATCTTGTGACAGACTTTCCCCACTCCAAGATTATAAAAAAAAAAAAAAAAAAAAAAAAACAATGTCTCTGGGCACCTGGCTGGCTCAGTCGGAGAAGTGTGTGACTCTTGATCTCAGGGTTGTGAGTTTGAGCCCCATGTAGAGTAGATTACTCAAACTTAAAAAAAAAAAAATCCCATGTATTTATGCTAGTACTTTAAGGTTCTCATCTCTCTGCCCCCCTTATAATTGTTTGATCCATCTAGAATTTACTTTTGTGTAAAATGTAAGGTATGGATCCACCATCTTTTCTCCATACAGCTAACTTCTTTCCCCCACTGATTTTTTTAAGATTTTATTTATTTATTCATGAGAGACACAGAGACAGAGAGAGAAGCAGGTTCCTCGCAGGGAGCCCAATGTGGGACTCGATCCCAGACCAGGATCACACCCTGTGCCAAAGGCAGATGCTCAACCGCTGAGCCACCCAGGCATCCCCCCCCCCCCACTGATTTAATATGTCACTTGTATACTATGTCCTCTTGATTAAAAGCTATTATTCAAAGTGCTGACTCCTATAAGGACAATTTTAATAGTAGCTTTATTTTTTTTTTTAAGAGTGGTAATCAGGGGGCACTGATTACCATTACTGACTGGCTCAGTCAGTTAAGCATCCGACTCTTGATCTCAGCTCAGGTCTTGATCTCAGGGTCCCGAGTTCTAGCCCCCATGTTGGGCTCCATGCTATCCACTTAAAAAAAAAAAAAAAAAAAAAAAAAAACGGGGATCCCTGGGTGGCGCAGCGGTTTGGCGCCTGCCTTTGGCCCGGGGCGCGATCCTGGAGACCCGGGATCGAATCCCACATCGGGCTCCCGGTGCATGGAGCCTGCTTCTCCCTCTGCCTGTGTCTCTGCCTCTCTCTCTCTCTGTCTCTGTGACTATCATAATTAAATTAAAAAAAAAAAAAAAGAACCTTTAAAAAAAAAAAAAAAAAAAAGAATGGTAACCAGGTGTCTGGGATAGTGATTTCTGCCCTCTTGGGATACCTAACAGGATTCTGTAAGAACTACAGTCTCTTTCCCTCTGTGACAAATCCTATTGTCATGAACTGCTGTTACTGAGGGGAGTATGTCTCTTTTAAGTGTATTGAGTCAAGGAGTTTTTAACTATTGATCTAGTCCCCCCTAAGAGTGGGGACTTCTCTTTTACACATTATAAATTTCACTTGTGGCCAGCAGCCCACTTAGTGATTCCAGGGTTGTTAACTTACAGGAGAAAAGGGTCTCAGCAAGGAAAAAGTGAGCCTTTCCAAAGAAAATTAAACTCTTCACTTTTGAAATCATTCATTTCTGATCCTCACCTTGTCTTCCCACTTCTGAATTGTCAATTTCCATACCTCTCCTTTGGTAAATTGAATTGGTGGACCATGTGTCCTCCTAGGGAAAAGAACTACTGGACTAGGCATAGGATGACTGTTTTGGCAGTATGTAGAGCTAGAGACCTAGAGATAGGAGTTATCTCTTTGAATTTGAAACCGTTCAAAGTCAGAAGAGTATGGCCCTTTAAAAAGTGGAATTCTCAGGGTACCCCTGACTATAAAGGCTCACAGAGTTCTACCCAAGGGGGCTAGAAGCAGAGGCCTGTCTGTCTGGTAGGACAGATACCCCGGGGAGCGTACTATCAAGTGTTTGAGCAGTCCGTTAGGTTCGGGAAGGGTACACAATGGCTTTTAATTTCATCCAGGATGATAAAATTGTTCTCTTTCACTACTCAAGGACTAGCTGGTCCCTTCAAATTCTGGCAAATGTTCTCTGTGCTTGAAAGTCCCAGTGGGGGCAGCCCGGGTAGCTCAGCAGTTTAAGCACCACTTTCAGCCCAGGGCCTGATCCTGGAGACCCAGGATTGAGTCCCACATCGGGCTCCCTGCGTGGGGCCTGCTTCTCCCTCTGTGTCTCTGCCCCCCTCCCTCCTCTCTCTCTCTCTTTCAGTCTGTGTCTCTCATGAATAAATAAAATCTTAAAAAAAAAAAAAAAGAAAAAGTAAAGAAAGTCCCAGTGGCAGTGACACATTCTTAGGCTGACTGATGCTGACTTCCTTTCTCCGTTTGTTAACCCTTGGGCATCTCCTCTGCTAGAAGAGTCCGTACAGGTGTAAAGTTGTGTGGGAAGCTGGCATAGTTGTAAAAAGTGGTTTCAGTAGAGGCTATTCTTCCCTTACATTTTTCTTAGTTTGTTCCAGAAACTGTTAGACACTATAAAAAATAAATTTACAAAGGATATAGTGGAATCCGCTTAAAAAGTCACGTCGAAGTAAAGAAATAATACCCACTTTATAGACTTAATGATGTTTGAAATTGCTGGATTTATTCCATGTGATTGTGATGTCTGGGAGACAAGCTCATGGCACAATAATGAGCTATGGCTGATGCAATTCTGCCCTATAAAACATCAGGATCGAAGGGAAGCCCTTCCCACAGATTTCTATATATTTAGTTAATGATAGTTTCCCCGCTTTTCCATCCTCAGAAGAAGGATGGTCATGCTAGCCTGTATGTCTGAGTCCTCAAAGCAGATTTCACCTGGCCTGCTGCCCCTTGCGCAGTTTAGGCTGGAGGTTACCCCAGGGTGTCAGCTTCCCCTCTCCTTCCTCTCAGCTCACCGTCATCTTGCCTCTCCACCAAAGTTCCCCTCAAATGGCTTCTGATCACCCCAGGCCATCCGACAACTGAACGAATTCACCCCCACAACGGGAAGGTCTCACATCAGGGGGATACTTACCCCTTCCAGACCTTTCCTGGGGGAAGCAAGTTTCCTTCCATGGGGCAGGAGCCAGTTTTATACTTGTTTGGCCTTGTGACTGATAGGATGGGGAGTTTGGGGGAACTGGAGAGGAGATGACAGTTTTAACCAAGAAAAAACATTGAGTAGAAATTATCCCTTCTGCCTTCTTCGGGCGTGTCCCTCTTCTGGGCATCTCTTCAGGATTTCATTCCTCCGTCCAACTGCCGTTCACAACTGCCCTTTCCAACTGCTCCAGAACTCTTGGCCCCGGCATTCCGTGATGTAAATTATTCCACGCATGGCTCGAAATGGGTGCGAAGCAGTGTTGCCAGGTGTCGGATCACTAGTGTAAGTTTACCGGATCTCGGGGGAGGGAGGAGAAAGGGGGAGAACTGCTGTTGGAACTTGTCCAGTTGTTATTGTTTCAGCCAGAGCACAGTAATTGCGCTGGCTAGGCTTGATGCTGTCGGTGGCTGGGGAGAGAGGGAACTTGGGGCTTGGAGCTAGGGGGATTTGGGGGTTGAGATTTTCCACTTTAAAGATTCCAGGGATGGGCTATAGATTGTTTGGAATCGAACAGTTGGCAGTGCTGCTGCCTGGGGAGGAACCTGGGACCTCTGGGGCTAAGCCTGTAACTGTACTGCCTGGGGCTATGGTGTCTCCTCTGTCTCAAAAAGTAAGGAGAACGGCTTTTCTGTTTTTGTAAAGAGAGCCAAAATATGGCAAGAAATCCAGACTGCTCACCATGTTTGGAAACGTTCAGTCATAAAACCCAAAAGACCTCTGAATTCATGAGATTTTTTTTTCTAAAACAAAAATATTATTTCTCCCCTTTCTCGTGATGCATTTTGAGGAAGTTACTGTTCCTGGTTTACAGTCCCTTTGGGGAATCTGTTTGGGAAGGGTTGCTGCCAGCTATCTTTGATTTATCTAGATTCCTTTTTGACTTGTAAGTTAAGGATTTGCATTCAATAAAAACAATTTAAATTGGGTATTTATTTAGTCTCTTGAATGACCACAAAATTTTTAAAATCCCGTTAAAGACCAGCAACGAGAGAAAAACTTAGATGAATTACACAGTTACTTATCTAGGAAAGTAAAGAGTATATTTTTATGTTGTATTGATGTTACTGGCTTTAATCTGCTTTGCTAACCAGTACTTTATTCCTTTTCTTATAGTTGTCATGGATGATGATGATGACTCGTGTCTCCTTGATCTTATCGGGTAAGATATTCATTCCAAAATCAGAATAAATCCAATGTGTGAGGTTTGCTGTACTAAAACAACCTAATAAGCAAGCATATTAAAAACTGAGTGGGTTTTTGGGGTACCCAGCTGGCTCAGTGAGTGGAGCATGTGACTCTTGATCTCGGGGTCATGAGTCAAGCCCCATGTTGGGAGTAGAGATTATTTAAATTAAAAAAAAAAAAAACTGCGTGGGTTTTTAAAGTAAAAATCAACAGAGGCACCTGGGTGGCTCAATCAGTTAAGCATCTGCCTTTGGCTCAGGTCATAATCCTAGGGTCCTGGGATCAAGCCCCCACATCAGGTTCTCTGCTCAGCTGAGAACCTGCTTCTCCCTCTCTCTCTGCTGCTCCCCCTATTTGTGTGCTCTCTCTCTAATAAATAAAATTAAAATAAATAAAAATCAACACAGAGTATGGATTAACACATAAAGAGACAGAGATCTTTGGATATGATAGGGTTCATAATTAGGTCATTCTTTATTAAATTTACCTTCTAACAAATCTCAGGAGGCAGAAATGAGTGATAATAGGAAATAGAACATCAAGAAATCAAGAATTAAACAAAAAACTTAATAAAACTGTTCTAAAATAAGGAGAGAATTTTACTCAGGCTAATATGTCATTTTCTTTTTACCCTAGTGAAATGAATCCTAAATATAGGTTATGTATTTATTTGCTGTTTTCTTTCTTTGTTGCTGTTTTCCAGAGACCCACAAGCATTGAACTATTTTCTACATGGACCTAGTAATAAATCTGTAAGTAATACTTAGAACATCACAGATATCAATTTTGTCACTTCTTTACAGTTAAAATAATCACTTTATCGAATTTGTACCTTTGCAGAGCAATGATGACTTGACTAATGCAGGATATTCTGCAGCCAATTCAAATTCAATTTTCGCCAACTCCAGTGTGAGTATTGGAAACCACATCGAGTGATAAAGTGTTTCTCTCTCATTGATGGTTTGTGAACTGAGGCTTTCATTGCCTTTGGATCCTGATGAGAGTTACTACCTTGTCTCTTGTAATTGAAAGGGAGGGAGGATCTACTGAATGGTGTTGACATTGTCTCCTTTTAACTTCATCAACTTACATAAGCTATATGAGATATATTTTGCCATTTTCCTAAGCTTTCAGCTGTCTTTCTAGAATGACTTGGGAATGTTATAACCTAAAAAAGTCATATTAGAATGTTTTAGAACTTGTCACAAAGCTTTAAAGAAATTATTCTTAATTGTAGTTACTTACTAAACATATCCATCTTAAATAAGAAAAAAAAGAATAATAACTAAAACTTCCTGAACATTTGGTATGTTCTTGGCACCAATGGTTTAGCATGATTAACCACTTAATCCACATGATAACTCTGTGAAGTAGGTTCTATTGTGATCTGTATTTTATATCTGAGGAAACTAAAACACAGAGAGGTTAGTACTTGCTCTAAACTATACAGCCATGAGTTACAGAGTTAGGATTCTCCCTCAGGTTGTCCATTCTAGATTCCATATTCTCAAGCTCTGGGAGCATCTAGACAATACTCCTGACCTGGAAAATAGGGAAGTCTTGCTTGCAAACTATATCCAAATGACTATGTTTAAGCCTATGTTGCTTTTGTCTTTTCAAGCGCCTTCTTCTATGATGGATGGTAGCCAGCCCAGAGTCAGACTGCCCAAATTTGACTCCTCACTCTACCACTTACTAGCCGTGTAATCTTGGATATATCACTAAATCTCTGTAGGGTTCAATTTCCTTATTTATGAAACCAGGAGAATAATAGAACTACTTCCTAGGTTGGGTAACATTAATTGACTAGCCCGTGGAAATTTTGTGGTTACAGTGCTCAATAAATGTTAACTTCCCAGCAGGGCCTTTATTTTCTTCATGTATAACAAGGAATAGTATTCTGAAAGTCCTTGGGAGTGCACAGTTCTTTCAAGTATTTGAGTGTGTGGAAGTTATGTCAGATCATGTCATGTGAGACACCTCCACTGGCTAGAAGTGTCTTTAAAGTCACCACGCCAGTCTCCCATAAGCCTTGTGAATTAGGAGCGTTTCTGAAATTCATACTGAACAAGTAGTAACTTCATGTGTTGCCATTAAGCCCATAAAGTAGGGGCAGCCCGGGTGGCTCAGTGGCTTGGCACTGCCTTCAGCCCAGGGCATGATCCTGGAGACCCGGGATCGAGTCCCACGTCAGGCTCCCTGCATGGAGTCTGCTTCTCCCTCTGCCTGTGTCTCTGCCTCTCTCTCTCTCTCTCTGTGCTTCTCATTAATAAATAAATAAAATCTTAAAAAAAAAAAAGCCCATAAAGTAGATATTTAGCCTGTCCCTTGATGGTAATGATTTTTGTTTAACAACCCTCCCCCAACCATGTGAGTATTAATTGTGACTTTTCAGACTGTTTCATTTGACATATATTTATTGGGTATTTCTAGTACATCATGTTGGATATTGTAGACGTTTTTCTTTAGTATAAATATTTTAAAGCTCTGAAAAATATGGCTGTTCAAACTTATGGTCTGTTAATTTATTATACATTGTAAAAACATTAAACTGTGTATGATCATTCAGGAGATAACCCTTGTTGTCTAGATATTGTTCTACAAAACAAAACAAAACAAAACAAACAAAAAACCTCCTTGCTTTCAGCTACTTTCCTCATTTCCTTTCAAATTATTCTTCAAGCCCTGCCATGGTGGTCCCACTTCAATAGTTGGTTGACTCAGGGTCAAATGAACCTAGTTATGGCTTTTCTACCTAGTTCTTCCCATCATCTGGCCTCCAACACCTTATTGGCCTAGGGCTGAGAATCTCTATAATTTTGCAGGTTGGAACTCTTATTCTTCACTGACCTGTTGTTATTTATTAATTTTTTGTATATTTTTTTTTACTAATGTTCGATTTGCCAACATACAGTATAATGCTGACCTGTTTTTAATTTTTTACTCTACCTTCCTTTTTTAAAATGTTCAATTGTGGGGATCCCTGGGTGGCGCAGCGGTATGGCGCCTGCCTTTGACCCAGGGCGTGATCCTGGAGACCCAGGATCGAATCCCACGTCAGGCTCCCGGTGCATGGAGCCTGTTTCTCCCTCTGCCTGTGTCTCTGCCTCTCTCTCTCTCTCTCTCTCTCTGTGACTATCATAAATAAATAAAAATTAAAAAAAATAATAATAAAATAAAATGTTCAATTGTGCTAAAATATTTATGAAATCTACCATCTTAACCATTTTAAGCATACAGTCCAGTAGTGTGAAGTACATTTGTGTTATCTCCACCTTATTTTAAGTAGCTGCTGATTCCATACCTTTTCTGATTTTGACCTGTCCCCAAAAAAACCTGCTGCACATTGGAGGAGAACTTATTTATCACATTCAGTTCTCATTGTTTGCCTGTGTTGTCTCTAGTTGACATGCCCATTCCTAGACTGTTGATGGACTTTTACTTTCGAATAGGACACTGAAGTAGTTTTAAAAGCATCACATTAGGTTGATTCCTTCTAAGAAATCAAATGACCGGGCAGCCCGGGTGGCTCAGCAGTTTTGTGCTGCCTTCGGCCCAGGGCCTGATCCTGGAGACCCGGGATCGAGTCCCATGTCGGGCTCCTTGCATGGAGCCTGCTTTTCCCCCTGCCTGTGTCTCTGCCTCTCTCTCTCTCTCTCTCTCTCTCTGTGGGTCTCTCATGACTAAATAAATTTTTTTAAAAATCTAAAAAAAAAAAAAACCCAAATGACCATTCACTCATTTTATGTGGGAAGCTTGTTTTTGTCTGGACCAGTCTTACTTTGGTGTTAGGGGTTAGAACTAGGTGGAGGTTCTGAGAAGCCTTGAAAGACAGGGCTAACTCTGGCCTACCTTCTGGACCTCTAACAGAACAATACCCAAAATACCCAAAACTCACTCCTGCCATACAGAGGACTAGATATGGCCCTTTCCTGGATACACATACTCAATGAATATCACTCAAGCCCCAGACTGGAGCCAGTACTGAAAAATCAAGTGTGTGCCTGTATCTCAAAAAATGAAGCTAAACTCCAGATAGTCCTCAGCGTGTTCCTGTTATTTATCTATTTTCTATAAAATAATTTACCAGAGCAATGATTGTGTACCCTTAACAGAAACAAGTCAGACATCATTATTAAGGAAATAGAATTAAGAATAAGCTGAGCACTTGGGAGAGTCATGCCTGATAAGAATCTATTCTATTCAAAAGTGAGGCACTTTTTATTATTTTTTTGGTTTTTTGGTGGGTGGTGATTGTTGTTT
Organism: Vulpes vulpes; assembly: GCF_048418805.1. Classification (NCBI taxonomy): domain Eukaryota; kingdom Metazoa; phylum Chordata; class Mammalia; order Carnivora; family Canidae; genus Vulpes; species Vulpes vulpes. The sequence continues at coordinate 140,262,467 of NC_132780.1, forward strand.
TGTTAAGAATCTCTTTCAGAGGTTCGATATGCTGGATAACACACTGCTTCTTCTTTTAGAATGCTGATCCTAAATCATCCCTCAAAGCTGTAAGCAGCCAGCTTGGAGAAGGACCCAGTGATGGACTGCCACTCTCAAGTAGCCTTCAGTTCCTGGAAGATGAACTTGAGTCTTCTCCTCTTCCTGATCTCAGTGAGGACCAACCTTTCGACATTCTTCAGAAATCCTTGCAGGAGGCCAATATCACTGAACAGACGTTGGCCGAAGAGGCATATTTGGATGCCAGTATAGGTTCAAGCCAACAGTTTGCACAAGCTCAGCTTCATCCTTCTTCATCAGCATCCTTTACTCAGGCTTCTAATGTTTCGAATTACTCAGGTCAGACGCTGCAGCCTATAGGGGTGACTCACGTGCCTGTCGGAGCATCGTTTGCAAGCAATACAGTGGGTGTGCAACATGGCTTTATGCAACACGTGGGGATCAGTGTTCCCAGCCAGCATCTGTCTAACAGCAGTCAGATTAGCGGCTCTGGTCAAATACAGCTAATTGGGTCATTCGGAAATCAACCTTCCATGATGACTATTAATAACCTAGATGGATCTCAAATCATATTGAAGGGCAGCGGGCAGCAAGCTCCATCAAATGTGAGTGGCGGGCTCCTGGTTCATAGACAGACTCCTAATGGCAATTCATTGTTTGGGAACTCCAGTTCCAGTCCCGTAGCACAGCCAGTCACGGTTCCATTTAACAGCACAAATTTTCAGACATCTTTACCTGTGCATAATATCATCATACAGAGGGGTCTTGCACCAAATTCAAATAAAGTCCCAATTAATATCCAGCCAAAGCCTATCCAGATGGGTCAGCAGAATACATACAATGTGAACAATCTGGGGATACAGCAGCACCATGTTCAACAAGGGATCTCTTTTGCCTCTGCCAGCTCACCCCAGGGCTCCGTAGTTGGTCCACACATGTCTGTGAACATTGTAAACCAACAGAACACAAGAAAACCAGTCACCTCACAGGCAGTGAGCAGCGCTGGGGGTAGTATCGTTATTCATTCTCCCATGGGCCAGCCTCACACACCCCAAAGTCAGTTCCTCATACCCACAAGCCTTTCCGTCAGTTCCAACTCGGTACACCATGTCCAGACCATAAATGGGCAACTGCTTCAGACTCAACCTTCTCAGCTCATCTCTGGCCAAGTGGCCTCAGAGCATGTCATGTTGAACAGAAACTCTTCCAACATGCTCAGGACCAACCAACCATATTCTGGACAGATGCTGAACAACCAGAATGCCGCCGTCCAGTTAGTGTCTGGGCAAACATTTGCTGCCTCTGGAAGCCCAGTGATAGTCAATCATGCCTCTCCTCAGATCGTTGGTGGACAGATGCCGTTGCAGCAAGCATCACCAACCGTATTACACCTGTCACCTGGGCAGAGCAACGTCTCCCAAGGAAGACCTGGCTTCACCACGATGCCCTCGGTGACCAGCATGTCAGGACCGAGTCGGTTCCCTAGTGTCAGCTCCTCCAGCACTGCCCATCCTAGTCTCGGGTCTGTGGTTCAGTCGGGCGCATCAGGATCAAACTTTACGGGAGATCAGCTGACCCAGCCAAATAGGACTCCAGTACCGGTCAGTGTGTCTCATCGTCTTCCAGTTTCTTCTTCCAAATCTACCAGCACCTTCAGTAACACACCTGGAGCAGGAACCCAGCAGCAGTTCTTCTGTCAGGTACGTTTGCTTTGTCATGCACACGTTTGTAGGATTACAGAACAGAAAAATGGAATGTGTATTTCACAGAATATAATTTTCATCCTAAGCTCCCAATTTATTAACTTCCTCTTTTCAATTTATGATTGATTACTTTTTTTCTTCCTAATTAAAATGTTTTATCCATCATAACATTGTGATTTGGAGTGGGGACTCTATAGTCAGACTCCTGGATTTGACTCTAAGCTTTATGACATACAGGGCTTACCTTAACTTACCTTTCTAGACGTAATTTTCTTCATCAGTGAAATGAACATATACTAGTTCCATTCTGTCAGGGTATTGGGATGATTAAATGAGATAATCCATATAAAGCACTTAGTGAAAAATAAATAAATAAATAAAGCACTTAGTGTAGTCCCTAACTGCAAATAGCAAATACTCAGAGCCAGTTGATACATATACTTGATGAAGTGGATTATTGGCATTTGAAATGAAAGCTTAATATAAATTATTTACTTACATCATGTAACTATGGACCAAGTGGAGAAGTTGTGGCTGCTTCTTGGGTGCCAACCAGAAAGGCTCGGGGACTCAGTGTGACTCATCAGTGGGTAACTGGCCTGCACCAAAGGGATGCATACAGAGGGAAGGATCCAAAATACCATGGGCAATTGGTAAACCCACAGAAGGATTGTTTCAGAAAAGCATCTCAAATGTCATCAGCTTTGGTTCTCCCGCCCACCCCCACTTGCTGATCCTTGAACTCCTCTAGCCTCTGGTTCCCGCTCATCCTGGTCTATAGTTCCAGCTCCACACTCTGCCTTCACCCCTATGGTCGACCCTCCTTAGTCCTCCATTTCCACCACCTTTCTCCTCCAATTTAGAAGTATTCAGAAACCTCTCTATGCCAGGTACATCGATCTTTCCTAAGGAAACAAAGATTATTTAGGATCAAGGATATTCTGTGTATTACTTTCAGTGTCAAAGGTGTTTACATGTGTTATGAAATAATGTTAGACTTCTAGAAAAGTTAAAGTTAAAAGAACAGTGTAAGGAATTCTCATATACACTTCACCAAGATTCCCCAAATGGTAACGTTTTACTACCATTACTTTTATCCTTCTCTTCCTTTCTGCCATGACACTCTCTCTTCTCTCTCTTTCTCTCTCTCTCTGTCTCTCTCTCTCTCACACACACACACACACACACACACACACACAATTTTGAGAGCAAATTGCAGGCATGATGCCTCTTTGCCTCTAAATACCTTGGACTTCGGTGTGTATTTTCTAAAAATAGACCTACATAACCATTGGTCATACATTTATCGAAATCAAGAAATTAGGGGTGCCTGGGTGGCTCAGTCGGTGAAGTGTCTGCCTTCGGCTCAGGTCGTGGTCTCAGGGTCCTGGGATCGAGCCCCCCATCGGGCTCCCTGCTTGGGGGGGAGTCTGCTTCTCCCTCTCCCTGCTGCTCCCTCTGCTCGTGTGCACAATCTCTCTCTCTCTCTCTCTCTCTCTCTCAAATGAATAAAATCGTAAAAAAAAAAAAAATCAAGATGGGCAGCTCTGGTTGCTCAGTGGTTTAGCACCACCTTCAGCCCAGGGCCTGATCCTGGAGACCCGGGATCGAGTCTCACATCAGGCTCCCTGCATGGAGCTTGCTTCTCCCTCTGCCTATGTCTCTGCCTCTCTCTCTGTGCATGTCTCTCATGAATAAATAAATAATATTATCACCAATCTAAAGACCTTATCCAGATTTAGTTGATTTTCCCAAGAATGTCCCTTGCAGCAAAAGGGCGAAAAATTATATTATTTTGTTTTATGGTCCAGGATCACTGTCTAATTTAAATCACTGTCATGTCTTTAAATTTGGAACAGTTTCTTCATTCTTTGTCTTTTATGACCTTGATATTTTTGAAGAGTCCAAATCAATTATTTTGTAGAATGCCCCTCAATTCAGGTTTCTCTGCTGTTTCCTCATGATTAGATTCAGGTAATACATTTTTGGTAGGATTGCCACAGAAATGATATGTCCTCACAATATGGACTTGTCTCATTACTGGTGGTATAAGCTTTGAACACTTACTTAAGATAGTGTCTGATGCTTCTTACTAAGTTTCTTCTAGAGGATGCTTTGACACTGTGTAGGTTGCTCATCAAACTTGCACATACTACCTTAAGCTTCCATTGATAATCCCTAACTGAATCCATCATTACGAGATCAACTATTACTATGATATGGCCACCAAATAGAGATTTGCTAACTCCATCATTTGTTCTACATTAATTGTTAGCATTCTGCTCTAAAAAAGCTTTTCCGTTTCCCCTTTTACTTATGTGTTTGCCTTTTATCAGTATGGATTCACAAATTCTTTTTTTTAAGATTTTATTTATTTATTTGAGAGAGAGAGCACAAGCGGGGGTGGGGGCAGAGGGAGAAGAAAAAGCAGACTTCCTACTGAGCAGGGAGCCTGATGCAGTGGTCGATCCCAGGACCCTGGGATCATGACCTGAGCAGACACTTAACCGACTGAGCCACCCAGGCACCCCTCATAAATTCTTATTTATCCAGTGAGTTGTAAATTGTTGCAGTCCCTTATCTTTGATGCTCAACTTAGTCTGATGGCCATTGGGCATCTAATGGTCACTGGTCCTTCTGACATAAATCCATAATGCCTTTGAGCATTTTTTTTTTTTAGGTTTTATTCATTCATTTGAGAGAGAGAGCGAGAGAGCACAAGCAGGGGAGGGGCAGAGGGAGAGGGAGAAGCAGACTTCCAACTGAGCAGGAAGCCGGACCCAAGGCTCGATCCTGGGACTCCAGGATCATGACCTGAGCCAAAGGCAGATGCTTAACCCACTGAGCCACCCAGGCACCTGAGGACTTTTCTTTCATTTCTGGCAAAACAAGATGTTCTGTGTTCATCTTTTACTTTCCTGCCTCTGCCCTCTAATCAACCATTTCTTTTTTTTTTTTTTTTAAGATTTTATTTATTTATTCATGAGAGACACAGGAGAGAATGAGGTAGAGACACAGGCAGAGGGAGAAGTAGGCTTCATGCAGGAAGTCCGACATGGGACTCGTTCCCAGGTCTCCAGGATCACAGCCTGGACTGAAGGCGGCACTAAACCACTGAGCCACCTGGGCTGCCCAAGAATCAACCATTTCTTTAAAGAGCCTCATTCCTTCTAGTGGAGCTCATTATTTAGAAACCAAGGTGTGAGCACTACATGTTCATTGTGACTGACTTAGGACTTATATATATTTACACACACCCAACATCTGTAGCTATTTATATATCAATCCATATTAAAAAACAGTGACTTCAGGGGTGCCTGGGTGGCTCAGTCAGTTAAGCATCCTGTTCTTGATTTTGGCTCAGTTCATGATCTCAGAGATCTGTGCTGAGCATGGAGTTTGCTTAAATTCTCTCTCTCTCCCTCTGCCCCCGCACCCGCCCAATAAATAAATAAATACAGGAATGCCAGGGTGGCTCAGTGGTTGAGCATCTGCCTTTGGCTCAAGGCATGATCCTGGGATCTGGGACCAAGTCCCACATCGGACTCCTCCTGGGGAGCTTGCTTCTCTGTCTGCCTGTGTCTCTGCCTCTCTCCCTCTGACTCTCATGAATGAATAAATAAAATATTTTTAAAAATAAATAAATAAATAGGGGATCCCTGGGTGGCTCAGCGGTTTAATGCCTGCTTTCAGCCCAGGGCATGATCCTAGGGTCCTGGGATCGAGTCCCACATTGGGCTCCCTGCATGAAGCCTGCTTTTCCCTCTGCCTGTCTCTCTGCCTCTCTCTGTGTGTGTCTCTCATGAATAAATAAATAAAATCTTTAAAATGAATGAATGAATGAATAAATGAATGAATACAATGAGTTCATATTGATACTTCAGATTCCAGTCCAAACCACTAGGTTCACTATTCAAGTCTCCTTCTTTTCCATTTCCAAACATCTTCCATATTTCCTTTTTTTCTAACAGTGAGAAAGGCAGTTCCACAAGACATTTACTTACTTGCTCGATCCTAAAATACACAAAAAATAGTTTTAGAATTGCTAATCCATACCACCATGAAAAACAAACCTACTAATAAGACATCAGCATTGGTTTACAGTTGTTGTTAGCCTACAGGTATATAGTGAAAATACTGTGTTTGTGGGGCGCCCGGGTGTCAGTTGGTTAAGCATTCAACTCTTGGTTTCTGCTCAGGTTGTGATCTCAGGGTCAGGAGATCAAGCCCCACATTGGGCTCTGTGTTTAGCAGAGAGTTTGCTTAAGAGTCTTCTTCCTCTCCCTCAGCCCCTCACTCCAGCCTAGATGCACACTTGCTCTCTCTTTAAAATAAATAAATAAATCTTTCAAAATACTGCATTTAACAGTTACTTGGCTGAGTACTCCCCCCCCCCCTTGGTGTAGTTATGCTATTCATTTGAAATACAGTTCTGCTTATTTGTCTCTGTTCATATTCATTGTAGGAGCCTTTCCCCACTATCCTTGTTGATTTTACCTATTTAATTTCTTTTGAATGTGTGTCCCATCAGCATGATTTCAAGTCAGGGCTCTGTAGAAAGTGTACTTGGAGACCTCACTCCACCCTTCTCTCACCCTTCCTCCATCCTTTCCTACCAGTTCTCAGCCACCTCTGTAGTCACCAATCTCATTTGTCTCTAGTTGATTTATCCTATGTTTATTTTCACACAAGTGGGCAGATACAGGTATGTTTTCTTATTTCCCTCCCTTTCTTATTCAAAGTATAGGGTGCTGTAAATACTCTTCTGCACTTTGGTGGCTAAAAAGTTTTATTTTTCTTTTTTAATTTTATTCATTTATTCATGAGAGACAGAGAGAGAGAGACAGAGAGAGAGAGAGAGGCAGAGACACAGGCAGAAGGCAGGCCCCATGCAAGGAGCCCGACATGGGACTCGATCCCGGGACTCCAGGATCACACCCTGGTCGAAGGCAGGCGCCAAACTGCTGAGCCACCCAGGGATCCCCTAAAAAGTTTTCTAAAAACACAAATGTCTAATAATAAAATGATTGGCTGTGATGAATGCTATGTACCTATTTAAAATATTTTTAAAGGATGCCTGTCTGTCTTAGTGGAGTGTGTGACTCTTATCTTGGGGTTGTAGGTTCAATCCTTATGGTGGGCATAGAGATTACTTTTAAAAATATAAAATCTTGGAGCATTAGGTAGCTCAGATGGTTAAGCTCCAACTCAATCTGTTTAGGTCTTAATCTCAGGGTTGTGAATTCAAGCCCCACTTTGGGCTCCACAAAGGGCATGGAGCCTACTTTTAAAAAAATAAATAAAACAAAATCTTTTTATATAAAAGTAAATAAATAAATAAAATGTTTTCAAAAAAGAACTTGGTCAGTTGAGCCTTCAACTCTTGTTTTTGGCTCAGGTAGTGACCTCAGGGTCATGAGATTGAGCCCTGTGCTGGGTTCTGCATTCAGTGTACAGTCCGCTTGAGATTTTCTCTTCCTCTCCCTGCCCCTCCTGCTTGTACTCTCTCTCTAAAATAAATAAATAAATCTTTAAAAAACAACAAAGAAACAAACCTAAAGATTTGGGGCATGGCTTACAAAATTATTTTAAGTATATGTTTAAATTTGAAATATTTAAAATGTGCTTTTAAATGTATAATAAAGAAGGGTGCTTGGCTGGCTCAGTCAGTAGAGCATACACTCTTGATCTCAGGGTCATGGTTTCAATCATAGAGCTTACTTAAAAAATAAATGTAGGGGCAGCCCCAGTGGCGCAGCGGTTTAGCGCCACCTGCAGCCCGGGGCGTGATCCTGGAGACCCTGGATCGAGTCCCACATCAGGCTCTCTGCATGGAGCCTGCTTCTCCCTCTGCCTGCATCCCTCCCTCTCTCTCTTCCTGTGTGTCTCTATGAATAAATAAATAAAATCTTAAAAAAATAAAAATAAAAAGGGGGCCACCACCTGGGTGGTTGAGCGTCTGCCTTTGGCTCAGGTCGTGATCCTGGGGTCTTGGGATTGAGTCCCTCATCAGGCTCCTCGCGGGAAGCCTACTTCTCTCTCTCTCTTCTCTCTCTCTCTCTCTCTGTCTATGTCTCTGCCTCTCTCTCTCTGTGTCTCTCATGAATAAATAAATAAAATATTGAATGGATGAATGAATGAATGAATGAATGAATGTATTTATGTAAGTAGGGGTGCCTGCGTAGTTTAGTCAACTGACTGTTGGTCTCAGTTCAGGTCTTGATCTTGGTCTAGAGTTCAAGCCCTGCATTCTGGAGCCTACATATTAAAAAATGTATTTTTATTTTTATTTTTATTTTAAATATTTTATTTATTTACTCACAGACACACAGAGAGAGAGAGGCAGAGACACAGACAGAGGGAGAAGCCCGCTCCATGCAGGGAGCCCGACGCGGGACTCGATCCCGGGTCTCCAGGATCATACCCCAGGCTGCAGGCGGCGCCAAACCGCTGCGCCACCAGGGCTGCCCTAAAAAATGTATTTTTAATAAATAATTTGTTTTCACTTTTAGAAAAATAATGAGGAGAGACAGTATGTTGAATTAAAAACAGAAAACCTTCTTGCTTACAAAACATCCAGAAATTTCATTAGAAAGAAATGCAATATAACATTAACACCAGTTTTCTGGATAGTAGAATTACATATTTTCTTCTAGTTTTAAAAACTTGCCCCACATAAAAGACATGATACCTTGATAGCATTTATCAAAATATACTTATGTATTTTTTAAAAAATAAGTAAAACATGCATTTGGTAAAAACTTAAAACAGGGTGCACTTGGGTAGTTCAGTTGGTTGGGTATCTGCCTTCAGCTTGGGTCATGATCTCAGGGTCCTGGGATCAAGCCCCTCATCAGGCTCCCTGTTTAGCGGGGAGCCTGCTTCTCCCTCTTACTCTCCGTCTCTCTCTCTCAAATAAATAAATAAAATCTTAAAAAAAAAAAAGTTAAAACAGTTCCAAAGTTATTTAGTGTGAAAAGTAAGTCTTCCTGCCAGTCCCCTTGTTTCCCTCCCAGAGGATGCCATCATTTCTAGATTATTTATAGTCTTCCAGAGATGCCCTCTGCATATACAGTAACAAATAGCACATAGAGCTTCTTTCCTCTACAATACACCATGGATATTTTTACTGAATTATGTAAATTGAGGGTCATTTTATGTCAGTATGTATTAATCTGCTTTATGTTTGTTGTTATAATTAATTATATATAATTAGCTACAGCATGATCTCTTATTTTCTGTATATAAAATAAGTAATGACTTGATTAAGAAAAAAATCTCTGACTTCCAAAAGTTTCATATCCAAAGGTAGTAAGAAGCCTCCACTGGCAGCTTGAAAGTAATTTTTTGTGACTTTTAATGCCAAAAAGTATTGGGAACTAGGTCAGTTGTATTATGTCAAGTGTGTTACTGCTGTAGGTTTTCTGGAACAATTAAGGTGTCAAGTGTATTGGAATAAGGAGGATACAAAAAAAAAAAAAAAAAAGGAGGGCAGCCTTAGAGGCAGCATGAATTAGAAAAGTAATGTTGAGGGGAGGGACACCCAAGTTGGCTCAGTTGAGCATCTGACTTTGGCTCAGGTCATGATCTCAGGGTTCTGGGATCCAGCCCCGCATTGGGCCCCCTGCTCAGCAGGGCGTCTGCTTCTCCCTGCCCCTTCACCTACTCGTGCTCACTCTCTCATGCTCTTTCTTTCAACTAAATAAATAAAGTATTTTTTTCAGAAAAGTAACGTTGAGGTATTATCTAACATTCAAACCCCCAGGACATCCAGAAACACTTAGAGTGACTCTATTTTACTTTATAATTTGTGTAAATTTTCTGCACAAATCACTTTATAGAATGTTGTAATAAACAAAAACACCATTTCAGGGACGTTCCATGTTTGTCTATTTGGAGAAATTCAACCCCGCGAGTTTTAATCCTATAGAGGGTTAATTCTAGAGAGGAATAAGTTTCTAAATATAAATTTTGGGGATCCCTGGGGGGCGCAGCGGTTTGGCGCCTGCCTTTGGTCTGGGGCACAATCCTGGAGACCCGGGATCGAGTCCCACGTCGGGCTCCCGGTGCATGGAGCCTGCTTCTCCCTCTGCCTGTGTCTCTGCCTCTCTCTCTGGTGTGACTATCATAAATAAATAAAAATTTAAAAAAATAAAAATAAATATAAATTTTGGTTTTGGTATGGAAAATACAGTTTATTTGGTTCAAAATTCAAAAGGTATATATATCATAGGGAAAGGTATATATTATAGTGAAAATTTTCCTCCTTCCATCCCCCAGCCACCCAGTTCCAAAATAACCAATTTCTTATAGAGTAATGTAAGTTACCACCCCACCTTTTGTATTGTGAAAACTTCCCAAACCCACAGAAAAATTGGAAGAGTACAGTGAACCCATTCACCTAGATTACTCATCTGTTGTTTGTTTTGCAACATTTGCTTTATCTGTGTCGGTTTCTCTCCCTCCCTGTCTCTCTCTCTCTACACACACACACACACACTTTTCTCTGAACCATCTTGAGAGTAAGTTACAAATGTTATGACCTCTTAGCCCTAAATACGACAACCAGAGGTAAGGCCTATGGAAAAAAAGGAACACTATACAATTAGAATAGGTAATAGAAAACTGTAATCAAATACAAAGTTTGGGAAGACTTCCCAGAGGAAGTGACCTCGGACCAGAAATCTAAAGAGTGAACTAAATGGGTTCACCAGCTATCTCATAAGAACAAGGACCTTCTTCAATACAACCACAATATCACTATCACACTCAATAAAGTAAATATTAATACAGTAAAATTGTATCAGATTTCTTCAGTTGACCCAATAATGTGCTTTACAATGTTTCACTCCGAAATTCAATCAAAAGAACACTGATCTAATCTATTGTCACACCTCCAGTCTGCAGCAATCCAGATCGTTTGTTTTACAGAGAAGCCTCAGTGTGTTGTCTGATTGTGTCCTCATGATCAGAGGCAAGCTAAACAGTTGTGGCAAGACACAAAATTTTGGCTGGGCCTCTTATTGGTGATTCTGGGTGTGATCACTTGGTTAAGGTGGCTTCTGCCCAGTTTCTCCTCCAGGCACTCAGAAGTACCTTATTCCCTTTGTAAAGCAGAAATGGTCTCGAGGATTGTGCTTTGGGACCATGTGACTGTCCTATTTCCTCATCTCTTACCTGATGATATGAGACTCCATCAGTGAGCCTCACTGAACGCTACATTGGTGGTTGCAAAATGATGATTTTCTAACTGTATTCTCCTATCTAGAATTTTTGGTTGGGACTTTTCCATAACGAAGAACTTTTTCTTCTTTCTCTCTCTCTCTCTCTCTCTCTCTCTCTCTCTCTCTCTCTCGTAATGCTATGAACTCATAGTTTAAGGGCTTTTCTGTGATTTTTTTTTGCATTCATTTTTAAACGTTTTATTATGGGGAATTTTAAACATAAACAGAAGTAAAGAAAATAGTGCAGTGAGTCCCCATGCACAGTCAGCTTCAGTGCTTACTGACTCATGGCTGTGCTTGTTCCATCCATCCCCAGCTAACTCTCCCTCTCCCACTGCCCAATATAATTTTGAGGCTAAGCTAGACGTGTAAGTTCATCTGTGATATTTTAGTGCCTGTCTCTAAAAGATTGTGTATTCTTTTTGCAATTAATGTTGCAATCAACTGCTTCCATTATTCTTTTTGATGCCAGAAATGTCCCAAATGTTGTTAGTGGAGGCCTGCTGAAGCTGGCTTCTACGCCTTTGACATGGCCCCATCTACCTTGAGCACTTTGTGGCCCAAGATACTGTGGGCATGTCTTCTGATTACCTTGCCTCAGACCTAAAATCAGCCATTTCTCCAGAGAGCCCTGTGAACTTAAATCCTTCAATGCAGAGAGTAATTTACAGGATTTAAACTTTCTTGTAAATAGATTAATATTCAAATTCAATTATTAAAGGAGGTGATTTACAAGAGTTTAGCCTATTAAACAAAGAGAAGTATTTAAGTCCAAATCTCCTTAGATCACTAGAAGATTTAGTAGATCATTAATCCCTTGAGAGCAGCACCCACCATGCTTTCCGTGTTGCCAGAGTGATCACAGCTGGTCTCCAGCCCTTCCCTGCCCCTCCCTACTTTCCCTTCCTCCCTCTAGCTCTGCCTGACAACCTTACTCTGGAGCCATTGGATTTTCAGACACCCAGACTCCAAAATCTAGTTGATGTTTTTTCCTCTCCTTCTATACTTTTTTTTTTAATTTTTATTTATTTATTCATGAGAGGCAGGCTCTGGGCTGAAGGCGGCGCTAAACCGTGGAGCCACCCGGGCTGCCCTCCTTCTAGACTTTTAATAGGTTACTAAATCCTACACATTCATCTTTGAATGTCTCACACCTGTTCTTTCCAATAATAGTAAAGTAATGATCATGTATGTTATTAATAACTGGTACAGTGCCAGGGGCTCTCTATGTTATTACTAATCCTTACCTTGGGGCTACAAGTTGTTACTGTTTCCATTTCACAGTCAAGGAGATGGAGGTTCAGAGCATGGCCAAATTGCTCGGAAAGGCGGACTTTATCTGCTAGCTGGCTCTATTGTACCCTTTCCCATTTCTCTCCTTTTCTGCATCCTTACCCTGAGCTAGACTTGAAGAGAGACTGCAACATAATGGGAAAAACAAGAGTTGGATTAGGAATCAGAGCTCTCGGGGATCCCTGGGTGGCTCAGTGGTTTAGCACCTGCCTTTGGCCCAGGGTGTGATCCTGGAGTCCCGGGATTGAGTCCCACATTGGGCTCCCTGCATGGAGCCTGCTTCTCCCTCTGCCTGTGTCTCTGCCTCTCTCTCTCTCTCTCTTTCTCTCTGTCTCTCATGAATGAATAAATAAAATCTAAAAAAGAAAGAAACAGAATCAGAGCTCTCTTGTAGGTCCTACTTTGCCAGGGACTGGTTTTATGATCCAAGTTTGTATTTTAAACTCTCTGAGCCCTAATTTTCTCTTCTCTAAAAGAGGAACCCTAGCTATCCGATTGAACCACCTGGGAAGCTTTTTAAAAATATGGGTGCCTGGGCCTCTCCTCCATAAATTCTGATTTAAATGACCTGGAGAAAGGACTCCAAGCATCAGCATTTTTCAAAAGCTCACCAAATGATTCTAAAGAGCAACCAGGATAGAGAAGCACTGGGCTAGATGATTTCCAAAGCCTATTCTGACCCGAACACATTGACAAATATAGCAATTATCTGGGTGATTGATTTGCCTTCAGCCTCTTCCTAAAGGCAGATTTCCACCACATTAATCTTCCTAAAACATTTGCTTGATAACTTGAACTAAGTTATCTGAGACTCCCCATCGCCACAGGAGAAAGTACAAACCCCTGGCTGGCAGTTAAGCTTCTCTAGGTGGAAACCGTTCATTTTAGCCAGGCAGACCAGCTCCTCCACATCTCCCTGGCTAGGCCAGACTCATTGTGAGCCCCACGTCTTTACTGACAGGTTTACATTAAACTTTCTTTCCTAGGGATCCCTGGGTGGTGCAGTGATTTAGCGCCTGCCTTTGGCCCAGGGCGCAATCCTGGAGACCGGGGATCGAATCCCACGTCCGGCTCCCTGCATGGAGCCTGCTTCTCCCTCTGCCTATGTCTCTGCCTCTCTCTCTCTCTCTCTCTCTCTGTGTGTGTGTGTGTGACTATCATAAATAAATAAATAAAATCTTTATAAAAAAAAAAAACAACTTTCTTTCCTAGCAGGTAGAAGTGCTTCCTTTCCTTCAGTGTGCCACCCAAAGGACTCCACCCAAAGCCCCTAAAAGATTGAAGCCTTGGGGCCTCTGGGTGGCTCAGTGGTTGAGCATCTGCCTTTGGCTCAGGTCATGATCCCAGGGTCCTGGGATTGAGTCCTGCATCCAACTCCCCACATGGAGCCTGCTTCTCCTGCTGCCTATGTCTCTGCCTCTCTCTCTCTGTGTCTCTCATGAAAATCTTAAAAAAAAAAAAAAAAAGAAAAGAAAAAGAAAATCTTAAAAAAAAAAAAAAAAGAATGAATCCTTTTTCAGTCTCCCCAGATACTTTTTGTCCATAGAGACTCCTTACTAGGTACATAATCACTTCCTTCCTTCGTATCTTCCTTCCTTCCTTCCTTCTTTCCTTCCTTCCTTCCTTCCTTCCTTCCTTCCTTCCTTCCTTCCACAGTACTTCAGTACCTACAAGCCCTGGGCCAAGTCCCAGGGATACAACAGTCTATTGCACGGCAAGATGCAGACAGAGAAACTGACAGCCACAGGGCACTGTTTCAGATGCTCTGGTAGAAGTAATGCAGAATGCCAGGCTCAGAAAAGAAGCCTCTGACCCAGATGGGATGGTTGGGGAAGGTTTCCTTGAGACAGTGGTTTCTTTTTCTTTTTGTTTTTAAGATTTTATTTATTTATTCATGAGAAACACAGAGGCAGAGACATAGGCAGAGGGAGAAGCAGGCTCCTCGTGGAGAGCCCGACGCAGGACTCAATCCTGGGACCCTTGGATCACACATCCTGAGCCAAAGGCAGACGCTCAACCACTGAGCCACCCAGGCATCCCAAGACAGTGGTTTCTGACTGAGACTCACTAAAGGAAGGAAGAGTTACCTAAGTAGCAAGGGCCTGAGTGAAGAATTTTCCAGCAGTAGGAACGGCAGTGCAAAGCTTGGCAAGAGAAGAGACTGTGATACTAAGGGGACAGGAAAACAAGTTCAGGTGAGGTGCAGAAGATTTCAGCGGGAAAGATGAGCAAGGATCAGATCATACAGGATCTTGTATATCATGTTAAGGAGCCAGTGTCATAATCTAAGCATGGAATGCTGAAGCCCTACACCAGCCTGGTGGCACCAGAGATTGTGAGAATGGAATGGATTTGAGACACCTAGGTTAAATAGAACTTTTGACTGATTGGCTGTAGTGGAGAAATAAGGATGATACATAGACTCTTGACAGTGATACCAGGTTCACTGAGATAGAGAACATGAGAAGAAATTGTGGTTGGAAGGGCAATCATGAGTTTAGGATATGTTTGTCAAGTCTAACAACCTATAGGACAACCACACAGTATGATAAACAGCTATATTCACCGAAACATAGGACCAAAATGTGGACTCAAATGGTGTCTGACCAGCATATATAAATGGTAACTGAAGTGGTAGAAATGGATGGGAAATGGAGCGGGGGCAGGACCCCTGGGTGCCTCAGTGGTTGAACATCTGCCTTCGGCTCGGCATGATCCTGGAGTCTCGTGATCAAGTCCCACATCGGGCTTCCTGCATGGAGCCTGCTTCTCCCTCTGCCTATGTCTCTGCCTCTCTCTCTGTGTGTCTCTCATGAATAAATAGATAAAATCTTTTTTAAAAAAAAGTAGCCAGAAGAGAACCCCTAAGTACCTCAATATTTAGGGAATGGACATAGAAATAAGAGTCCACAAGTGAGACTCAGAAGGTTCCAGAGAGGAACCGATGGGGTTCAGATTTTGGAAGCTAAGAAAAGAAATGTTACAGGCAGGGGGGCAGAGGTTGGCAGAGTGAAGTGTCACTGAGAAGTCAGTGGAAGTAAGGATCTGGATGCTTCTGACAGATTTAGCAACAAATAGGTTGGTACTGTCTTACCAAGTAGACCCTGGTAAGACTTGTTTCCCTGGAGTGTTAGGTGTAGAAGCCAGACTGAAGTGTAGACCAAGGCGGGAATGGAAGGCATGGTAATGAGTACAAACAACATTCAGAAAAAGAGAGGTAATTCATAGCCACAGGATTTTGGTTTTGTTTTTTTGGTTTTTTGTTTTGTTTTGTTTTAAAAGATTGTATTTATTTATTCACGAGAAACACAGAGAGAGGAGAGGCAGAGACACAGGCAGAGGGAGAAGCAGCCCCCCCAACAGGGAGCCCTATGCAGGACCCAACCCCAGGGCCTCCAGGATCATGCCCCAAGCCAAAGGCAAATGCTCTACCTCTGAGCCACCCAGGTGTCCCGGATTTTGTTTTTTTTAAAACATGGGAAAGTCTTGCACTTTTTTCAAAACTGATGAGAAGGAGATGGACATGAATTCCAGAGCACTGGTGGGATTCTCTGTAGAAGAGAGGAGGGATGCCTCTGCCATTGTAGTGAGAAAAGCAAGGAAAGATCGACTGGGGATGTGGGTAAGGTTATACCCATGGTGGTAGAGAGTTTGAATGAGTTCTTACCTGGCTTACAGATTCGAAGATAATGAAATAGCATTGAGTAGAATGCTATTCTGGGCAAAGGAGCTGACCAGGGAAAAGAAAGGATTGCCGGACAGACATGCAGGCCCAGTTGAGGTCGGAGACCAGAATTACAGTGCACTGATCAGTTGCGTGGGGGTGGGTCTGGGTGTTTTCTGAATGGCGAGCTTTCAGAGGGCAGACACTGTGTTGGTATCCTTCACCTGCTTTCTCTGTAATTACCACAGTGCTGTGTACACAGTTGACACCCAAATGCCTCAGTCAAGGTGCTTTGTGTTGCAACCCTCACCCTAACACATTTAGCAAAAAGGGAGAATGTCTAGGAAGTATAGTGTAGCTCCTCATAAGGCCAGAAATCAAGTTCTTTGCTGTTCTCTTGGCCTAGTCAGGATAGTGCGACCTTCTGTCTGTCTTAACTGTTCTTTCTCACTCTTCTCCACCAAAACAGCCTCCCTAGTCCAGCTTTACATTATTATCCAAGCACTTAACAGAAACTGGCAAATGCAGTGGTTTCCAAAACTTGGTAATGCATTCGAATCAATTGGAGAGCTTTTTTTTTTTTTTTTTTAATTTTTTTAAATTTTTATTTATTTATGATAGTCACAGAGAGAGAGAGAGAGAGAGGCAGAGACATAGGCAGAGGGAGAAGCAGGCTCCATCCACTGGGAGCCCGACGTGGGATTCGATCCGGGTCTCCAGGATCGCACCCTGGGCCAAAGGCAGGCACTAAACCGCTGCGCCACCCAGGGATCCCTGGAGAGCTTTTTAAAGTTGTAAATTCCTAAGTCCCACATCAGATTTCTGAATCTTGTGGATAGAACCCAGAAACTTTGTATTTCAGAAGCTCCCTAGGTGATCTTGATGCGACTAGTTTATACCTGCATTTGAGAACCACTGCCCTTGGGTATCCACTCCCCACCACCACTCTAAATTCCCAGGCGAGGGATGCCTGGGTGGCTCAGTGGTTGAGCATCTGCATCTGCCTTTGGCCCAGGGTGTGATCCTGGGGTCCTGGGATTGAGTCCTGCATCTGGCTTCCTGCATGGAGCCTGCTTCTCCCTCTGCCTATGTCTCTGCCTCTCTCTCTGTCTGTGTCTCTCATGAATAAATAAATAAAATCTTTAAACAATAAAATAAAATAAATTCCCAAAAAATAAAATCAAATAAATTCCCAAGAGAGCCTAAATGACCCAGGAGAGTCTGAATGATGGTGCAGTAAGCCATGGCCAGAAGGGCAGGGGCATGGGTGACATGAGGAAGTAGCCATACAGGGCCTCTGCTGCTCTATACTAGGCCTTTGTTCAATTTAAGAAAAAGTGCCCCTCTAGATAGATAAACTGCTACACTGGCAGGCTTGGCACTTTTGATTGATTGATTGATTGATTGATTGGGGGGATAAGCGGCAGAGGGAGAAGGAGAGAGAGAAGAATCTCCAGCAGACTCCCTGCTGAGTGTGAAGCCAGGTGTAGTGATCCTGTGGTCATGACCTGAGGCAAAATCAAGAGTCGGACACTTAACCGACTGAACCCCCCAGGTGCCCCAGGCTTGGCAGTTTCAGATGGAAGAAAAAGTGCTCCTTCCCTTCCTGAAGTTTAGCTTTCTGTGGCTCTGGCAGGTCACACACATTTGTGTGTTCTCCATCCTTGCTAGCTGCAGCCCATTTCTGTGGCAGTGAGGCAGTTCTCAGAGCGGAGTGTGGCTGGGCAGACCCCAGACATCTCCCTCATTCAGTAAACTCCTGTTGTTGGATAATATCTTTTGGATATTGGATAATAGCAAGTCGTCTTGCTGGGTTGGAATTTGTTTCTTTCAAAGAGTATCACAGTGGGGAATTGACGTATTAAATATTTTTATTTGCTGGGGTTTTTCTGTATTTTTACATGTAAAAATATAGAATCCATAGGATCTAAAAAATTAAGATGTATATTGATATTAGCAGAGTTCTTTGAGCCAAGTTCTCAATAAAATATCCTTAAATAGTCTATTTGTGAAGAAAAATATATATATACATATGTATATACATATATATGTGTATATATATATATATTTTTTTTTTTAAGAAAATATATTCAAAGAGCAAGTCTCCTCTAAGAGTTCAAGAAAAAACAGTAGAATGGTAAATTTTATTTCTGGAAAAGATTGTCAGCTGTGAGCAACCTGAAGTTTTCGGGAATGGGAGAAAGTTGATGGTTCCTGAAGGGGGCAGTGGTTGGACTGGGAGGGAGGGACAGACCCCATGACTCCTGCTGCAGTGGAATTCATTCACTCAGTTTATTTAACAACTATTTGCTGTGTGCTCACTGTGGTGCCAGCCCTGTTCTGGTGCTGGGAATAGAGCAGTGAACCAGACGGAGAAAAGCCCCGTCCTGAAGATAAGTGGACTGGGAGCAACCAGTGAACTTCTGGAGACAGAGCAGTCCCCAAGGTACTGGAGCTTTCCAAACATACAGAGCAGCTACATTGAGGTTATTCTACTGCAGGGGCCAGGATAGGTTCCCCTGTGGATTCTAATTCTTCCTCGCCACCTGCCCCAGCCCCTGCAGTTGCCCCACAGTGTAACAAGTGCAGTGACTATTTTCCCAAAATGCACAGATGCCAATGCTTAGACTCACACAGGTGTGCAAGGGAACCATAAAACACTCTAAAATGCGCTCAGATGAGAGGTGTCCCTTTCAGAGAATAGTCTTGTTTTAGACACAACAGTACTTCATGCCCTCAAGTTGATGGCGAATTCTCAGGTTTTAACCTAGGATTGTTCTAGGTTTTTTCGCTTTTACTCTTCTGTATTGTGAAAGAGAACACATTTAGAAAAGAAAAGAAAAAAGAAAAAAGGAAAGGAAAGGAAAGGAAAGGAAAGGAAAGGAAAGGAAAGGAAAGGAAAGGAAAGGAAGAAAGGAAGAAAGAAAGAAAGAAAGAAAGAAAGAAAGAAAGAAAGAAAGAAAGAGAAAACACTAGTGTACAGTTAGCAAAGAATTCTAAAGCAAATTCCCATCCATACGAGGACTCAAGAAATAAAATATTTTCAGGAGTCCCAGAAACTAGCCTCCTCCATTATGCCTTCCCAGCCACAGCCTTTCTTTCTCCTGGCTTTTGTAGTGATTTCTTCCTTGCTTTTCTTTTAGTTTTACTACTTACAAATGCAGGGATTTTGTCATTCATCTGTTTATTAGCTATAAATCACTTTAGGTCATGTCTGGTCAATAAGGTAGGAGATCAGGCTGGATAATGCCATTTTTTTAAAAGTATGCTTTAAAGCAGTAAGGATGATATTCCTCTGTTTCATGTGAACTAGGTACATTGGAAAAAATCCCCAACTGTTGTGTAATAACAGCACTGCCATAAGGACTATGGTCGTTTGAACATTTTCACTCTTGTTCATCTATTCTTTTGTTTATCTGGTTAGTTCAGAGTCCCTCCTAGTGGATAGCCTTGCCCTATTAAACCACATTTTTCCCAACTTTTATCTGTTTTGTTTTTTTCCGAGGTGGCCCTTTGTGTCCCTCCCCTGAAAATATTTGTGAGGAAGGCCTTGCTAACTGTTCGCCACAGGGCTCTCCACAATCCCAGTGCCCTCCTTGTGGACAGCTTCCTACAGTAGGAGAGTGGAGTTCCGTTCTGGCGGAAATGCTGCGTGCAAACACGGGAGAATTTTACCCTAGTGGTTTTGTTACTAAGAATGTATTACCTGTCTGCCTAGAATGGTGTAGATCTGATCTTCCCTGCTAATGGGAGGATGAGCAAGGTGACCATTTCCAACTTTGTAATGACCTCCTCCAGTCTTTCTTGGGTAGTGTCAAATCCTTCTCCATTTTTGTATTAGAAAAGAGAAGCCGGGCTTCTCCCTCTGCCTGTGTCTCTATCTCTCTCTCTCTCTCTCTCTCTCTCTCTCTCTCATTAATAAATAAATAAATAGTCTTAAAAAAAAAAAAAAAAGAGAAGCCGGAGGCCTGAGTGGCACAGTTAAGCGCCTGCCGTCAGCACGGGGTGTGATCCTGGGGACCCAGGATTGAGTCCTACATCAGGTTTCCTGCGTGGAGCCTGCTTTTCCCTCTGCCTGTGTCTCTGCCTCTCTCTCTCTCTCTCTCTCTCTCTCTCTCTCTCTCTGTGTGTGTGTGTGTGTGTGTGTGTGTGTCTCATAAACAAATAAATAAAATCTTTAAAAATCAATCAACCAATCCATCCACTGATGGTATACAAAATATAAAACTGGAGGAAAAACTCTGAAACCTTGCTACACTGTGAAGTAGTAATGACCTAGACGGTTAAAAATTGAGAGTAATTTAAAAGCCCTTATCATCTTACTTTAAATGAATTGTAGAGAGAACAGATTTTTTTAAGCCAAAAGGAGCTTTGCCAGTCCTGAAACAACATCCAATTCATCCTCCTCATTCATAGAAAAGAAGCACACACCCATTAGGACATCAGATTAATTTTTTTTAAGTAACTTTTTTTAAGATTTTATTTATTTATTCATGAGAGACACAGAGACACAGGCAGAGGGAGAAACAGGCTCCATGCGGGGAGCCCAATGTGAGACTCGATCCCCGGATCCCAGGACCACACCCCAGGCCAAAGGCAGACGCCCAACCACTGAGCCACCCAGGCGTCCCCAGATTAATTTTTCTAATAATATTTTCCTTGGGCTAATATTCAGTTGAATTTACATTTCCCAGTTACACCTGATGATGACATGATGTGAACTAGAGACATACTGGTGGCAGAGGTGACACATACTCTAGATCATGTACACAGCAGTGAGTGCTGACAGTAGGTTTGGCGTTGGCACGTGGGCCCTGACCAAGTACTCAGAGTCCATGCAGACCCCACATAAGGATCTTACAGTCAGGGTCAGAATCCTTGCAAGTGTAATAGAAAATTACTGGGGAGAGAAACTGTTAGGGATAGCAATTGAGTTTCTGGTTCAGCCTTTGCATCTGAGCACCACTAACACAACAGTTCCAGGAGCAGGAAAGCAGTCTAGTCTCAATTTAGCATCTCTATGAATGGCATCCAGAAAATTCAGCATGCCCTTAGATTTCTTTAAAGGGTGTTCTCTGTGATTCTCCAAGTGTGATAAGAGAATAAAGTAAAACTCTTGCTTTGGAATCTACCGTGAAGGTGATGCCAGGTAGGCATAACAGGCTTGACTGGTGTTTTGAGTAATCTATTAAAGCTTTTAGCCATGAAATTAACTTTTCCTCTTGGCCATATTTTTCACAGGCTCAGAAAAAAGGCTTGAATCAGACTTCCCCCATTTCTGCTTCCAAGACCACAGATGGCCTGAGACAAGCACAGATCCCTGGCCTCCTGAACACCGCACTGCCAGGTCAGGAGCCTCTGTAGTAAGCTCCCCTCAGCTGTCCCCCATCCCTCCCAAACCCAGAGGATTTCTTCTGCTGTGCCTCATCCTGCATGCAACCTTTCCCATTCCACCTCATTCCCGCTCAGACCGTGCATCTATATCCTTTCCACCCAAATAATAGACCATGTTGTGTTTGTACCTTCACTGAGTATGCTACCAAGAAAGGAAAAAAAAAAAAGCACTTCTAGTTTAATTATGACACACTAAATTATGTGGAAAAAATGTGCTGCTTAGAAACAATAAAATCTAGTACCATATGGCACAGGTGACTTTGTAACTGTCCTCATGTTGCTTTATTTATGTATCTTTGGAATCCCTCCAAGAGAAAAATATGTGGGCTATGGCTTCCATTTCTTCCAAAACATTGAATAGCTGCACTGCTCAATAAATACTAGAAAAGTCAAAAGCAAGAACACTCCTAGTCAGCTGCCTATTTGGGCCTCCCTTCCTTAATTTGTGAGCATTTGAGAGTTTGGTAATACTCACAGATTACTGGTTGGAGGCCTATTCCTTGACCTTGGGTCATTTGAAACTGTAGCATTGACAGCTATTATTTATTACCATTTATGTATGTATTTGTTTCTATTTACTACCTAAATAGGCTTCACTAGTCCTGACCTCTGCCTCTAGAGCTTTTGTAGATAAATGTACTTCATGCTCCCCTTCCTCAGAGCAAGCATCCATGATAAAGAAATCCCTTTCAGAATGGTCAGTAATCCATATACATTGGACTCTGTGGGTTAGATAAGGGGCTTGATTGACTGTTTCTGTTGTCTTATGTGTTCATTCTAATAGGGCAGGATTCTGGAAGCAAAGTTATGCCGGTGTCCTTAGGAACCACACAACCACAGCAGGAAAAAGTAGTTGGATCATCTCCTGGCCAGCCAGCTGTGCAGGTAGAAGACAGTTTGCATAGCTGCTTCTTAATGTCGAACATAATTGAGAGAAAATGTAGTTATGTCATCTTCAGCTTGGTAATTGCTGCCTGGCATTGTCTGCACACAAAAGCGTGCCCACAAGAGTGTGCTCACTAAAGACCTCCTGGCAGGCCAGGCTGTGCTTTGTTAATGTTTATGGGATTAAAGTGTCTTTTCTATTTCTCACATTACAACCTGTCATTTCCTCATGAATTAATAATATACTAGCAGCCAATAAATAGTAGGCACTCAAAAAATGTAATTTACTGTTAAATGATCACTCATTATTGTAGCCAAAGTTGATCTGTTCCTTCTTTAAAAAAAAAAAAAAAATTATTTGGGCAGCCCCAGTGGCGCAGCGGTTTAGCGCCACCTGCAGCCCAGGGTGTGATCCTGGAGACTGGGGATCGAGTCCCACATCAGGCTCCCAGCATGGAGCCTGCTTCTCCCTCTGCCTGTGTCTCTGCCTCTCTCTCTCTCTCTCTCTCTCTCTCTCTCTCTCTCTCTCTCTCTCTGAATAAATAAATAAAATAATCTTTAAAAAATAAAAAATTTATTTGAGAGAGACAGCAAGACAGTGTACATATGCAAGTGGTCGGGGGGCAAGGGGCGCACGGCAGAGAGTAAAAATCTCAAGCAGACTCCCCACTGAGCATAGAGCCCTACATGGGGCTCGGTCTCATGATCCTGACCTTAGTGAAAATCAAGACTTGACTGCTTAACTGACTGAGCCACTGTGGAACCCCTGGATCTGTTCCTCCTAGTTATTCTGAGAGCTTGCTTTCTTTCTTTCTTTCTTTCTTTCTTTCTTTTTCTTAGATTTTATCTATTTGAGAGAGCAAGTGTAGGCAGGTTCAGGGGAGAGGGACAGAGGGACAAGCAGACTCCCTAACTCCTCATTGAGCACGGAGCCCAACTCAGGGCTCCATTCCAAGACCCCAAGATCATGATCTGAGCTGAAGTCAGACACTCAACTCACTGAGCCCCTATACTGAGAGTTTTTTAATTTTCTGTTGTTGTAAACAGGAATGTTATGAAATAACCAGTCCCTGTGGTCTTCTAACCCAACCACTAATCTAAAGAAAGGAAAAAAATCTTGTTTTCAGCTTAGTGAGTCCTTAGTTTCTTCTCCATCAAACACTAATTAAAAGTTTAATGAAACTTGTTGGGACACCTGAGTGGCCCAGTAGGTTGAGTGTCTGCCTTCAGCTCAGGTCACGATTCTGGAGGCCTGGGATTGAGCCCCACGTTGGGGTCTCTGTCTGGCAGGAAGCGTGTTTCTCCCTCTGCTTCTGCCCCTCCCCACCTCTTGCATATTCTCTCTCAAATAAATAAATAAAATATTTTAAAAAATGTATAAGAAGTGGTACTATGGTCACCTGGCTATCCCAGTCTGTAGAGCATGTGACTCTTGATCTCAGGGTCATTGGGTGCCCCACATTGGGTGTAGAGTTTAGCCCCACTTTGGGTGTAGAGTTTACTTAAAGGGAAAAAAAAAAGAAAGAAATGCCCCACTAGATCACACACCTGGACTGTAACAGCAACTGAATTTTCAAAATGTTCATGGTATTGGTACCCACAAAATATATGTCTCCAAAAATCTAAAAATACGTTTAGAGAGTTGGGGATTCAGGCTTTAAATACAAGTTAAATCTTTTCAAGGAACTGATAATAGAGCTTCCTATAATCTTGACACAGTGTGACTTTACTACATAGCTTGGTGGACTTGCTTATTTTATTTTTTAGCAGGGCACATTCTATATCCTTCGAATATGCTCTTGATAAGGAGTTGAAAATATTCACAATATAGTGACTTTTATGTATAACTGTATTCTGCATATTTTTTCTACAAAAGGGAGTAAAAAGAGGTGTGTTTTGTCTTTAGGTGGATAGTCACTCAGGAGGACAAAAGAGGCCTGCTGCAAAACAACTAACTAAAGGAGCTTTGTGAGTGACCCTTGGAAATGACTCATTTTGAACATTTCTCTCAGTCCCTAACCTTCAATAAATACACAACAGAAGTCAGCTTATAATTATATATTTTTTTAAAGTATATTTTGAAAATAATTTCCTACTGTTGGTTTCTTTTAGGACCTATAAATACCGTGACCCTTGAACAACATAGATTTGAACCATGTAGGTCTGCTAATATGCAGATTTTCTCCAGTAAATACAGCACAGTCCTGTAACTGTATTTCCTTTTCCTTAGGAGTTTCTTAATAACATCTTTTTTAGCTCACTCTTTTGTAAGAATACAATATATAATACATGTAATATACAAAATATCTATTAGTCAACCATAGAATCAATAAGGCTTCTGGTCAACAGGAGACATCTTAGTAAGGTTTTGGAAAAGTCAAATTATATATTGATATCTGACTATGGAGGGAGTCGGTGCCCCCACCCCCTTCATGTTGTTGAAGGGTCAACTGTGTATCAAATAATAATTTAAGTGTACTGCTTGCTCCTTTGTTCTGAAGGAGAATAGTTCTGTCTGTTTAGCATACCACATACCCTTTGATTGGCCAAAGGGTCTCTGAGGAGAAGCATGGTTTGATAAACTCCTGTTTGGAACAGAAATATTAGCATAAGCTTAGCTGGCCAATGGTCAGGCATTGCCAAGATCTGTGTGAGCAGCCCCCACATGAGCAGTTGGTGTGAACACTGTGTTTTTGAGGCCAGGGTCATAGTATGAGTCCTCTGTGGAGACAGTTAGACCAAACCCTACTCCCACTATGGTGTACAAAGTATAAAACTCAAGGAAAAACAGAAGTGCTACACTGTGAATAGTAGTATTCCTATAGGTCTTCTTATCTTTGCATGCAAATAACCATCACTGTTAGATTTCCTCCTTGGGTCTCCACTGACATTGGCAATTTCTCTTTGAAAGCATCCTCCAGCAGTTACAGAGGGACCAAACCCATGCTGTGACACCCGATAAGAGTCAGTTCCGGTCACTAAGTGATGCGGTACAGAGGCTGCTCTCCTACCACGTGTGCCAGGGCGCCCTGCCCACGGAGGAAGACTTGAAGAAAGGTAAACAGGCTATAACCCCAGAGTACCACTGTGACACCAGACACCATCTTATGGATGCCCCACAGAAGAGCCAAGAGCCCCATGGCTCCCAGATAGTAGCCATACTAGTGTTTTAATCACACACCTAACTTGTTCCCAATTTACTCAATTTCCAGGTCCATGTTTAGGGTGGTGGCTTACTCTTCTCAATATTCTGTGAAGGGATACCCAAACATCAGTATTTTATTGACCCAATTTGGGGGCAGTGAATCCAAAGCATTATTTGGACCACTGGCTGCAGACTTGATGACTCTGAAGTCGCTACTATACCCAGTGATTTCTTATGTTTAAGCAGAATGCATACCCTTAGCTACTACCATCAGTTTTATGAATTAGATAGATACTTTAGCCCCCAAAAGCATTCTTCAAGTGCCAAAGTAAGTCTGGAGCATTGCTGGATCTCAAGAAACTGGCAAAAATGGTAAGGATGAGGACCCCTTCGTGCCAACCTGGGACTCTGCCCAATCTGATGCCAGTCCCCACTGCTGTGCAGCCTACTTCTGCCCTCCTTCCCACCACCATTTCCAAGCCTGGACTCCATCAGTTCCCCTCCATGGCTTTAATCCCTCCTGTAGCTGCCACCCGTCTTACTTACCTGGCTGTGGTCTCCGATCTAAATGCAGATCGGTCCCGGTCAGTCCCCTGGGAGCTTCCCTGGGAGGTCCAGGGAATAGCGTCCAGATCCAGCATTACATAGGGATGTGAAGACTCAGAGTTAAAAAATGTGAAACCTTTGGAGACTGACAGGCAAAGGACAGAGCCACAGCACCATGGCCTACAAGATACCATGAATTAGTTTGTGTCCTTACATAAAACCGGTCTGCCCAGCCCTGGCTGTAGGACTTCATTGTTCAATTGTTTTCGTTATTCATACCATTGGAAGGGAGTGGAAGGTTGACCATCTAGACCATCTAGACTAGATCATTCTCTATTCATTAGTATGTATTCTATGTCTGTACTATATGGCTTTCTTTTATAGGTGATGTTAAAATATTCTGGTTTTGGCCTCCTAAATAAAGTTAAAATAAGCTAGTATTGAGATGAATTGCCCGATGACCTAACAGTGAACAGTGAGGGAAAGCAATGCAGAAGCTGTTTAAATGAGGAAAGCTATCTAACCTAAGAAGAGAAAACTGTCATAGGCAAGACATGTTTGAGTAATGGAAGACTAATGCATTTCGGTCCCGAGAAAGGAAAGACCTAGTGAGTGATTTGCACTCTCTTACCATTTTCTCTCTCTCTCTCTTTTTTTAAAGTCGACAGTGAATTTGAAACAGTTGCCACTCAGCTCCTAAAAAGGACCCAAGCTATGCTTAACAAATACAGATGCCTGCTTCTAGAAGATGCCATGGTAAAATTCATGCTACCAAGCATATTTGTTTTTTAAAACCCCACAGGTCACAGCTAGTAATTCAGAGAGAAAAACCTTCAGGGAACTCCATTTTTCCAACATAATTTCAAAGGCACAGACACTGAGGATTGTAGAAAACCTTACACCTGACTGGTACTACTGACACAGCATTTGCTACACTTTACATGAGCAATCACACCTAAGGAGTGCTCTGGTTTTCTTGGTTCTAAATGAGGAAACTAGGGCTTTGGTTAAGTAATTTGCCTAACGTCCTACAGCTAATCAGTTTGCAGAGCAATTAACAGAGCTAGGGGACAGACCAGGAACATCTGAGACCTCCACCCCCTGTCCACACTCTGATGCTGTCAGCTGCCTCACCAGCCCAGAGATGTGGGGGAAATTGTTCAGAGTAACATCTGAAAAGACTGGGTGATAACAAATGTTAAAATTTGCTTTATCTTGTTTTTAAGTGAGTGATCATTAACAGTCCATAAAAATTCATGCATAATTTAAAAATATACAACTTGATAGTTTTTAGTATATTCATAAGGTTGTACAACCATCGACCACTGTCTAATTCCAGAACATTTTCATCACCCCGAATAGAAACTAAAATTAGTTTTAAAGCACCAGTTAATGAGAGAAAGAAGACACCTCAGGAAATGATAGACCAAATGTATTCTGAGATTTAAGAAACAATTCTGAAATCATATAGGCTTTCCTCTATAAGTTGGCCTCTTACAAGCAGTTTCCAGTTTAAGATCAACTTGAAATATACCTTGGGAGCTTAAATAAATTACATTATACACATATACAATATGGTGTAAATATGTATGTGTGTTTGTGTTTACTTATATATTATTTATTTTTATATAGATGTATATATATTTATATATGTGTGTATGTATAGATATATACTCTCTTACTTGTATTCACTTAAAATTGTGCCTCTAAAGTCTGAAATAGTTGTTCTTATGTCAACAACCATTTCAGAAAAAATGCTGAGATATCAAAAAGACTTAACTCTTATAGTTTTTGAGGAAAGGACCATTTATTTGGTCAAACTATATCTGTTATGAATTTCACGTTAAATAAGACTCACAAATATAATTTAAGATTCAATTATCTATAGCAAAAAATAATTTTAAGGAAAACCTTACTACACAATGAGAGCACAGAATATGAAGAAAAATATCATCCTAATGAAAATATTGCTAACATATTATTAAATAGAAGAGGGGGAAATAAAGATGAAAAACAATGTGTATAGTTACTACCATTTGCGTGCATACATAAACAGAGAGGAATGTCAGTGCCTATGTGTGCATAAAATCACTCTGCAAGAGTGTATTAAACTGCTAGGTGCAGGTGCCTCCAGGGGAGGCTGAGGAAGCGAAGAAGGCAGGCTTACTTTTCACATCCTCTTTAGAAATCAATGTGAAAATCACCTTTTCCCCCAAAATACTATTTTAAAACGCATCCCTACATGACAGGGATAAATGGGACTAAATGGGACATGATTAGAACCTAGACACCAAGTCTTAATGTCTGGTTGCTTTGTTTGTTTCAAAGAAGCAGTGGGATATCTGCACTTGTTAAATGGCACCTGAAATGACCAGACTCTCTCGTTTTCAGCGGATCAATCCCTCTGCTGAGATGGTGATGATCGATAGAATGTTCAACCAAGAAGAAAGAGCTTCTCTCTCCCGAGACAAGCGTCTGGCACTCGTAGACCCTGGTAAGAAACATCAGAGGAAAAGTAGAGGAGAGGTACTGCCAGGCTTCAGGGCCATGGGCCTTTGGGGAGTCTGGCTGCAAAAATTGAAGGTAAAAAATGAGTTCTGGGGAGGAAAAAAAAACAGAGCAAGAGCAGTGTATGACTACTCTGAGAAGGTCTATAGTCTAGAAAATCCAAACTGGAATTTGACATTCATTATGTCATTATTTTTCCCCATTATAAACGTAAAATTCTCATTCTTTCTCCAGTTTTTGAGAACTAAATTAAGTCAGAAGCCTTCCCAGAAGCATTTAAGCCTGAGCAGATTCCCGAGCTGTCTTACCACGTGCAAGGCTTTGTGAGGGTTCCTGCCCACAAGCTCATAATTGAGATGCTCCATTCAAGTACTTCTCTCACCCCATCAGTTCCCACTGACTGCATTGAAAGAGAGGAAGATATTCTCCTCTGGCCAAAGTTTTTCTAGTTGTACAAATTAAATTTATATGAGGGATATGAACAGGAAAAAAAGTTTTATTACACGTGTGCAGAGGTCCAGTAATGAAGTTGAGACCCAAAGGATGACTGCGGCAGGCAGTTTTTATACTTTTCAGATAAAGAGACAATCAATCTATGAGGAATTGACAAGATAAAGAAGATGACTCTGGGAGCTTCAATTAGTAAGGAATTCTAAACAGAATTTGGCCTGGAGGAGTAAAGTAACGAAAAGTAACAAGGGTTGTTTATAGGGCCTTCTGGGCCCTAACCTCCCTATTGCTGGTGATAAGGACATCTTTCTCCTTCCCTGGTAAAGGGTCGGCGATTTATTCTGCTCTCAGGGGGACAGAGGAGGGTCTAAGTGTCCTTGCACAGGCTGGTTTGAGAGGTTTTTTTCAGGGTTGTTTGGTTTGGTTTGGTTTTGTGGTGGCTTGTTTTCTTTTTTTGTTTGTTTGTTTTGTTTTTATTTTTGCTTTTTGAGACAGAGAGAGAGAGAGAGAGAGAAAGCATGGGTGCACACAAGCTGGTGTGGGGGATAGGGCAGAGAAGAAAGAATCCTAAGCAGGCTCCACACTTAGTGCACCCCAACACACTCTGTCTTTTAAAAATGAATCCTCCTAGGATGCCTAGGTGGCTCGGTGGTTGAGCATCTGCCTTCAGCTCAAGTCATGATCCCAGGGTCTTGGGATCAAGTCCCACATCAGGCTCCCTGTGAGGAGCCTGCTTCTCCCTCTGCCTGTGTCTGCCTCTCTGTGTGTCTCTCATGAATAAATAAGTAAAAAATCATTTTAAAATAAATAAATAAATAAAATCTATAAATAAATAAATAAAAATGAATCCTCCCATGATGCCTGGGTAGCTCAGATCCATCCCTCCATAGGACTCCCCACTCAGCAGGGAGTCTACTTCTCCCTCTCCCTCTGTCCCTCCCCCCTCATGCTCTCTCTCTCAAATAAATAAAATCTAGAAGAAAGAAAGGAAGAAAGAAAGAAAGAAAGAAAGAAAGAAAGAAAGAAAGAAAGAAAGAAAGAGGAATGGAGGGAGGGAGGAAGGAAGGAAGGAAGGAAGGAAGGAAGGAAGGAAGGAAGGAAGGAAGGAAGGAAATCTACCTAGAGGCACCTGTGTGGCTCAGTTTGTTAAGTGTCCAGCTCATGGCTTCGGCTCAGGTCATGATCTCAGGGTCATCATATCGAGTCCCCATTGGGGTCCACGTTCAGCAGGGAGTCTGCTTGAAGATTCTCTCTGCCCCTCTCCCCACTTGTTCTCTCTCTCTCTCACTTCTTCTATCTCTCTCAAATAAATAAATCTTTAAAAAATAAAACTAAATCCTCCTAATAAGAATCCTCCTTACTTTTTTCTGGCCTCTAAATTTTTTAAATTAAATAACATTATAACAATTTGTGGAGTATGAATTTTACCCATACTTGCAGCATCTTATAAAAGAAAAGGGATGTGCTTTTTTGTTTTGTTTTTTAAGATTTTATTTATTTATTTGAGAAAGAGAGAGCATGAGCAGGGGAGGGGCAGAGGGAAAAGCAGACTTCCTGCTGAGCAAGGAGCCAGATGTGGGACTTGATCCTGGGACTCTGAGATCATGACCTGAACTGAAGGCAGATGCTTAACCAACTGACCCACCCAAGCGCCAAAAAGAAAAGTTTTATTTCTCTTAGTTTTCTTCCAGTTCTGGTTCCCATTTACATACTTCATTTTTTAAAATATTTTATTTATTTATTCATGAGAGACATAGAGAGAGAGGCAGAGACATAAGCTGGCTCCTCACAAGGAGCCGGATGTGGGACTCGGTCCCCAGTCTCCAGGATCACACCCTGGGCTGAAGGCGGCGCTAAACCACTGAGCCACCCAGGCTGCCCTTTCATACCTCATTTGTGGATAGTTCTAATCATATGCTAGATAAGATTTTGTTCCTCTAATTCTCTTCCATTTAATCATCTGAAGTTCTTAATCATTTGCTAGAGTCCTCAAAATAATATATAATCAATTTTTAATACATTAATTTGAGAATTTACCTAAACCATTCCCCTACTGTTGGACTGTTATTTTCCAGTGGCTTTATTTCCATTCCCCTAACCTCTTTCCTGATTCTTAAATATCAAGATTCTGCCTCATGTTTGGTGTGGCTCATGAAATCTCTAAAGAGAGTAAATGATCCTTACACTCAGTCTAAAGGGAGAGTCTGAAAGAACTGCTATGTAGCCAAAAGAATCCTCAAATCTTTCCTAAAAGAAAGAGAATGATGTAGGATATATTTCTGTCTCTTCTTCTTAGAACCTAAAGTCTCTTATTGCCTTTCGATGAATTGGGCTTATGGATAAACCTTCCTACTTTTCACAGCTCCTCAGATATGAGTGTCACATGGACAGGGATATGCGTCATCCCCCTGTGTATTGTGCCTCCACGGCCAGTGTTTATTGGAGTCTTCTTTTTTAGATGTCAAGGCTGTATCCCCTAATCTCATATTTTGTGATTTGGTGAAGAAATTTGCATATTGGTTTTACAGATGTCGTCAAAGCCCTTTTTCACCTCTTCTCCCCTTCTGTAACAGCAGGCTGCCTCTGTGCCCTCAACCTCCTAAGTCCTCCTAACATTTTTCTTGCCATCCTGGGCTTTTCAAGCCTGACCCAGTGCAGTGCTCAGTCACAGACCTGGTTACTCCATACACCATTGTCCTGCCAAGCAGATATGATTTTGGATGCCTGTTGACCATTTGTTTTGTGCTCCTGGCAAAGTGCAGCTTTGTAACGCTGGTCCCCTCACATGTGTCTACGGGAACTGAAATGCCATCACCCAAAGACAAGTAATTGTGTCCACTCCCACCCCACCCTAAAGCTTCCTTCCAGGGTCCTCCGCTCCAAGGGAGAAACCAAGCTAATACTAGCATCAAATTTCTGTCTTCAGGGATGCCTGGGTGGTTCAGTGGTTAAGTGTCTGTCTTCAGCTCAGGGTGTGATCCTGGAGTCCCAGGATCAAGTCCTGCATTGGGCTCCTTGCATGGAGCCTGCTTCTCCCTCTGCCTGTGTTTCTGCCTCTCTCTGTCTCTCTCTGTCTCTCTGTGTGTGTGTGTGTGTGTCTCTCTCATGAGTGAATAAATAAAATCTTGAAAAAAAAAATCCTGTCTTCAGACTTTCAAAGCAGTCTTTAATAAAAAAAAAAAAAAAAGAAAGAAAGATAGAAAAGAAAGAAACTAGCTAAAGATAACACTAAGAGGGGCACCTGGCTGGCTCCATCAGTAGAGCACGTGACTCTTGATCTCAGGGTTGTGGGTTGAAGCCCCAGACTGAGTGTAGAGGTCACTTAAATAAGTAAGTAAACTTAAAAAGAGAGAGAGAGAGAGAGAAAACACTGAGAGATCAAAACAAAGTGGAGCTCTTTGCCCATCTGGTTTTCCCATTTGTCACCAATCAACTACCTTTTCAAAGAGGTCTAAGCTTCTTGTCTGGAAGCCATGGCTACTCTTACAGGAAGCCTCCTCAAGTGTCACATGCTGCTGCATGGTCCTGGACCTGCAAGACTGGCTCGCTGAGCCAGGCTGGGTTTGCACCTGACCCACTGAAGGTCTGTCGCATAGTCCTTGCTCCCTCGTTCATTCTGCATTCTTTTGTGTTCCCATTTCCAGAGGGTTTTCAGGCGGATTTCTGTTGTTCCTTCAAACTTGACAAAGCTGCTCATGAGACGCAGTTCGGCCGGAGTGACCAGCATGGCAGTAAAACAACCAGCTCTCTGCAGCTGACGGCCAAGGCCCAGAGCCGAGACCGAGCCAAAGCAGGCAAGACAGAACCGGCGAACCATGACCAGTTTCATCTAGTGCCTAATCACATCGTGGTCTCCGCAGAAGGAAACATTTCTAAAAAAACCGAATGCCTCGGCAGAGCACTGAAATTTGACAAAGTGGGCTTAGGTCAGTACCGGGGCACATCTGAAGATAAAAGCAGCCGGAGAGAGTCCGTGAAGGCCAGCTCTCCTGGCCCCGAGGGGCCGCGGAAAGCCTCGTGCAGACCGGATCCCGGTACTGAGAGCAAGCTCTCCAGCATCCTAGTAGATTCTCACTTGGAGATGACGTGTAACAATTCGTTCCAGGACAAAACCCTGAGGAATTCTCCAAAGAATGAAGTTTTACACACAGACATCATGAAAGGGTCAGGCGAGCCCCAGCCCGATCTCCAGCTCACGAAGAGTCTAGAAACAACGTTTAAGAACATCTTGGAACTTAAAAAGGCCGGGCGGCAGCCCCAGAGTGACCCCACGGTTAGCGGCTCTGTTGAGTTAGATTTCCCCAACTTTTCTCCAATGGCTTCGCAGGAAAACTGCCTGGAAAAGTTCATCCCGGACCACAGTGAAGGCATTGTAGAAACTGACTCCATTTTAGAAGCAGCTGTAAATAGTATCCTAGAGTGTTAATAGCGCAGCCCTGCCCCGCCCACCCGAGACCCGCCCCGGACAAGTTACATTCTTTCCTGGCAAAAGCAAATGGAAGTGGTCTCCTGTCTCCAGCCTGCTTGATCTTTCATCACAGGTTGTTCTTTCTGATCTCGATCCCATTCTTTGTTTCAGAGCAATACTCGTCGTGGTTACAGGGAGATCCTTTTCGCGAAATGAATCCTTGTTAGAAAGCAGTCTGATAGGCCTGACACATTTCAAGTGTTATGAAAGTGCTTAGAGTCATCTCTGTGTTTGTTTACTTGTTTTAAGTTAAAAACAAAACAAAACAAAACACCACTATAACTCACTGAGATCACAGTACACTTGGCCCTGGGTAAAATTCTGACAATCATAAGTCATTTGAAAAGAACAGACTTATTAAAGAAAATCAAACAGGACCGGATAGAAGCTACTTTTTAAAGAATATCCCACTGCATCTCCACATTTTGCTTTTCGGGGTTGTTGTCACTGTCGCCGGAGGGCAGGCCACCTGGGTTTGCCCCCTCAGCCATCTCTGAGCCGTGAGCTGCCCACTGCTTTCCGGGGCCCCCAGCCCGCGAGGCAGCCAGTAGCACACAAGCAAGCAGGGCACTTGCAGGGCTTCCTTGTTCATCGTTCAAGTGCTTTCCTGATGCTCCTGGAGCAAAACCTCATGCTTTTCAGCCTATGCGTGTTGAGTTTCATCTAGGGAATGCTCTGTTCTTAGTTGCAACGGCATGACTTGAGATCATTTCACCAGGCTAAATAAGGAAAATGGAAACCAGTTAAGTGGCACAGTGTACAGGGGAGGCCGGGATAGAGCCTTGAGGAATATAATATGTATATATGTAAAAGCATATATATGTTAACTATTGAGAAAAAAAAACAACCAAGCGTTTTGCATTTTCTAATTGGATAGAGTCAACATGTGCTGTATGTTTTTGTTTGTTGCTGGGTTTCCTTTCATTTATCCTCTCCGCACCCTCTCCCACAAATAGCCAAGCGTCCAAAGCACTTTTGTTTGAAAGCTGTGTTGTCATTTTTCAGTTTAAACTTTAAGGGGACTTTGGCCTTGTTTATGCTTCTTGTCTGAGAACAGTAGTCACCACCCCCCCACCCCCGGCAGCAATCATTACCAAAACACAGACAAACCAAAGTTACCAGTCCCCCTACCCCCCAGCCCAACTGAAAGAAAAGATCTGAGACACGGGATTCCCACTTGAGAGCCAAAGGACATGCCTTGTCATGGTCTGTGTGTGGCCCGTGTTCATATTAGTAGACATGACTTATTGCTTTATTTATTTATATTTCTTTTCAGGGAGCTTTCCCCCATTGTCCTTCCTTGTGTTCCTGCTGAGGTCATCCCGTCTCTGCTGTCCCCTTCATTCTCAGTGTCATTGTAACCAGCCCATCTCTCCCATCATCGGGAAAGCAACATGACGGTATTTCATACGCGCCCTCCCTCACGTGTGTGTGTGCGTCTCCCTGAGCTGTTCAGATCCAGACGTCATTCTGGTGACAGTGTGGACACACTCACTCTTCCTCCCATGTGTGTACACTCTCTCATTCGTTCTGTTGATCTCTCTGGCTTTAGAGGTGCACCTGCTGGTCTCTATTCTGACACGTCGCCAGCATCTGTTTCTGGCTGTTGCCAGAACGGAGATGACCCTCATTGTCATCATGTTGGGCGCTTCTTTTCCAGATTGGTCTGCGATGGAAAGGAAGGCTTCTGATTATTGGAAAACACGGCAGCAGAAGACCCAGTCTCCCTGTCCCTCTCTGCCCCCACACTGCCCTCAAAGAAGCCCCTCAGTCTTCATAAAAGCAAAGTAACTTCTCCCCACCCCCACCCCCGCCCCGGCCAATAGAACTTGGAAAATCTGGGTCATTTTAAGGTTCCCATTTTTTCCTCATTTGTGCCAATGTCCAAGTTACAGATTTCCCCTTTTTCCTGTATTGTAACATATTAGAAAGATAAGTTGGTATTGCCAGTTGGAACTTTCTGTTTGGGCAGCCCTGGGGTAATACTCTACCCTGAACCCCATGATTTCATAGGCTCTTCTTCTCTTAGGACTCATGTTCCCTTCATTCCTAGCAAGACTTAAAGATGGTCCCTCCTAATCAAATTCTTCTCGTTGTGGAACTCTTACCTGGAAGCCCTCATGTAGGCTACTCGTGGGTTACATTAATTACTGCCAATCAGTGGAATTCTTAAGAGAAAAGATAAACTTCATGTACATTTGTCACCTCCCTTTCTTCCCCTATCCTGCCCTGCTAGCCCAACCGCCGCCTTTCTATATACCATCTCAAAGGGTCTCTTAAGCCCTAACGCTTGTCTAACAGAGAGCCTAATTTACCAAAATGATACTTGTAAATTTTTGTGTCCTTGTATGTAAGTCTACTTTCTATGGAGGAAAGATTCTAGATAATGACAAATGAAGATTACGAAATGTATTTTACTCCTGTGATTAGGTTATGCACACATGGGTCATAACTCGTATGTCGAGCCCCCTCTGGCGAAGGGTCAGAGAGCTCCGCCTCGGACGGCCAACTTTCAGTTGTTCAGGTTCATTAGTCAAGGTTAAGTTGTAGAACTACTTGTACTCAGTAACAAAAATCATTTTCTTTTCTTTTCTTTTCTTTTTTTTTTTTCTGTTGTTGTTGTGGGAAAAGTGTGCATTTGTTATTAAGCATTTGATTTTCTGTGTCCTTAAGTACTGCCTAAAGATAAAGCAAATTTTAAACTGGCAATTACGAAAAAGAACTATTTTAGCTCTGAAGAATTTAGTAGATTTTGTTAGATTAGGGAGGCCTTACAGACTGACTTGTCTTATAGAGGACGCGTCACTCACTGTCAGTGTGGTGTGGGCTTTATTTGCTTAAATACCTTCATTTGTATAGTATGTCTCACTTGAAATTGCTTTGTATACATTTTGTAAAAATATTTATAAAATGTTTTGTAAAAAAAAGTATAACAAATTGCAGTTTATTTTGTTATGTTGGATAAATACTGTTAAAAGAAACCAGTCAGTAACTATATTGTTAATCCATGGTTAGGAAATGTTTAGTTGGAGATTACAAAATGAAACAACCATTGCAATACAGCCAAAGATTTGGGAAAATGTGCAAATGTGATTGTCTTGATTTTGCAAACAGGAGTGGCTCTTTTCCCAGAAGAAAGGGGTAAGTAAGTGTTCAGTTCTATTGAAATAGATTTACCATTCCCAGACAGGAGCCCAGCCAGTGAGGGGCTAGGATTGTAAGGGATCAGCCTTTCCAAACGGTTTCAAATTCATCAGGGTTGGTTGGTGAGAAAGTTTAGTCATGTCCGTCTCTGGCCTCCATCCATACTCTTGTCACATGGGTCCTTACCTAAGGAAGGAAAAATGGGGTCATTTGAGAAGTTCCATAAATGAGCCTCAATCTACAGGAGGTTTTCTTCAATTACTATATTTATTTTGTTTCGGTTAAGGGCAAGAAGGCCGAGGGATGAGTACAGAAAACTATTTTACTCAAGACTTATCCCAGGGTTAACATGTTTCTCTTTGTATTCACACATTTGATCCATTAAGAAATACCTCTGTAACCGTATCTGTAAAATCAACCCTCTGAGGTCCTTCTGAGTTCTTGCTGTCACAAATGGGAGGGACTCTGCCCAAATTGTTAGGAGAACTACCACAGGGTGAAATGTATTTCTGGGGGGGCGGAGTATGAGGCTCCTTAAATTTTTCTTTGGGGCTTAGGATTTACACTTATATTCCTTATGGTTTACCTGTGCCCCTCCCCATACACACACACTCCCTTAAAGCAGGAGCAGTTAGGAAATCAAGGTTCCATAGTAATCAATATATAAATAGGAAGTTGTTCTTCCAGAACTAACAGCAATTACTGCTAGAATAATTACATCAGTCGATGGATCCCTTAATGTCTTTTGCAGTGTTGCCCTGATGTCAAGATTCTCTTGCTAAGGACAAGTGTGTGCCCAACGTGACATTCCCTAACCTCTTCAGGCCATTTGCAATGGGAGTGGCCCATGAATGAAGAAGGAAGGA
This sequence comes from Vulpes vulpes, assembly GCF_048418805.1. Classification (NCBI taxonomy): domain Eukaryota; kingdom Metazoa; phylum Chordata; class Mammalia; order Carnivora; family Canidae; genus Vulpes; species Vulpes vulpes. The sequence goes on from NC_132780.1 coordinate 140,299,796, forward strand.
GAGCTGACTGCTTGATTAGGATCAGTCTCTGTTCCCCTGGGGCATGCCCAGAGGAAAGACCAGGCATCTTCTCTAAGGATGATTAAAGCCCTCAGTCCTGGGGGTTGTGGGCAGTATTCCAGAAAAGGGGTCAGGGGATCACTAGGGACAAAGAGAAGAGAAAGGAAAGAAACCACAGTCTGGGGACACTGAAACAGCATCACTCAGGCAGAGCTCTGGCTGTGCTGTCCTCCAGGGGCTAGGCCCCAGTTTCAGGCTCTGACTCGGCTTCAGCCCTTGTGTCTGTTCTCTGAGAGTGAGGGCTCCTGGACAGCCACTGGACATTTATTGAGCAATTTATGGACACTACGCTAGGATCCATGGATAATTCAGGTATGACTTCTACTCAAGGAGCTCAGAGTCCAGAGAGGAAACCAGCACATAAATAATTGCATTACATTTGGGAATTGCCGGGAGCTCAGGAGAGAAGAAACCAGGGCTAAAATTCGTCCCGCCCTGCCACTTCAGTAGAGTTGCAATCTATATTCCAGTGCCCAGCTTCTCGGTCCACCCTGAGTTACATTTGAGAAAAAGGTATCATACTTAGTGCAGGAATAAAGGTAAAGGCGTTTTGTAATTATGGTGTTAAATATATGGAAAATCTGGTTCACACAAATGGTAGGAACACTTCTGTAGTGTAAAGCAAATTCTGTAATATGGATGGCCTATGTCTGTGGTGCTGCCCATAAAAGCCCTAATCTACATTTCTTGTGGGCATGTGCTGGAGTCTGGCCTTTGAAAACACTTACACAGACAAGAAGATCCTCGGGGGGGGGGGGGGGGGGGGAATCACTTCAGTGAAGGCCCAGGGGAGTAGTGCAATAGGGCGGCAGGATAGTACCTACTCTAACACATAATTAGATACCTTAGTATAAATTGGTCTCAGCCTCACCTTCCTCGCCTATAAACTAAAGATTTGTCCCGGCCCTCCACTCCTTCAAGTGTAAAAAGGGATGTTACTAAAGAAGTCTGGAAGGCAGAAGAAGCTAAGTGCCGTTACCCCTGAAATAATTCAGGGGAGGTTTGAGTTTTTCTGTTTTGCTTATGGTCACACCTGCTGCACACTGTCTGCTTCCTACTCTAGCTCTCCTGTGCCTAGCCCGGCCCCCCCAAAGGCCGCGCCCTTCATAGGCTCTTTCTTTTCTCCTTTACCCTTTTGCTCCCTTCTGCTTGGCTTTCATCGGGATCAAAAGCTGTGGGCCACGTTGTCTTCCCCAACTCTCTGCTCATCTGGCTGCTCTCACCCTAATCTCTTTCCCACCTGCTTCCTGGGAGCCCCCTGTCACTCCCTGAGGAAGCAACAAGGAAAACTTGAAACAAAATGAAGTCAGGGCAGCCTGGGTGGCTCAGCAGTTTAGCACCGCATTCAGCCAGGGTATGATCCTGGAGACCAGGATCGAGTCCCACATCAAGCTCCCTGCGTGGAGCCTGCTTCTCCCTCTGCCTGTGTCTCTGCCTCTCTCTCTCTCTCTCTCTCTGTGTGTGTGTCTCTCATGAATAAATAAATAAAATCTTAAAAAAACAAACAAAAAAAGCGAAGTCAACTTCAAGAAGGCTCATTAGCCAAGAAAGAGCTTTGGGGCCAATGTGAAATTGCAGATGGAGCCCCCCCCTTTGGGGTGTGTCGGGTGTGGTGGTTTGGCCTCACTGAGAAGGCACTGCTCAATTGTCTCTTAAATGATTCCAAATAATCCCAAAGTGCAGATAATACAGAAGTAACCAGTAGAATATGCTAGAAAAGGAACCCTGGAGTCAAGCCAGAAGCCAGAAAATGTTCTGAAAGGACTCTTAAAAAAAAGTCAAGTGGGGCAGCCCAGGTGGCTCAGCGGTTTAGCGCCGCCTTCAGCCCAGGGTGTGATCCTGGAGACTGGGGATTGAGTCCCACGTCAGGCTCCCTGCAGGGAGCCTGCTTCTCCCTCTGCCTGTGTCTCTGCCTCTCTATCTCTGTGTCTCTCATGAATAAATAAATTAAATCTTTAAAAAAAAAAAAAAAGTCAAGTGGTTTCTAAAATAGGCAAGTCAAAATAATAACTATAAGAACCTAATCACCTAATTACACATGTGATAAGTGAAAGATATACCATAAAATGTAAGTCTGCCTTCCTATTTCAGGCCCCACTCCCATTTCCCAAAAATAATCCCTATCAACATTTTCTTGTATATAATCCCCAAATTGTTACATACAAATACATCTATAGCTAAGAAACAAAAACCACAAAACAACCAGGGACCATTCTCTGCTACCCTATTCTGTATCTTGCGTTTTCAAATGTAACCAAATATCTGGGAATACTATAGCCAGGATTCTTCGGTTGCAAGCAACAGAAACTGATCAGCTTGGTTAACCAGCATAACGTAGATTTGTTGTTGTTGTTGTTGTTGTTGTTGTTGTTTTTAAGATTTTTTTTTTTCCTGAGAAACACACAGAGGCAGAGATCTAGGCAGAGGGAGAAGCAGGTTCCCTGTGGGCAGCTGGATTTGGGACTCAATCCCAGGACCCTGGGATCATGACCTGAGCCAAAGGCAGACGCTCAACCACTGAGCCACCCAGGTGCCCCCAGCATAATGGAGTTTTATAGAAAGAATAAGAATTGAAGGGAAGATTGAAGAACCACTAGGCTTGAGAAAGACAGGAACAAGGAAACTCCAGATCTTCATAGGTGAAAATTCTTAAAAGTCTTGCCTCAAACCTCCTACATTTCTTCCATCATCACTCTGCTCAAGATTCAAAACCCGGAGGGGAGAATTTTTTTGTTTTTAAAGATTTATTTATTTATTTGAGAGAGATAGAGGGAAGGACAGACCACTCAAGCGGGGGGAGGGGGGAGGGGTCGGCAGAAAAAGAGGGAGAGAATCTCCAGCAGACCCCACTGAGTGTGGAGCCCGAGGTGGGGCTCAGTCTCATGACCCTGAGATCATGACCTAAGCCAAAACCAAGAGTCAAATGTTTAACTCATTGAGCCACCCAGGCTCACCCCCTGCTCCTCAGAGGAGAGAAGTTTAGAATCTCATGCCCCCTCCCACTGGGGAGATGGAAGGAGTTGAAAAGATCTTCCAAAGACCTCTTCAACTTATGTATTGAGAAGACAAAAATTTAGATTTGATACCCTACTTCCCTCTGCAATTCTACACAATGAAGGAGAGAACAGTCCACAAGAGAAATAGGATACTGTCAGGAAATGGAAAAGGAGATCGGCAGGCCAAGAAATGAAAAATATCATTAAGACTTCAGGATGTGAAGACCTACCTCATTGCATATAATTACATAGTGTTCCATAATTTATTTAATCATTCCCTCATGATGGACAACTAAAGTGGTCAAGGAAAAAGAGGCCTATGGCAACAGGCTAAGAAGAATAAGATTCTTGGGGCACCTGGGTGGCACAGTCCATTAAATGCCAAACTCTTGGTTTCAGCTGAGGCCATGATCTCAGGGTAGTGAGATTGAGCCTGTGTGGAGCTCAACACTCAGCGGGGAGTCTGCTCCAGATTCTCTGCCTCTCACTCTGCTCTTCTTCCTGCCCCTCCCCTATTCTCTCTAAAATAAATGAAATCTTAAGAAGGGGGGTGGCAACTGGGTGGCTCAGTCAGTTGAGCATCTGACTCTTGATTTTAGCTCAGGACATGATCACAGGGATGTGGGATGGATCCCCAGGTGGGGCTTCGCACTCAGCACAGAATCTGCTTGTCCCTCTCCGCCTGCTCCTCCCCACCCCCACCCACTTGCATGCACATGTGTGCACACCCATGCACACACATTCTCTGTCGCTAAAAAAATAAAATCTTAAAGTAAAACTCTTGAGGCTGTAGATGGCCATTTCTCATTCTCACTCACTATCCTCGCTTTGAAATTAAAAGCCTTGTGTCTTGCCTAGTGCTGGAGCATATGGACAATGCCCAGTAAACAACACGTATTCAGTTAGTGAAGAATTTGGGGATTGAATTTGGGGGTCTTGCTCTTTCCCTCTGTATTTTGTGGAACAATGGCTTAGGCACTGAGAAGAAGTACTCTCTTAGCACCATCTGCTGGCATTGAAAACCTTTCCTGAATCATGGCCTCCAAGTCTTTCAGCCAGTATTGTTAATTGTCCTGATATTCCTCCTCTCCTTAATACTTTTAGCACCGAAGAATTTACCTTTTATCTGTACACAGATGCAGTTACAAAATAGTGACTTATTTTTGTTCCTTATTTACTATCTAATAAATGTTTTACACTTTAGTGATCCTTGTTTTTGCCTTTTTACAAAGTGAGACACGTGAGATGCTGAGTGAGAAGGAGCTTCACACCAGACTTTGACTCCAAAGACTGTGTTGTCCTTTGAAGTTTATTCGTCAGGTAATGAGCTCTGTGAATGGCACTTTCTGGTTGGACTAGTTACATAGCACATAGCAATATGATGCTTTGAGTTTAGTTACAAAACCCCAGCAGGTGGCCACTATTGTGACAGGAGCATTAGAAGACAAAGAAGTAGGAGATAAGTTCCCTGCCTTCACAGCACCCAATCTAATCAAGGAAGCAATACATCAAATAGTATAGGATAAAGTCTGTGGTGATGCCTGCTAAGTGCCCAGTGCCCAAATAATGACATTGGGATACATATATGTATACTGTGTTACATATTTGGCAATGCCTGGAGACATTGTCACATCTGGGGTGCGGATACTACTGGTATGTAGTTGGTAGAAGCCTGGGGATGCTGCTAAACATCCCACAATGCATGGGACAGCCCCCCATACTAAAGAATTATCTGGCCCAAAAAAGCCAACAGGGCTAAGACTGAGAAACCTATGTTAGACCTTTAGCAACCACCATTAGCAAAGCAGGCATGGTCCCTGCTAGTAGGTGCCCTCCTAGTATCATGAGGAAATGTTTAAAATATAATAATGTGTTAGGGGCACCTGGGTAGCTCAGTGGTAGAGCATCTGCCTTTGGCTGGGGTCTTGGTACCGAGATCCTAGGATCCAGTCCTGCATCAGGCTCCACGCCGGGAGCCTGCTTCTCCCTCTATGTCTCTGTGTCTCTCATGAGTAAATAAAATCTTAAAAACATTATTATATATATAATATAATAATGTATTGAAGGAATTCAGAGAAAGACACTAGAGTCTTGCTAAAGTTCAGCCCATAGACCTGAAGCATGGCATCACCGGGGAGCAGGCTAAAACTGCACAATATCAACCCCCGGCCTCCTACTGAATGAAAATCTGCATTTTAACGGGACCCTCAGGTGACTACAATGCATAAATGCTGGAGACACGCTGCACTGGGGGTTTCCAGAAGACAGAACGTGGGCTTTTTTCCTTGTTTTATGAAGACCGGGAAAGAAGGAAGCAAATTCCGGGTGTTGAGAGGTATATAAGGAAGATCCCGAAACGGGCAAGGAGGAATTTCTATTCTTCAATCCAACATAGCGTCTGCCTGCTTACCGCCAGACATCGTGCTAAGCTCTTTAAATGGAATATTTCACAGAATCCTCGGAACGCTATTGGGTAGGTCCATCTTATGGGTAAAGCAGACCAAGGTACAGAGGTTAAATAACTTGCTCCGGGACCCACTGACTGGGCCGGGCTGATGGAATAGAAGCCGCACTGTCTACCATGCGGAGTCGTCCACGAACACCTCCACCCACACGGACGAGCCAAAGTCACGGCCCCAGCCCTCCCCACCCAGCAAAAAGCCGATCATGCCAGCCTGTCGTCCGCTCTCTTTTTCTAAGATTTTATTTATCCATGAGAGACACACACAGAGAGAGAGGCAGAGACACAGGCCGAGGGAGAAGCAGGCTCCGTGCAGGGAGCCCGACGCTGGACTCGATCCGGGGTCTCCAAGATCACGCCCCGGGCCGAAGGCGGCGCTAAACCGCTGCGCCACCCGGGCCGCCCCAGTCCTCCTCGAACTCGCGCCGCCGACCGGAAGTCGGAGGAGGGGCGCGCCTTCCACACCGGAAGTCGCAGATGCAACTTGGGAAGCGTTTCCTTGTTTATAAGCCTTGCCACCAGTGTTCAACGAATCTAGTAAACGAAGAGAGCGGATTATGAAGATGACACGGATCCTAAAGTGCTTGGAAGCTCTGTGCAACTTTCGGCCGGAATCTGTGTTAGCGGCAGCTAACGGCGCCAGCTGTCGGGGGCGGTCCTCCGAGGGCTAGAAGACCCATCTCTATGGTCAAGCAAACCGAGAGCGGTCCTCTCTTCCCCACGTGGTGGGGCTGCGCATGAGCAGTAGCCGCTGCTCGGGAAACATGGCGGAGCAAGAGTGAGTGTTCGGGCTTTGAATCTCAGTGGGGTCTTGAGCATCTGGTGCCATCCACGGTGTTTATTCCTCCGCGGCGCGAATAGAAGGGTTCTTGTGGACTGAAGGAAGGACAAGAGAAAAGACTCCAGATTTCAAAGGGTGGGATGAGGAGTAAAGCCGTAGGGTTCGGGCTGGGTCAGACGGAGGAAGCCGCCGTCAAGCCCGAGTTACCTGGAGCGGCGGCGGCGGGCTGAAGAGTGCCGGACTTGGGTTCGCTCAGCCTGACGCAAGTACTACCCCTGCAGATGAGTCTACACCCATCCTAACCCCTCGGGGTTTCTCTAGAATCACGTAGCTGCTAGTGTCTTTAAAAGGCTGTGGCAGTAAAAGCTCCATGGAGGCCTAGTGAGGGCCAGTGGCCCCAGGGTTCGTGACCTTTCACTGCTTTAGGAACGAGGGAATGTTAAGGGGTCCATCTTGAGGACTAAAGTCAGAAACCACAGGTTTCAGGGAAGTCTGGCTTTAGGAATTTGAAGAGAGTAAGGTTTCTCGAAGCCGAAGAGATGATTCAGAATTAAATTTAAGGTTTGCTTTTTAGACACTTTAGCTGATTGCGATTTTCTTATCAGGCAAAGAAAAAAGATCCCTTTGGTTCCAGAAAATCTCCTGAAAAAAAGGAAGGCTTATCAGGCCCTTAAAGCCACTCAAGCAAAGCAGGCGCTTTTGAACAAGAAAGAGGTAATGAGGGGATCCCTGGGTGGCGCAGTGGTTTGGCGCCTGCCTTTGGCCCAGGGCGCGATCCTGGAGACCCGGGATCGAGTCCCACGTCGGGCTCCCGGTGCATGGAGCCTGTTTCTCCCTCTGCCTGTGTCTCTGCCTCTGTCTCTCTCTCTCTCTCTCTATCATAAATAAGTAAAAATTAAAAAAAAAAATTTTTTTAAGAAAGAGGTAATGATGGGGAACCAAGAGAGGGGAATTGGAATGTGTGTTTGGTGAGTTCTATGTAGGGTGTGTTAAACTCGATTTGGCGTCGTCGACAGTCCTGTCGCCATGTATTCTAACAGGTGTACGGTTCGTGTCTTCGTTTAACAGGTGTTTATGAAACGCTTTCTGCAGGCAAAATGCAGTAGAGTTTGTTAAGGAAAAAGTGGAGTGGAGATTGTACTATAGGTTCATACCAAGTGATATGAAAGACCACACATGCTTGTGTACCTGGAAGAAAATAATATTATTCTTAAAGGTGCCAAACAGTTTTTTGCTATTTGATAAACGTTTTTGGAAAACAGATATTTTGAAGTCAGGAAAATGAAACAAGCTCATGCTTATTCTGTACCTCATGATGCTTAACCCAGTGTTAGGTTCCATAAATATGTGTTGGTAAACGCTGGCTAACAGCATGTAAATTAACTTGTTTATTTATCAGAGGCTTTTCCTAGGAGTTTCAGAGTTTTCACATTTCCATCTTCACTTGGGTACCTCATTTTTCCTTTAAATAGAAAAGAAGGTGTTTGTTTGCTTAGGTTTGCAGGACATAATGGAAAATACATTCAATCAAGAGTGCCTGATGAATTACTATTGTAGAAATAAAAAATAAAGGCACAAAATGGTGATGATGGTCTCCCTTCTCTGCAGCAGAATAAAGGAAAAAAGCTCAAGTTTAAGCGACTGGAGTGGTTCCTACATGATTCCTGGCGGCAGCAGCGTGACAGGGTGCGCCTCAGACGCCTGGAAGTGAAACCTCATGGCTTAGAAGTGCCAGATAAACATTCCTTGGCCTTCATTGTACGCATCCAAAGGTGGGGAACTTGCCACATTCCCAAGGCTGAAGCAAATTGTTGGTTCAGCTTTAGACTCCTTTCTGGGGGAAGTGAGTTATAATAGGCTTTAAGACACTATGGCAAGTTGTGCCGGGAATTCAGGGTCAAGCACAACATGGTTTTTGTCTTTAAGGTTTAAGGAGAGTGACCTTAGGCAAACAGACACGAAAATACACCCAGTGCTGTGAAGGTTGACTGTTGTTGGGGCAGTACTGGTTCAGGACACTAAAACAGGGCCTTGAAGCTGAGACCTGCAAACATGGAAGGAATTCACAAATTTCAAGGAAGGCTTTCCAGGCATAGATGCAGAAAGTCCTGAATTGAGAGAATCAAGGCTTCTTTCTAGGAACTGAACCAAGGTCAAGTAAATGGAACATATTTAGTGCTGGGGAGAGTTCATAAAGCTTTTTTCTCACTTAATTGTACTTTACCCAGTCTACCTGCATGTACAGCTGCCTCCCTCTTTCCAGTACCCAGGCACCCAAACCAGAAAAGTGTGTGCTTTAAATATTTTTGAGTCCTCATTATTAACCTTCCTACCACTTCCCATAATCTCTTTCCTGGACTGTCGCATTAGCTTCCTAAGTTTCCCTGCTTCTGATGTCACACTTTCAGATCTGTCCTATATGCTCTCCTCAGTGATCATAAAGAAGAAAGGTGATTGTGTTTCCTTTCCCTAAAGTCTTTGTGCTGTTACTGCCCAGGGCAGCAAGTCCAGCTTCCTTTGCCTGACGTGCACAGCCCTACACACACACTCACACACCCCCAACACACACCGAATCAGGGCCACTCTCTGTGTTCTTATAGCACCTCAGGCATTGTTCCACATCATGTGAGAATGATCTGTTTACATAGCTGCCACCTCCTGACCTGTTAGACATAGTCTGTGTCTTGCTCTCTTGATGCCCTGTAGTGGCAAACATTTTATAGTTGCTTGCTGGCCTGACGTAAACTGAATAAAGCCTCTGCTGTTCATTTCAGGATTAATGGGGTGAGTTCACTGGTACAGAGGACCATTGCAAGGCTGCGCCTGAAGAAGATCTTCAGTGGTGTCTTTTTCAGAGTAACCCCCCAGACCATGAAGACACTGCGGATAGTGGAACCTTATGTGACCTGGGGGTGAGAAGATTTTTTGGGTGTGTGGATTCATATTAGATTGTATTTGAGCGTGATGAGAACACTACGATGCATGGGATACTCTTCTCTGAGGCTTGTGTTGGTGCTTGAAGAAATATTTTGTTGTGGGATCCCTGGGTGGCGCAGCGGTTTAGTTTAGCGCCTGCCTTTGGCCCCGGGCGCGATCCGGGATCGAGTCCCACGTCAGGCTCCCAGTGCATGGAGCCTGCTTCTCCCTCTGCCTGTGTCTCTGCCTCTCTCTCTCTCTCTCTCTCTCTCTCTCTCTCTCTCTCTCTCTCTCTGTGTGTGACTATCATAAATAAATTTTAAAAATTTTTTAAAAAAAAGAACTATTCTGTTGTGACCACAGTCACCAGAAATCAGCTGCCAGCCGTAGAACCTTGGAACGTGGGACAGGTAGAACAGGAGGTAGCAGAGCTGCTGATAATGTGCCATGAGCAGTACCGTGGCAGGGCTTGTTCACTTGTAGGCTGAGGCTGAGTAAGAGGGGTAGAAAGAAATTAATTTGGGGGGGGTCTTCAAACAGCTTGGGGCAGTGTTTATGTAAGAGTAGTGTTCCTTCAAATATTAAAACCTAGCAAAGGCCTGGATTTCTTTTTTTTTTTAAGATTTTATTTATTCATGAGAGACAGAGAGAGAGAGAGAGAGGCAGAGACACAGGCAGAGGGAGAAGCAGGCTCCATGCAGGGAGCCTAATGTGGGACTTGATCCCAGGATTCCAGGATTACGCCCTGGGTCGAAGGCGGCACTAAACCGCTGAACCACCCAGGGATCACCATAGCCTGGATTTAATTTCAAATTCTGGCACCATCTTGAGTAAGGGTTATATAAGGTGAGAGTCATGAACTGTAAGCCAGCGCTTATTTTATTTTTGCCTGGGAAAGTAAATTTTTTTTTTCGTGGTGAATGTTTATATCCATAAATTTTAATTTCTAATTACCTAGTCAAGGCCACTCTGGTTTTTGACCACCTTCTTCACTTGTGTAATTCCAAGCGTCCCAGCTGTAGTGTGATAACAGATTTCTTGGTGGGAAGAAGGGGGGTGTGGACAAATCTCTCCTTGGCCAGGCTGCAGGACTGAGACAGGCCAGTGTCGGTTAGAGTGCCAGGGGCTGATAAGGCTGTACTTCATTCTGCCTCACATAGATTTCCAAATCTGAAGTCTGTCCGGGAACTCATCTTGAAACGTGGACAAGCCAAGGTCAAGAATAAAACCATCCCTTTGACGGACAACACAGTGATTGAGGAGCATCTGGGTGAGTGTTCCACTTTACACGTCAGTTGGGGTACAAAGCAAGGATCTCTGGTCTTCTTGGTGTGGAATTTAGGTCATATCTTCTTGGGGTCCCAAGAACCTATCAGAGTGCCCAGCTTTGGCACGTAAGAGCCTCATAATATATACTGGAGAAGTGTTGAATAAAGGAATCTGTACCTTTTGTTTCTTAGGGAAGTATGGTGTTATTTGCTTGGAAGACCTCATTCATGAAATTGCCTTTCCGGGGAAGAATTTCCAGGCCATCTCTGCGTTCTTACGTCCTTTCCACCTCTCAATGGCCCGACATGCTACCAAGAACAGAGTGGGCTTCCTCAAGGAGGTGGGCTTACCTGGCTATCGAGGTGAAAGCATCAATCAGCTCATTCGGCAGCTGAATTAAACCCAGGTGAGGCAGGGCTGGAAACTGCCCTTTGGCTGGCTTTGATGGGCCATGTCTGTCCAGTTAAAAAAAATTGTTTTTGCATTTACCAGTATCTAAAAAGTAACTCTAGCAATGGGGGGAGAGAGAAGACTGGTAGCTACCAGTCTAACATGGAAATGTGCTTAGAACAGTGACTGCCTGGTCAGGACATGACACTATGTGTATCCAACAATTAAAGGCTAGAAAATGTCGAGTAGCAAAAAAAAATCTGTATCGCTGTGGTCATTTACCTGGAAATGGGGAGAGAATATTAAAAACCAGTTTCAAAAAGGACATGAAGATTTAAACCATCTATTTTGTTGAAAGTATCTTAACTTTTTGAAATTGCTTATTGTGATTAATCTGAGTTGCTTTCATTAAACTTATGTTAATGAAGTTGTGTTTTTCTTCCTCAGAATATCTGGAAGCACAGTGCATTGGTGGCATGTGTTTTGTCTTCTGGAATTGTTACCAGTATCTTCAAAGAAGATTATTTTCTGCTATATCTTCAGAAACTAGAGGGAGGGTCAAGGAAAAGATGATGATGCTCCTGGCAGGCACTTCTGACCACAGCAGTTTCAAGGAAAAATTCCAGTGTATTTTCCACATTGCCTGCCACTGCCACCTCTCAAATCAGCAGAGGACTCATGCCATAGAAGGAGTCCTGCTGCGTCACATCTTTTGTTCTGAGGTTTAATGGTGAACGAATACCCAAACGTTAATGGAAGACGGCAGTGGACCAAGCTCAGGGACATACTTGAACCTGGGGGTTCTGGGGCCTTGTTTTGGACAGACCTTGAAATAGTTACAAAGAAGAGCACAAAAACAGTGCTCAGCTGTCTCTGCTGTGAGTCCGTGTTCTAAATTTTTGGTGACAGCTTTGCGAGTTCTCACACTTGGCTGGCCCCTGAAGTGTATTTGGTGGCATCCTTCACCTAGCCTGCCATTGGCTTGGTCCATTGCTTTAGCTCAGGATCTTAACCTGTTCTTAGGTCTATGAGAAGGGAATAGCACTTTTCCCAGAAAACCTATACACTCAGATTTTTGCTTGGAAGTTTTGTATGTTCATAGACTCTTCTTAGGGATCCATGCACCTATGTAAGGAAGTCCTGCAATACCTGTATTGGTCACCTGGGCCCTGACATTGTTAGTCTTTGGTCTCATGGCCTGTGAAAGACCAAAGCTTACCAAGATAGCTTTTCCCCTTGAATCCAATTGGGTGTTTCCTAGGAACACAGTGGTAGGGCAGTCCCGGTGGCTCAGTGGTTTAGCACCGCCTTCAGCCCAGGGCATGATCCTAGAGACCCAGGATCAAGTCCCACATCGGGCTCCCTGCAGGGAGCCTGCTTCTCCCTCTGCCTGTGTCTCTGCCTCTCTCTCTCATGAATAAATAAAATCTTTAAAAAAAAAAAAAAAGTGGTAGGGATGCCTGGATGGCTCAGTAATTGAGCTCTGCTTTCAGCTCTGGGTGTAATCCTGGAGTTTGGGGATCAAGTCTCACATCAGGCTGAGGGGAGCCTGCTTCTTCCTCTACCTGTGTCTCTGCCTCTCTCTGTCTCTCATGAATTAAAAAAAAAAAAAAAAAAGGAACACTGGTAGATTTCCTGAGCCCCATGTACCATCTACCTCTGAGAAATGCCCACCATTTGTTTCTGCTGGGCTTCAGGATGGAATTTTCTTGGTTTGGCATGGATGAACGTAGTACTGTTAGGTCTTTTAGGCTTTAGGCAGTCTTAATTGGACCCTCTCCTTGCATAGTCTAGACTTCAACAAAAGTATTGCTGTCTACCCTGCTGGTAACAATGTAGCAGACCAACACTAGGGCTCTTGGGGTCATGAGACCTAGAAAACGGGGATCTGATCTTGCTTGTGTTGATCATCTGTGTCACTTTGTTGCTTCAGTTGCCATCTGAATAGTTGGTGAAGGTGTGCCAGCATAGGTAAGACTTGAAAACACACAACCGTTGTGTCCCCTGGTCCCTTAAAGGATCAGCTTTGCCGTACTTTTGGCTCATTCAGCCCTCAAACGTAACCGTGAGGTTGAGTTAGAAATACAACAATGCCTTAAAATGTGCCAGGTTGTGAGGTAATTAATTAGGTTGGTTGGCTCAAGAGAACCTGCCAGGAATAGATGTTAGAGCTTACACTTATATTTAAAGCATTGTGAAATCAAATTACTTTTAAATGACGTAAGGAAAAGCTATGGGAAAAGAGCATTTGTGAATGTTGGAAGCCCAGGGTTTCTATCACAGATCTGTTTTATACTAAATAAAGGAATATTTCCATTCTTACCTGCAAAATGGGGCTAGCTAGTCTAGCATGTGTGCCTCACAGTTGTTCAAAGGATTAAGCAATATAATAGCTTTAAACTTAAAATTCTAAGTTCTAAAAATTAATGTACTTCTGTGTCATGTACTGATATACCATTCCTTGAACAAGTTGTGGAACTGTATTTCTGGGGGAAAAAAAGAGTCTTATTGTATAATCTGTACATAGTATATGCTTATGTGAATGGTTCATGGCCACCAACACCCATTCCTGACACCATAAGCCATATATATATGTTCTAGGTGTAGGGAAAACCAACTAATTTCAGGAAGCAAGAGTAGGGGCTGTGAGCCATGTGGGCTGTTTAAAGAGACAAACTTGAGAAAGTGGTTGTAGGAGCTTTTCTTCTGTTCTAAACTTGGAGCCTGACCTTACTAATTCCCTGAACCAAAGAGTCCTAAGACTTGTTGTTGTTGATTGGCTTTTTTAATGCTTTGGGATTTCATTGATTTAATGTATCTTTGAAGTCCTTCTGGGGCCAAGTGTAATCATCAAACCTTTTATTAGCTGCTGATCTAGACAATGGCTATCTAAAATCAACAGCGTTTGGATCCCAAATTCGTTTCCATTACCACCAGAATAAGCTGAACCTGAAGATAAACACTGAGGTCCTCTTCCATTACTAATAAAATTCTGTGTGCGTCTTCAGTAGCATTGTAAGAAGGAAAACACATAGGGACGCCTGGGTGGCTCAGGGCTTGAGCTTCTCTTGGCTCAGGGCGTGATCCGGGGATCCAGGATAGAGTCCCCCCATTGAGCTTCCCGAGGGGAGCTTGCTTCTCCCTCTGCCTATGTCTCTACCTCTCTCACAAAACGAAAGAAGGAAAAAAAAAAGGTTCCTGAAAGGCTGTTAAGTATCTGACCTCTGCCGAGGTCGTGATCTCAGGTCCTGGGATAGAGCCTCCCCCCACCCCCACCCCCCGGCTCCCTGCCCATGGAGGAGTCTGCTGCTTCCTCTCCCCCTGCCCCTCCCCTGCTTGTGCTTATAAATAAAATCTTTTTTTTTTTTAATGAAAATATCAAAAAAAATAAAAAAATAAAATGAAAATATCTATGCATCGGGGACAGTGAAGTATGAGGTTTGTCGATTATAAGGGCTGAAACTGGGTATTTTAAAAATTTAATGAGGATCATGCTTCAGAAATACGGATACAGACGACCCCGATTATACTCCCAGGAGGCTTAAGTCCAGCCGAGATGAGTCCGGGCGAATGCACAAAAGATGAAAAACCATGGCCAGTATCCGGGGTCCGAGGTGACGCAGGCCACAGCCCCGCCTTCCGGGTCCAAGAGGTAAAGGACATGGAGCCTCAGAAACCCACTGCGGGCCATCGAGAAGGCGCAATCCCGCGTCCGCCGAGCAGGACTCGTCCACGCGGCTCGTCTCCCGGGACCCGGGGCCCGTGGTCTAGGGCGGCGATGCGGCGGCCTCGGCCGACCCCGCGGTCGACCCCGCGGTCGACCCCGCAGCCTCCCAGGGCTTGGGCCTCCGCGGGAGCTGCGACGCCGTGGGCTCGCCGTGGGTCGCCGCGATGTGGCGCCTCTCCAGGCCAGGGAGCTCCCGGCCCTGCTGGACCAGCTGCACGAGCTGCGCCAGGCTCACTGATGCCGAGGCCGACTCCGCGGGCGCGGGGCCGCAGCCCAGGCCGCTCCGACCGCCGGACCGCTCCATGCGCCGCTGCTCCGCCTCACCCGCAGCAGCGCGAATCGCTTCCGGGGCGGTGGGTGCAACCATCGGAGGCAATGGAGGGGGTTCGTGGAGCGTACCAAGCCGGCCCAGGAAGGGGGGGCACTTGAGAGCCGCGACCAGCTCCACGCACACGGAAAACTAGCCCACACCAGAGCCTGCAACGTGGCAGTGCTTTTTTTTTTAAGATTTTTTTTTTTAATTCAGAGAGTGAGAGGCAGAGACACAAGCAGAGGGAGAAGCAGGCTCCATGCAGGGAGCCCGGCGTGGGACTCGATCCCGGGGCTCCAGGATCACACCCTGGGCTGAAGGCGGCGCTAAAGCACTGAGCCACCGGGGGCTGCCCCCGTGCAGTGCTTTAGAAGGAACTCCAAGACTTGCACAGAACGGGCCACGCATGATCATGATGCTGGCAAAAAGACCCAATTTGGCACAGGGGCATAGGCTCCTCCTACAAACCTCTTTTCCTTTCTCTTCTTTTTTCTTCTTTCTTTTCTTTTCAGTAATCTCTTAGGGCTCGAATTCAGGCCCCGAGATGGAAAGTCGCGTGCCCCTCAGACTTAGCCAGCCAGGCACCCCAGTCCATACCTATTTTCACACTTGTGCGTAAGTGTGTACCTGCAGGGCACGTGTAGCGACAGACGGCCAGGCCAGGGGATCATCTCCGAGCCTGGCCTGACTCCGCAGCTCCACACAGAAAATAGCTGCGGAGAGACTTCCAGTGGCCTCCGGAGAACTGGGAGTTAAGTGACGGCAGAGCTTCGCCACTCTCCCCTTTTCCTGCCAACAAGACTCTGTGCCTGGTATTTTCAAAGAGGATGAGAAAAGATGAAAGCAGACCAGGTGTTCTACAGTCCCTCTGGCTCTCTGGAAAGTCAGTGCCGATTATTCTCAGGTTTCTAAGTTTATTGAAAGTTGGCCGGATCTGGCAAGCACTGCCTTCATCCTGTAATCAAGGTCTAATTACTTTTTTTCAGTCTAATTACTATTAACAGAACAAACAGATAAAGTAGACATTATCAAAGTAATGTCTCACGGGCACCATGTGTCTCCTGATGTGATGCCTTGAGGACACGATGGACGTGGGAATACTACATCTCTTCTGTGGTACTCCTGCCCAGAAGGTTCACTCTGAATCTCATCTGGAGGAAATGAACAGACCTTAGAGTGAGAGACATTCCACAAATGTCTTTATAAATGTCAATGTCATAAATGTCTTGGGATGCCCACAAAGACAGTTATTAAAATTCTGATCAGATGGTTGACTGTGCTGACTGCCTTCTGTGACTCCCTTCTGTGACCCCACCAGATCCTCTCTCCACCCTTATCCACTGAGTTTCCTGCACACCAATGTCTACAGACATTGCAATAGGCTCCCTTAACCTCTGGCTTTGCTTTTGGCTAGTGAGGGCCCCAGCAGAAGAAAGAAGGAGAAGGAGGTCAGGATACTTATTCCTCAACTTCCCTCCCTCCAGGATTCCCATGGGCCACAGGGTCCCTCTGCCAGGTCTCCAGCTTTGGGGCCCTGCATTGCTCCTTCCTCTCACCCCTTCAGGCTCATTGCCAGTTCCAGGTACTGCATTATCCCTTGAGATATCCTGTCATACTGCCACACCACTATAAATGGTCCCTTTATTAAATTCTCTTCAAATTACCCAATATATATGCATCGTCTACCTCCTGTCCACACTCACCCAAAATGGAATTGGCTCCAGGAACAGCCTCAGACAGAATACTGAGATTGGGTTGATCATAAATTCAAAGAGGACAGAGGAAGCCTCCTTGCCGAGGGAAAATGCCCCCGGAGAATCCACTGCATGCAGGTGTATCGCCATCACTCAGATTATCACTGGGGGTGGCAGGGTGAAGTGGAGAATACTGCATTGTTGAGATGGGGAGATGGCAGGCAACATGGCTGTGGCCCATCCTCACTATGGCCTGGACTCACTTGGCTTCTGAAGGCCACAAGGGAAGGAGAACTGGACATGATCAATGTCTGACAGGAGATGTGAGTGTGTAAACAGGACACCTTGATGGCACCTGGGAGGAGTCCCTCATCTCCTACAGGCAGGGAGGGCTCCAGTGGCTGAGGACTGGCACCTTGATGTCATCCTAAGCATTGCCAAGTTGCAAGGTGTCCAGCCCTTTAGGGTAGCATGAGAGGAGGCTCACATAGGGCACTGATGGGGGGAGGGGCGGGACTCTGAGAAGGAGACATTCTGGCAGACATGTGGTGCTTCTGTCCCTCTGGACATCAGCTTCAGGATCTCCCCACCTCCAATCCTCCCTGGCTCTTCTCAAGCTAGATCTCAGAACAGTCTGGGCAGAGAAGCACAGGGCCCACGCTGAGAGTACGCCCAGACAAGGGGTTATAGACCTTGCTAAACTGCCTTGGCAGGAGCCACAGCAGTATGTGTGGGAATGGGTTCTAAGGGAAATAGACCCAGGAGGGTGGAATGTAAGACTCAGTTTGGCCAAACTCAAGGCCATGGATGCTCATCTGGGATTTGGGATTTAATGTGTTTGGCTCGAGCACCTGAGAGAGGCATTAATAGTCTATGAGGTTGGTTAATTAAAGCCTGGACTTAATGGTAGCCTACAGTTAGTAAACTTGAAATGCCAGAATTTCCCTGGCATACTGTAGAGGAAGGAATCCAAAATCTCAGAAGGGTGGGAATGCTGGACTGGATTTATTGTGTGCAACCTGACTAGCCACCCTTCACATATATGTTAAGGGGGTCTGGAAAACCCTCCCTTCGCCAAAGCATTAAGAAATGCATTGCTAAGGGGCACCTGGCTGGCTCAGTCGGTAGAGCATGCAACCCTTGCTGTCAGAGTCGAGAGCTTGAGCCTCACATTGGGTGTAGAGTTTACTTAAGAAGAAGGAGAAGGAGAATAAAGATGAAGAAGAAGAAGAAGAAAGAAGAAGAAGAAGGGAAGAAAGAAGAAAGAAGAAGAAGAAGAAGAAGAAGAAGAAGAAGAAGAAGAAGAAGAAGAAAGAAGAAGAAGAAGAAGGGAAGAAAGAAGAAGAAGAAGGGAAGAAAGAAGAAGAAGAAGAAGAAGAAGAAGAAGAAGAAGAAGAAGAAGAAGAAGAAGAAGAAGAAGAAAGAAGAAGAAATGCATTGGTGAGAGCCACCTGCATCCTTGACTTGCTCTGATGGCTGTCCTCTGTAGGCTAGAGATGCTGTTGGAGGGCACTGGATTCAGTGGAACTGGATTATAGAATCTCAACCAGAATAATATAGTATCCTGATAGCATAAAGGCAAGGTGGTGATGCTTAACAGCCAAAGGCAAGGTAGCTATAATACCTCACAAAAAGACATGGGAAGAATGGTCACCATTGGACACAAGTAGAGTTGTGTGTGCTCTGGTCAGCCTCTTTTCCTAGGCATTTCAGGCCCTGTTCAATAGACCCATGGTGGCAGGGATGGAAGTTATGCTTTGGTTCAGTAACATAGTCTTCCCCTCTTTGAGGCGAATCTGGCTGTGCCCAGTGCTGCGGGCCCATCTTACATCCCAACCCTGGGTCCCTGATGAGGCACCATTCTCATCCATTTGTAGACTGATTTGACTGGGCCCTCCCAGCATGGGAGGGCTGTGCTTTATCCTCATGAGAACAGACACATATTCCAGGTATGAATTCACCCTCTCTGCCTCCAGTGCTTCTGTCAGCACCACCACCTTCTCTGCCTCCAGTGATTCCATCAGCACCACCATCCTGCCAGCCTCAGGTATTCTGATGGAGAGAATACCTTACCCATCACCATGGCATTCCACATAACATCACCTCCAACCAGAGCACACATTTCATTGCCAAAGAAATGTATAAATGAGCTCACTCCCAAGGCACTCACTGGTTTACCATGTGCCCATGACCCAAAAGCTCTGGCAAGATAGGATGGTGGATTGGCCTGCTGAAAACTCATCTAGAGCATAGCTGAGAAACTTCACCCTGCCAGACTGTGGGGCCGTCCTACTGGGTGCAGTGTATTCTTTAAACCATAACCACACATACAGCCAAGAGGTGGGGACAATAGGAGGCTCTTCACTATCATACTTAAAGAATTTGTTTCAACCCATTCCAATAATGGAAAGGACTCAGAGAGTTTGATGATCCTAGTACCCAAGGGAGAAACACTTCCACCATGCAACAGTCATAGTCCTGAGGACTTGGAAGCTGAGGTGGGCCCTGGACATTTTGGTTTCTCCTGCTACTGATCCAGTAGGCAGAGAAAGATACCTCTGTAATGTCTCGGTTGATTAAGCCCAATTCCTAGAGAAAATTAGGTTGCCACTGCACAATAGAGATGGGGCTAGATCTGGAGCCCAGGGCATTCACTGAGGTGCTTCTTCATAATCCTCCAACCAGTAGTCCAGGTCCACAGAAAACCAGCAACCCAAGAAGTCAAGACCACCTAAGGACTCAGACCCCATAGGAATACAAGTTCGAGTCACCCACCCACCAGGTAAAGAAACCGGTGCTGGCAAAGGATGAGGAGAGTGTCTCACTGAGGGTGAAAGCAGACCTTGTAACCCCAGCTTTCTCCTGCTAACTTAAGTAAAGAGTACTGGTGATAGCTAGCATTCCAGGTTTCAACGGGAGTATGGTCAAATCGCTGTCCCCTCTCAATTACATGGTAGCTGATGAGACACCGTGTGTCCTCGGTGCTGGGGCATGTTTTTTTTTTTTTTAAGATTATTTATTTATTCATGAGAGACACACAGAGAGAGGGAGAGAGAGAGAGAGGCAGAGACACAGGCAGAGGGAGAAGCAGGCTCCATGCAGGGAGCCCGATGTGGGACTCGATCCCGGGTCTCCAGGATCACGCCCTGGGCTGAAGGCGGCGCTCAACCGCCGAGCCGACCCAACGATCCCCATGGGGCATGGATTTTTTATCTGGACAAAAGAGGTGCTTCCCTGTGACCCTTCAGAACCCCGTGTCCGTACCCCCTCCCCCCCCCCCCCCCCCGCGGCCGCACACGCCAGCCCTGTCCCTGGGAAGCTGAACCGCATCAGGGGAGGCCTACACCCCCCGTGGAGATAGCGGAGCGACAGCCGGGGCAGAAGATGGGAGGAGCCAAGTCCGAATTCTCCCGCGGCTCTAGCTGCTGGCTCAACATAGACCGTGTCCCTGGACCAGGGGTCCCAGCTGTTGCCAGGCACCCCGCCCCCCGCCCGCACACGGCTCTCTCGGGCTCTGGGTTCCCCTAATGGCTCCCCCCTTGGCCCCTTCAGACCCAGGTGCTGGCTCCCACCTTTAGCAGCTCTGGGGTGCTCTTCCAGCTCCGGTGGTTCCCTAGACCGCACCCACGCTCTTATAGTCCTTTTATTATTAAGCTCTCTTCACATTCCCCATGTGTGTTCCTGCTGGGACCCTGGGACATAGTGTGGATTTGAGTTAGGGTTAGTTTTGGTGGTGAGCGTCAGAAAACCCAAAATAAAACTGTTTACACAAGATAAAACTTTCTAAGTTCTTTCTCATGTAAATTGCACGTGGTATTGAGCAAGCCAAAGCTTGTGCCGTGGCCCCTTGAACTTTAGATCATACTATATGTGCATCCTTTAATCCTCTTTAAATTAGCATCATAACTGAGACATCCCCCACCCCCACCCCATGTCCTTATAAACTACCGAAAGAAAGAAACAAGACATGGCTCAAGTGTCATCTTTTTTTTTTTTTTTTTTTTTTTTAGATTTTATTTAAGAGGGACACACACACAGAGAGAGAGAGGCAGAGACACAGATAGAGGGAGAAGCAAGACTCCATCTGGATCAAGCCCTGAGCCTAAGGCAGATGCTCAACTGCTGAGCCACCCAGGTGCCCATCACGGGTCATCTTCTAAATCACTTTTCCTAATGCTCACAGCAACTTCAGAAGGATGATCTCCCTCTCTCAGCACCCCAGTGTCTATCCCTGCACACACACTTCAGTCATGACGTCTATAAATGCTCCAAGTCCCTTATCTGTTTGTGAGCCTGTCTCCTTCCTTGATTGCTGGAAGCATCTCATTTTGTCTTATTATCCCCAGCTCTAATTCCTGGCATAACACAGACACCAATAAATGACAAGGATATTTTAAGGCCTGCATAATATTTCATCATATAGAGGCACCCTAGTTGATTTAGCTACTTCTTTGTTATTAAACATTAAGGTGATTTTTATTTTATTTTTAGACAGAGAGAGAGCACACGAGTTGAGGGGAATCAGCAAAGGAAGAGCAAGAAGCAGACTCCCCACAAGGCAGCTGGATCCCAAACCCTGAGACCATGTTCGGAGTCAAAGGCAGATGCTTAACCAACTGAGCCACCCAGGCATTCCCAGGTGATTTTTTTTTTTTTAAGATTTTTATTTATTCATGATAGACATAGAGAGAAGCAGAGACACAGGCAGGGGGAGAAGCAGGCTCCATGCCGGGAGCCCAACGCCGGGACTCGATCCCGGGACTCCAGGATCACACCCTGGGCCAAAGGCAGGCACCAAACCGCTGAGCCACCCAGGGATCCCCTAATTTTTATTTTGTATTATAACCATCATGGTAGGATTTTTATCTGATCAGTGAAATAAGTACCCCTGTCAGTAGTAAGTGGAAGAGACTTCTATGTACTCTTTCAGCACACACACATACTGATCTCTGCCTCTCTGGTTGCAATCTTCTAATTACAATCAGACTACATTTCCTTAATTTTCTTTTTCCACATCCTATGTGGCTCATGTCAGTGTAGAAGGGCCCTTGATTTTCTTTTTAAAGATTTTATTTATTCATGAGAGGCAGAGAGAGAGAGAGAGAGGCAGAGACACAGGCAGAGGGAGAAGCAGGCTCCATGCAGGGAACCCAATGTGGGACTCGATCCCGGGTCTCCAGGATCACGCCCTGGACTGAAGGCGGTGCTAACCACTGCACCACCCGGGGCCCTTGATTTTCTATCTGCGCATATGACCAAAAAGGGGGAGACAGGGATAATCTGCCGCGTGCAGGCACTCAGATGGGTACTCCTAGAGGCCAACCTTGTAAAAAGACACCTGGAGAGAGACCCGTTAACACATCCTGTAGTGAACTCCCAGCCACACTGCTTGCTGCCAGGGAAACTTCAGCCATGGAACTTCGTTTTTCTGAGTCTCAGTTTCCCCAGCTGTAAACAGGGAAATGAACACCCAATAGAGTGGTTGTGAGCATCCAAAGAGAGGTCTGTAAACAGTCCTTGGCTCTTTGCAGCGGGTCAGCAAATGGCAGGTTTAATCCCAAGTGAGGAGCTCAGAGAAGGATTTCAGCTCTGACATTCCGGGCCGGCGAGTCAGGCCATCCTCACCGCGCGGGGCAAGGGCGTCTTTAGGATCGGCAAGACTGGCCTCCGAGGGAGATTCCTGGGGTTCCCGGAAGCAGAGGACCTACGAGAGACGGGGCACAGGAAGCCTGCAAGCCGGCCTGGGCCGGGAGCTGGGGGTGGGCCAGCGACTGGAGCTGGCCGCAGCCGCTGCCGCAGCGGGGAGGGGAGGAGGCTGGCCCCGGCCTCTGCTTCCACCCCATCCCTGCGAAGGTCTCAAAACCCCAAGGAGGCCAGAGGGCTCCTTCCCCCGTGTCATGTGGTGACGGAGCCCGGGCCAGCTCCTTCCCAGGCTGGAGGGCGGGAGAGTCGTTAGGGACACCTGCCTCCCCCGCCCCCACCCGGCGGGACCCAGCGCACCTGCGCGCGGGCTGCGCCTGGGAACACGTGGCGCCGCAGGCCTCCAGGCCGGGGGAGGCGGCGGGAGCGCGGCCGCAGGGGCCCCTGCCCACGTCCGAGGGTGCCAACCACTGTTAAAGCAGCCCCCGACGGAAATGGGCTGAGGCTGGCACCAGCACAAAGAAGGTGGGGAGCCAGCAAGAAGTAAACCCGCCAACATAAAAGATGCTGACATGGAGAAGGTTTCACAAATAAGTGACAGGAAGGATTTTTCAATTAATAATCCTGGGATAATCGATGAGCTCATTGGGGGAAAAATTGAATTTAGATGCATATCTTCTATCATACACCAAAAGTAATCCCATAGAGTTAAGTGGTGGTGGGGTTGTGGGGATTAAACTCCACACCACAGAAAGAGTAGAATGTATGGGTTGTCTAGAGGGGCGGGGGGTGGGACTTTCTAGACTTTTCTTTTTTTTTTTTAAGTTTTATTTATTTATTCATGAGAGACACCGAGAGAGGCAGAGACACAGGCAGAGGGAGAAGTGGGCTCCCTGCAGGCGCCCGATGTGGGACTCGTGGGGGATCCCAGAATCCCGCTTTAAGCCAAAGGCAGAGGCTCAACCGCTAAGCCACCCAGGAGTCCCTAGACTTAAAAGGGATGAGGTAATTCCCATTAGGAAAGATGGATGTGAGACCCCTGGGTGACTCAGTGGTTGAACGTCTGCCTTTGGCTCAGGTCGTGAACGCAGCGTCCTGGGATCAAGTCCCACATCAGGCTTCTCCTAAGAAGACTGTGTCTTCTGTCTCTATGTCTCCTATGAATAAATAAATAAAATCTTTTAAAAATACATAAATAAATAAATTAGCATAACAGATGTATTATCAGGGAACCTTAGATGCTCAGTGATGTGAGCTGACAGCCAAGAAAGAATTCTTGAGAATTGTGGTACAATTCTCACCACAATTCACCACAATTCACCACAATTCACCACAATTTGTGGTGATGTCTTTGGTGCAAAAAGGTGGTTTAATTAAAGCACAGGGACAGGACCTTGGGCAGAAGGAGCTGCACCCGGGTCATGAAGAGTGGCCCATTATATACTTTCAAGTTGGGAGGGGGTTAGGGAGAACGAATCTCTAAGGAATTTTGGAAGCAAGGTTTCCAGGACCTTGAAGGGGCTAGTTGTTGTTAGGAAAAGGTCATTTATTACCATCTAATAAAATCTGTCCCGAGACCCTTCAGATGTGTATCGGTGGGACCTTTGCTTGAGGGATAATTGCCACCATGTATCTTGGGATGGTTAGAGATAAAGGAAATTTCTAAAGGAATTTTTATATCTTAAAGTAGGTTTATAGAATCCTGGGGCGGGGGTGGGGTGGGTCAGTTTGGGCTAGGATTGCTTTTGCCCTTAGCAAAGTGTCAATATGGATATAAAGGCAGTTGAGCACCTATAGGAATGTCACTCTGCCTGTTTCCAGGACTTGTCAATAGGCTATAGATAGTAAGGAAATTTAATAATTTTTCTTCTGTCTTTGTTTCCCACATCACTCAACACCACTAATCATTAGGGAAATGAAGATCGAAACCACAATGAGATAACACTTCACACTCACTGGGATGGCCACTATTAAAAAAAAAAAAGTCACAAGTGTTGGCAAGGATATGGAGAAACTGGAACCCTTGTACACTGTTGTAGGAATAGAAAGTGGTCCAGATGCTCTGTAAAACAGTTTGACAGTTCCTCAAAAAATTAAAAACAGGGGCGCCTGAGTGCCTCAATTGGTTAGGCATCTGCCTTCAGCTCAGGTCATGATCCCAGGGCCCTGGGATCAAGCCCCACATCAGGCTCCTGACTCAGCAGAGAGGCTGTTTCTCTCACTCCCCCATGCTTATGCTCTCTCTCTCTCTCTCTCTCTCTTTCTCTCTCCTATCTCTCTCTCTAAAATAAATAAATAAAATCTTTTTAAAAAATTAAAAACATGAAAAAAACTTGAAAAAAAATTAAAAACAGAGATGCCTGGGTGGCTCAGCAGTTAAGCATCTGCCTTCAGCTCAAGGCATGATCCTGGGTCCAGGGATGGAGTCCCACATCTGGCTCCCTGTGAAGAGCCTACTTCTCCCTCTGCCTGTGTCTCTCTCTGCTTCTCTCTGTGTGTCTCTCACGAATAAATAGATTAAATCTTTTTAAAAAATTGAAAACAGTTACCATATGATCTAGCAATTCTACTTCTGGAAACATATACAAAAATAATTGAAACAGGGTCTTGAAGAAATATTTATACACCCATGTTCATAACAGCCTTATCAATAATACTAAAACATGGAAGCAACCATTGAGAAATGTCCATTGAGAGATACTGGATAAGAAGCAAAATGAGGGGTCTCTTTTCCTCCCCAGCTGCTTGAAGCTCGGCTGCCATCATAAATGACACAGTAACTATCCACCAGGAAGTTCATGACCAACTGACTACTTCAGTGGAAACAGATGGTCATTGATGTTCTTCACCCTGGGAAGGCAACAGTACCTAAGACAGAAATTCGGGAAAAACTAGCCAAAATGTACAAGACCACACCAGATGTCATATTTGTATTTAGATTCAGAACCCATTTTGGTGGTGGCAATACAACTGGCTTTGGCATGATTTATGATTCCTTGGATTACACAAAGAAAAATGAACCCAAACATAGACTTGCAAGACACGGCCTGTATGAGAAAAAAAAAGATGTCAGGAAAACAGCACAAGGAATGCAAAAACAGAATGAAGAAAGTCAGGGGGACTGCAAAAGCCAATATTGGTGCTGGCAAAAAAGTGAGCTGGAGATTGGACAACAGAAGGAGTAAAGATTCTGCAGTGGCTTTATCTGTGGTGATTGTGCAAGATTTTTCATGAGAGGATTAATAAACTAAGAATGCTAAAAAAAAAAAAAAAAGCAAAATGTAGTATATTCATACAATGGAATATTCAACTCTAAAAAGGACAGAAATTCTAACACTTACCACAACATAATGGATGACATTATGCTAAGTGAAATAAACTAGGCACAAAAAGACAAATTCTGTATGTTTCTCTCATAAAGACAGCAAACAGAATGGTGGTTGCCACAGGCTGGGGGGTGGAGACAGAATGGAGAGTTAGTATCTAATGGGGACAGAGTTTCAGTTTTGCAAGATGAAAATATTTCTAGAGCTGGATGGTGGTGATGTTCACACAACAATATGAATGCACTTACTACCATCAAGCTGTACACTTAAAAATGGTTCGGATGGTAAAGTTTATATTAAGTGTACTTTACCACAAATGAAAAAAAAAGGTGGGGGGCACCTGATGGCTCAGTTAAGTGTCTGCCTTTGGCCTGGTTATGATCCTGAGATGCTGGGATGGAGCTCCACATCGGGCTCCCTGACCCAAGGGGTACCTGTCTCTCTCTCCCTCTGTCCCTCCACTCTGCTCCTGCTCCTGCTCTCTCTCAAATTAAAAAAACAAAAAACAAAACAAAACAAAAAACCTTAATATTTGGTCTGCTTTCAGGCACCGGGGTGGCTCTCCCTCTTGCTCTACGTGTGCACTCTCTATGTCAAATAATAAAATCATTTTCTTTAAAGATTTAATTATTTATTTATTCATGAGAGACACAAAGAGAGAGAGAGGCAGAGATACCGACAGAGGGAGAAGCAGGGCCCCCACAGGGATCTTGATGTGGGACTTGATCCTGGGACTTGATCGTGGGACTTGATCCCAGATCCCAGGATCATGCCCCGAGCTGAAGGCAGATGCTCAACCGCTGAGTCACCCAGGCGTCTCAAATAAAATCATTTTTAAAACAAGATTTGGGGGCAGCCCTGGTGGCTTAGCGGTTTAGCAACGCCTTCAGCCCAGGGCCTGATCCTGGAGACCCAGGATCGAGCCCCACATTGGGCTCCCTGCATGGAGCCTGCTTCCCCCTCTGCCTGTGTCTCTGCCTCTCTCTCTATGTCTCTCATGAATAAATAAATAAAGTCTTTAAAAAAAAAAAAACAAGATTTGTATCCTGTTTATTTGAACTCTGTTGTAATGTAACATAATATACATATATACACATGTATATTCATATATATAGAGAGAAAAAGAACATTGACTTACTTCTTATGTAAAAGATTGGCACTAAGGCTCTCACAGATTATCTTGTCTAAATATCACAGGATTCCTTTGAAGTATTATTACTCCCATTGTACAGAGAGGAAAGTCAGGATTAGGGAAGTAAATGATTTGGGAGAAAATCACACAACTACTAAATGATGAATGGAAAGCCAGGTGTTCTGGCCTTACAGTCCCCACTCTGAACCAAACTGTCCTATATCCCATGTCATTAAACATTCTCTGAAAACATGATTCTAAAGATTTTATTTATTTGAGAGAGAAAACGAGAGACAGAGCAAGGGCAGAGGGAGAGGGAGGGGGAGGGGCAGAGCTAGAGGGAGAAGCAGGCTCCCCACTGAGCAGGGAGCCCAAAGGGCTCCATCCCAGGACCCCATGATCATGACCTGAGCCAAAGGCAGGTGCTTAACCTGCCTAAGCCACCCAGGCGCCCCTGAAAACATGATTTTAAAAGGTGCTTCATAAGATTCACTAATATAGATAAATATGAATTCCTTTAGTCCTTCCCCCAGCATTGTTTCTCTTGCTTTTGGAATATAATACTTCAAAGAACATTTTTGTGCATAAATCTTTGTCTCATTTCATTAGGGCATATACCTAGATGTGAAGTTTCAGGGTCAAAATGACAGCCATTTAGCTAACTAAACTAAAATTTAGTTTTAGTGTCACTGAAAGTGGCATTTATAAAGAGGTTGGTTTTGGGGGTTTTATTTTGTTTGTTTGTTTCTTTTCTAAGAGTTCATTTTAAGTAATCTCTACACCCAATATGGGGCTTGAACTTATACCCCGGGATCAAGATCTCATGGTCTACAAACTGAGCCAGCCAGATGCCCCTAAAGAGTATGTATATATGTATGTATGTATGTATGTATTTTTTTAAGATTTTATTTTTTTGGGATCCCTGGGTGGCGCAGCTGTTTAGCGCCTGCCTTTGGCCCAGGGCGCGATCCTGGAGACCCGGGATCAAATCCCACGTCGGGCTCCCGGTGCATGGAGCCTGCTTCTCCCTCTGCCTGTGTCTCTGCCTCTCTCTCTCTCTCTGTGACTATCATAAATAAATTTTAAAAAAATTAAAAAAAACTTATTATAAAAGATTTTATTTTTTTAAACAAATAATTCAGGGTTTTTTTTTTTTTTACAGATTTTTTTAAAATTTTATTCATGAGAGACACAGAGATAGAGAAGCAGAGACATAGGCAGAGGGAGAGAAGCAGGCTCCATGCAGGGAGATCCCAGGACTCCAGAATCATGACCTGGGCCAAATGCAGACGCTCAACCACTGAGCCACCCACGCATGCCCGTTTGTTTTTTTTTTTAAGAGTTTATTTTTATTTTTAATTTATTTATTCATGAGAAACACAGAGATAGAGAGTGAGGCCGAGACAGAAGCAGGCTCCATGCAGGGAGCCCAACGTGGGACTCAATCCGGGTCTCCAGGACCACACCCTGGGCGGAAGGCGGCGCTAAACCGCTGAGCCACCCGGGCTGCCCAAGAATTTATTTTTAAAAGGGGGTCAGGGGGGATCCCTGGGTGGCGCAGCGGTCTAGCGCCTGCCTTTGGCCCAGGGCGCGAGCCTGGAGACCCGGGATCGAATCCCACGTCGGGCTCCCGGTGCATGGAGCCTACTTCTCCTTCTGCCTATGTCTCTGCCTCTCTCTCTCTCTCTCTCTCTCTCTCTCTCTCTCTCTCTCTCTCTCTGTGACTATCATAAAAAAAAAAAATAAATAAAATAAAAGGGGGTCAGGGACGCCTGGGTGACTCAGTGGTTAAGCATCTGCCTTCAGCTCAGGTCATGATCCCAGGGTCCTAGGATGGAGTTCCGGATTGGACTCCCCGCAGGGAGCCTGTGTCTTGTAAATAAATAAAATATTTTAAAAATAAAAAATAAAAGGGGTTCAAGGAAAGGGAAAGGGAATACATGGGAAATCTCCGAAACATCCCCTAAATTTTGATGTAAACCTGAAACTGCTCTAAGAAATAAATTCTATTTTTCGGGCAGCCCAGGTGGCTCAGCGGTTTAGCGCCGCCTTCAGCCCAGGGCGTGATCCTGGAGACACAGGATTGAGTCCCACGTCGGGCTCCCTGCATGGAGCCTGCTTCTCCCTCTGCCTGTGTCTCTGCCTCTGTGTCTCTCATGAATAAATAAATAAAATTTAAAAAATAAATAAATTCTATTTTTAAATGTGGGTGTGTGCGGGTGGGTGGTTGAGGTGCTGTAACAACATGGAAAGAAGCATGTTGGGCTTCTTGGCCACAGTAAGGCCCCGCATCAGGAAATAGGTCAAGCCCTGACCGCACCGCCCCCCCCCCCCCCCCCACTCTCCACCCCGGCCGGCTGTGTGGCCTGGAGCAGGTCACTCAATCTCTCTCAGCCTCAGTGGCCTCACCTGTGAAATGGAGCTCACAGCAGCTGGGTGGTAGAAGGACATGCTGAATGTAAATCCTTAAATACTGCCTGGGGCTCTGCATCCTGTAGATGCCAGAGCCAGTGACTGGGAAAAGGTTTTGCAGACCGCAAAGTGCTCTTCAGACAGGAGGGAGTAAGGGGTGGGAGTGGCACCTTGGCTTCGCTGGCCCCTGGGAGAGGACTGGGCTTAGGGGGCCCCGGTGCAGGTGGGGGAGGCTCCTCACCAGGAGGAAACCACTTGGTGGCCGAGCAGCTGAGGAGCATCTGGGCCTGCAGCCTGGGAGGCAGTCTTGCGGGTGCCTCCTCTCACAGCCCACAGCTCAGGTCTGCAGCTGGGTCCTGCCTCCTCTCAGGAGGGCCATGGCCAGGACTTGGCTGCTGCTGCTTCTCCCAGCCCTCGGGTGTCCAGCCCTGCCCACAGGTGAGTCCCCCCCCCCGGCATCCCTCTCGGTGCCCCATTAGCTTGCCTGAGCCTGCTCCCTAGCTCCGGTCCTCATGGGGTGGGATATGAGAAGGCATGACAGGGCTGTTTGGGGGCCCTGGGGAGGAGGGTCTTACCATAAGCCTACCATTCCCTTCCCCACTGTATTCTGCCTTCCAGCTATCTCACTCGGGGGGCCTTGAGTCTTGCTCCCTGGAGTCTGCAGTGTGGCAGTCACATTTTGGAGGTGCAGAGAATCCAGAGCAAGCTCACCAGGCATCCAGGGAGGGTGGAGATGGGGTAGCCACGGCTGGGACGTGGAGAGAAAGAGAGAGAGAGAGAGGCAGGCTTCATGCAGGGAGCCCGACGTAGGACTCTATCCCAGGTCTACTGGGATCACGCCCCAGGCCAAAGGCAGGTGCCAAACCGCTGAGCCACCCGGGCTGCCCAGGACTTGTGTTTAAAGGAAAGAATTCCAGCTTCATCGAGAAGCATGTGGATGTTTGTATGTATGTGGTGGGGAAAGGTCATCTTCTTGATCTAAAGCTGGCCCCCAGGGGCACGTGGGTGGCTCAGTTCAGCATCTGCCTTTGGCTCAGGTCATGATCCTAGGATGGAGCCTTCCTTTAGGCTCTCTGCTCAGTGGGGAGCCTGCTTCTCCCTCTTCCTGCCACTCCCTCTGCTTGTGCTCTGTCAAACAAATCTTTAAAAATAAATAAAAATAAAGCTGGCCCCCAGCATTTCCACAAGCTCTCCCTTGCTGGGGAGATAAATCATATCCATGTGGAACAAAGAAAGTCCATGGCAGGAGGTCTGAGCTCTGAGAAGGAAGCAGCCAGGGTGAGGAGGAGCAATCCTGGGCAGCTTCATGGAGGAGGTATATGCTAACCTCAACCTGGGGAGTAACTCCATCTGTACAACTGAAGAGGCTCAGGAGGTCGAGGGTCCTGGAGCTCACTCTCAGCTTTCTCGAGTTCCTTTGTTTCCCATATCTTATTAATATTACTATTGATAATAATACTAGGGACACCTGGGTGGCTCAGTGGTTGAGCGTCTGCTTTTGGCTCAGGGCATGATCCTGGAGTCCTGGGATCGAGTCTCACATCTGGCTCCCTGCATGGAGCCTGCTCCTCTCTCTCTCTCTCTCTCTTTTTAAAGATTTATTTATTTATTCATTCAGAGAGAGCGAGAGAGAGGCAGAGACACAGGCAGAGGGAGAAGCAGGCTCCACGCAGGGAGCCCAACGTGGGACTCGATCCTGGGTCTCCAGGATCACACCCCGGGCTGCAGGCGGCGCCAAACTGCTGCGCCACCGGGGCTGTCCCCTGCTTCTCTCTCTACCTGTGTCTCTGCCCTTCTCTCTCTCTGCATCTCTCATGAATAAATAAATAAAATCTTTTTTTAAAAAAAAGATGAAAATAGGGATCCTTGGGTGGCGCAGCGGTTTGGCGCCTGCCTTTGGCCCAGGGCGCGATCCTGGAGACCTGGGATCGAATCCCACATCGGGCTCCCAGTGCATGGAGCCTGCTTCTCCCTCTGCCTATGTCTCTGCCTCTCTCTCTTTCTCTCTCTGTGACTATCATAAATAAATAAAAATTTAAAAAAAAAGATGAAAATACTAAACTTTTCTGCCAAGGTGTTTGACATTCATGTTTAGTCTTCACAACAATTTTAGTGGGCTGGTGTCATTAACCTCATTATATTGACATAGCAATTGAGAATCAGTAAAGTGAGCAGACAAGTGAGGAGTCAAACCAACTCTGTTTGAGGCCATGTCCCAGGCTTGATCCATTGTGTCATTGTAGCAAACTCTTAGTCATCCTGCCAAGTGGGGTGGTCTGTGGGAATGAGGGTCAAAGAGACCTGAGTTCAAATCCTGAGTAGGGTACTTACCATCCACATACTTTTAGGTCTGTTCTTTGACCTTTAAGAAACCTTCCTGAGCACCCCCCGCCAACTCTGACCTCCCCACAATATTCTCTGGTGTCCTTTCCTGCACCCTGGGGTATTTCTTTTCTTTTTAATTTTATTTGTTTATTTGAGAGAGAGAGAGAACACAAGCAGGGAGAGTGGCAGGCAGAGGGAGAGAGAGAAGCAAACTCCCGCTAAGCAGGGAGCCTGATGTGGGGACTGGACTCCAGGACCCTGGGATCATGACCTGAGCAGAAGGCAGATGCTTAACCCACTGAGTCACCCAGGTGCCCCCTTGGGGTATTTCTTTAACCTGGCTGCATTTAACTCAAGGTTTAACTATGGATTTTCTTTTTTTAATATTTTGTTTATTTATTTGAAAGAGTCGGGGGAGGGTCGGAGGGAGAAGGAGAGAGAATCTCCAGTGAATTCCAGGATCAGCGCAGAGCGATTCTGGGGCTCGATCTCATGACCTGAGCTGAAACTGAGTAGGACACTTAACCAACTATGCCACCAGGGCAACCCTGTCTGTGGGTTTTAATCTTTGAGATTTTATTATTATTAAAAAAATATCCAACTAGGATGGGGTAACTAGGTGACAAGCACTGAGGACGACACTTGATGGGATGAGCACTGAGTGTTATACTATATGTTAGCAACTGAATTTAAATTTTTTAAAAATGTAAAAAATAGGGACACCTGGGTGGCTCAGTGGTTGGGCATCTGCCTTTGGCTCGGGGTGTGATCCCAGGATCCAGAATGAGTCCAACATTGGGCTCCCTGAGGGGAGCCTGCTTCTCCCTCTGCCTATGTCTCTGCCTCTCTCTCTCTCTCTCTCTGTGTCTCTGATGAATAAATAAATAAATCTTTTTTAAAAAAGTAAAATAAATAAAATTTTAGAAAATTTAAAAAAATAAATTAAAAAACGTAAAAAAAAAAACCCAACTATTCAAGAGTAACATTTTGGTCATTATATATTTTGTCATCTTTACTGAAAAGAATAAGCCTGTGGAAAATCAGGACTATTCTGGAAAATACAGATGTTTGTGGTACCCATATGATTTTTTATTTTTTTTAACTATGAGGGGCACCTGGGTGGCTTAGTCTGTTGGGCATCTGCCTTCTGCTCAGGTCATGATCCCCAGACCCTCGGATCGAGCCCCACATTGGGCTCCTTGATCAGTGGGGAGCCTGCTTCTCTCTCTCCCTCCTGCTCTATGCTCTCTCTCACTCTTTATCTCTCTCAAATAAATATTTAAAATAGTAATAATTTTTTAGCTATTAAATAATACAGACATATACTTGAAATGAGTGAATTGTATAGTATATAAGTTATATCTGAACAAAGCTCTTTTAAAAATACTTTAGGGGTATCTGGCTGGCCTAGTTAGTACAGCATGGGACTCTTGGTCTCCAGGTTGTGAACTGGAGCTCCACACTGAGCGTAAAGATTACTTTTTTAAAAAAACATTTTTTTAAAGATTGTATTTATTTATTTATTTGACAGAGAGAGAGAGAAACAGCACAAGCAGGGGAACAGCAGAGAGAGAGGGAGAAGCAGACTCCCCACTGAGAAGGGAGCCCCTTGCCAACTGGGGCTGGGATCATGACCTGAGAGCTGAAGGCAGACACTTAAACAACTGAACCACCCAAGTGCCCCAAAAATAAAATCTTAAAAAAAAAAAAACAAAACTACTACAGACCTTACAGAAAAGAACTAACAATGTAATAAACCCCTATGGATATTCCACTCACATTAACAAATGGTTTAAACTTTGCCATATTTGCATCAGATAAAAGAAACAAAAAGTTACAGATACATTCGAAGCCCTCTTTGATCTCATTCCAGATCTTATTTCCTTCCCTTCCTCCCCAGCGGTAACCACCCTCCTGAGGCTGGCACAACAAGGTATTATAAGAATTTGTTTATGCGTTTGTGATCTTTCCCATGGGACTGAGTTCCTTGAGGGTGGGGGCAATGTCTTCATCAGTATTTTATCCCCAGTTCCTGACAGAGATAGGTTCAGATATAATAGATAAGTAAGGGAAGGATGGATGCATGGAAGCATGGACAGACATACAGATGGAAGGTAAAAAGAACAGATGTAGGAAAGATGGCTGATGGGGGAAGGGTAGATGGATCAATGGGCAAATACAAGGAGAGAGGGATGGATGAGTGGGTGGAAGGATAGATAGATGGATGCTGGAAGCAAACCTAAATAGAAAGACAGAAGCCTATTATGAGACGCTGTCCCAGACAGACCTAGCCCCCCACAGGTGCATGCTCTCTTCCAGGTGTGGGTGGCACACCCTTCCCCTCTCTGGCCCCACCAATCACGCTGCTGG
The DNA here is from genome assembly GCF_048418805.1 of Vulpes vulpes. NCBI lineage: Eukaryota > Metazoa > Chordata > Mammalia > Carnivora > Canidae > Vulpes > Vulpes vulpes. The sequence continues at coordinate 140,333,605 of NC_132780.1, forward strand.
TGGACGGGAAGCAGCAGACGCTGGTGGTCTGTCTGGTCCTCGATGTTGCACCCCCTGGTCTTGAGAGCCCCATCTGGTTCTCAGCTGGCAATGGCAGCTCACTGGACGCCTTCACCTACGGCCCTTCCCCAGAGGCTGACGGCACCTGGACTAGCTTGGCTCAGCTCTCTCTGCCCTCCGAGGAGCTGGCAGCCTGGGAAAACTTGGTCTGCCACACTGGGCCTGAGGCTGGCGACCAGAGCCAGAGCACACAGCCCCTGCAGCTGTCAGGTGGGGATGGAGCCTGGGCCCCTGCGGATGTTCCCTGCCCCTCCCACATGCTCTGGAAACAGGATACGGTGGGAGACAGGGGTAGGCTCTCATGGGGGCATGGAGGGGATGCCAACCATCTGAATGAGGTGATGGGCAGGCTCAGAGCAGGGTGGCCTCGGGGCCCAGAGTCCTGGATTTGCAACTCCTTCAAATATCCAGACTTCAAATCCAGGCTCTGATGCATGACTTCCAAGAGGTAAAAATACCTCCTCCCTCCTATTACCTAGGGTTGATATCTATGTTTATGTACCTTAGGTTATTTTCTCTATCACTCCATGTATGACACCCTACCTAGAAGAACCAAACAATAATCAAATAACAAAATGCTATCTTCTTATTGTTTACTCTGTGCCAGGCACTGTTCTAAGCACTGTACATTCATAAAGTAGGTCATACCATTTTCCCAATTTTACAGGCACAGAGATGTTAAGGGACATGTCCAAAGCCAACTCTGATTATGACTAGATGAATTACCTCCTTTTTTTGGATTATGGTAGTTTTGTCATCTTCCAAATGGGAATGTTTGTTGAACAAATGCCCTGCCTTTCAAGGAAGGCTGCTAAGAAAATCAGGTCCTCGTCTAAAAGTGCTGAGGCACCTCAGCCTCCCTGGGGCACAGAACAGTGGACAGTGGGGAGGAAGAAAGATCTGAGTCCCTGAGAGAAATTGTAGCAAATGGGCTCAGGTTTCCTGCTGCTGGTTCATTTGTCCACTTATACAACTTGCCATGAACAGCTGCTGTATGTCAGGGCTGGGGCACAGAGCTTGGGTGGAGGGCAGAGCCCATCCCAAAAGACTTTTTCTCTTCTCCTTGGTGGCCAGGAGGGGCTTCCTCAGCCAGGACTTGCCTCTGGGAGCGTCTCACGGGTGAGTACTGGGGACCGGGATCTTGAGCCCTGTTTGTGTCTAGCCTGATAGTCCCACTCTTTGGGAGGGGTGGTGGGGGTGGGGGTTGGGTTGGTGGCTGGGTGTTGGTGGGTGTTCCCGGAAGAGGCTGCCTTGTTGGGTTGGGGCACTGGCAAGCCTGTGCTTCAGTCTCCCCATGGGGAAATGGTAGTGGATCCTCCCACCCCAAACTAATTTCTGGACACCAGCTGAAAAGTGTAGGTGGCAGCTAACAGAAGGCCCCATGAAGCTTTCCTGGGGCAGCCCAGATGGATGGTCTCAGCATCAGAGCCTCGGGAGACTGAGTGGTAGACAGTCCCAACACCCACCAGACAAAGAAAGTCCTGAGTCGGGTTCTGCTTCCTCACCACCCAAAGAACTTGGGGCTGGTTACTCTCCTCTGCGTCAGATGCTAATCTCTGCTTGACCTACATCGCCCTGGTTTGGGGGGAATAAAATAAAATGAAGACTAGGAAGGTGTGTGTTATTATTAACGGTTAGAGCTGAGGCTAGACGCCAGGGAGGACTTCCCCCGGCTTTGGGGACGGTGGCAGGGAGGAGGAATGGCGGGGAGGGAGAGGCGGGAGGACAAGACCCCTCCTCCTGGGAGAACCTTCTCCAGGCCCCTAACCGCTCATCAGTCTCTCTCCGCAGGGACTCGGGGCCAGGCGCTGCGGCTTGGGGCGCTGCGCCTACTGCTCTTCAAGCTGCTACTGTTGGACGTGCTTTTGACCTGCAGCCGCCTCCGCGGCCTGCCCTCTGCGCGGGGGGGACCCCGGGCTCCCCGCGCCCCAGCGGGCCGGCAGGTGCACCGCCGTCTCCCGCAGCCTCCGCCCGCGGGCGCGCCCTCAGCCCCCGCCGCCTGCACTGGCCGCAGTTGGGGGCGCGCCGCAGCCCCGCCGGCGGCCCGGAGCCCCGGAGCCCAGGCTGGGAGGAGGGGAGGCTCTCTACCCACCGAGCTTGGGCCTGGTGCTCGTGAGCCACCCTGTATTCCTTCCTTAAGCCTTGCAGTATTTGTCTGTGACCTGCCTCCTCCTGCAGTTGGAAGTTTCTGGGGCTGGGCTCTGTCTCCCGCCTCCGATTGAGGGCTTCTGAGGGAGGAGGGTGGTGGTCCACAGGTACTGGGACATTTGAGGAGCAGGGAACTGAGACTAATTAAAGGAGAACTTAAATGACACACATGAAATATTTGAATTCATGTCTGCCCTGGGAGGAGGAAATTTGGCAGATTTTGAAAAAGCCATCTGGAAAGTCTCCCTTGAGGAAGAGGGCTTCCCGAGGGTGAGACTCTAGGAACTGCAGAGTGATGCCGCGCTTAGGGAGGACACTGTCCTACTTCTGTCTCCTCCCGCAGCCGGGCATGGGAAGACACCCCCACTCCCACCCCCCATTTCTCACCCTCACCCAGCCTCTGGGAGAGGTCAGGGCGAGGAGCCCAGGAAGCCAGGAAGGCGGGGTGCTGGGCCTGATGTGAAGCTTTGTACAGACTTGCAGAAATAAACAGGGCCAGGATCCCAGGGTAACAGGACAGTACAATGCCAAGAGCCTGGATGTTAATTCCAAACTTACACCTTATTAATCAATTAAGGGTCATTATTCACTTAACAAATATTCACTGAGCATGAACCCAGAGCCAGGCACTAACAAGATTTTTTTGATTTGTTTCCTAAAGAGGGTTCTTGCACTGATAGTATGTGAGGCCCCCACAATGGAGTGTTTGGTCTGTTTCTCCAGCACTGGCAGGAGATCCAGCCTTTCCAAGGGTTCCTCTCCAGTCATTACTACAGGAGTCTGGTGCTTTCATGTGAATCCAGGCAGCATAGGACAGTCTGTGGGACCAGCAGTGCTGCTTTAGTCTTCATTCCCCCAAGGTGGTGTTAGGAACTTTCCTCTAACATCCTGCCCACTCATGGTGTCCATGTCAAAGCTGCCCCCACCTCTGAGCCCTCTCAGTTGCTGTTCCATGAAAACCCCCCACTGTCTTCACTGCTCATCTCTCACCTTCTGTCAGATGTTCCTGCCTCTCTTTAGATTCTGGGGATGAATCTGTCCACTATTCCCACAGGGCCTGCTCCTTCCCCAACACACAGACTGAGGGAAGGATAGGCTGGGTTGGGGTGTGGGCATGTCCAGCCACAACCTTAGATTTTCTCCAGCCACTGTTCCTTCCCAGACCTCAGCCCAGATGTTGAGTCCAGGGCTCCTGCCAAACTAATTTGTGCCTCAGTAAATGTCCTCTCAGAGGTCCTTTTTTTCCTTCTGGAAGCAGAGCTTCCTTTTTTTTTTTTTTTTTTTTTTTAATTTTTTATTTATTTATTTATGAGAGAGAGAGAGAGAGAGAGAGAGGCAGAGACACAGGCAGAGGGAGAGGGAGAGGGAGAAGCAGGCTCCATGCACCGGGAGCCCAATGTGGGACTCGATCCCAGGTCTCCAGGATCGCGCCCTGGGCCAAAGGCAGGAGCTAAACCGCTGCGCCACCCAGGGATCCCCAGAGCTTCCTTTAAGCTTCAATGCCCTTCCTCCTCATGCTCCAATTCCCCAATCCTGCCCTGCCCCAGGCTCAGACCCTATTGTGGCTGTTTAAAGGTATGTCCCAGGAGGGTTCCTGGGTCTTGATAAATCAAGGACTTTGGCCAGGCCCTAAGTCTCCCCTAAGTCTTATGAAGCCTGAGAAGATGGAGGACCTCAGAAGGGTGTCCTGATCCTGTGCACTATAGAATTCTACATACTTCTTTGAGCAAGAAGCTAAGATTAGGAAATAACAAGTCGAAAGGCTGAGCATCAGTCCTTTGCAGTTTCCATAAAATAGCATAAAATCCAACCTCCAGGAAGGACACATAAGACACTGGGGAAAAGGGCCTTGTGGACAAAGGCGTAATCTGCAGACAACTACGCAGAAAAGCAACCCAGAAAAAGAAAGAAATCAACCAAACGAGACTTAGAGAGGAGGTGATTTGTTCTAGTTCTCAGGGGACCAATTTAGGATTACTTGGCACTAAGAAAGTTGTTTGAAGCCTGGGGACTATTTGAGTCGCCAAGGTCTCACCTACAGCACCAAATGGTGATTAGCGATTACAACAATAACAACAACGATAATAATAACATTTAAAAACAGGTGCACACTAAAGGTTTACTGCTTTACGACCCCAGGAGGGAAGTGACGTGCCAGGAGGCGGAGAAGGCGAGAAAGACGGCCTTCTGCACCTCTTCCAGGAGCCACGAGCCGGCCTCCTCCCGTCCAGGGCTAGCGGACTGCTCCCGCCTCGGTGTCCGGGTTCCCCAGACCCTCCCAGAGCCTCCGCTAGAGGGTGGGGAAGATGCTGCCATAGGTCACTGAGGACACCATCCGCTCTCCCATTGGTCGACGTTGAAAAGCGATCGCCCTCCTATTCGCTGGAGGACAAGCCCCGGAAAGCCCATTGGCTGCGTGGTCCGCGGGCCGTCGGCTCCGAGGGCGGGCCGAGGTGGCGGACGGCGGGAGCGGAGGGCGGGGGGGGCTCCCTGTTGCCCTGGTTACGCCGAGGCACGTGCGCAGTCCCGGAAGCGGCTCCGGGAAGCTGCACAGCGCGCGCTGTCGGAGGAAGCGCCGCCGGGTCCGCTGGGGTCGGGTCCGGCTGGGCCATGGAGCCGTTGGCTGAGCCCGCACCCCGGCCCGCGCCCCGTTGTCTTCTGCTCCTCTCCCTGTTACTGTTGCTGCTGCAGCTGCTGCCGGCCCCGGAGCTGGGCCCGAGCCAGGCGCAAGCGGAGGAGACCGACTGGGTTCGACTCCCCAGCAAATGCGAAGGTGAGGGGGCGGGGCCCGCGGGGAGTATCCTGCCGGAGGGGCGGGGCGAGCGGGGGAGGGTCGAGGGGCGGGGGGATGGAAGGTCCTCGGCTCCTGAGCCGGAGCCTCTTCACTCGTTGAAGCCGCTGCATGCCTGGCGCTGTGCTGGACGCTGGGGACCGGGGGACGGGCCGGAGGGCAGGTCTCGGTGCACCTGGAGCTCTCAGATCGGCACAAGAGAAGCAGTTCTAATGCAGGGTGGTAGATGCCATGTTAGAGTAGGTAACGGGCTTTGCGGGCCGGGTGAGGAGCATCTGATCTAGCCTTGAGATGGGGGAAAGCCTAGAGGTGGAGGGAAGTCAGGAATTCGTATAGGAAGCCCAGACGGTAATTAGGAGTTAGCTGGGCGAAGAGAAGTGAAAAGAGAGGGTCTCTCGGGGAACCACAGAGGCAGAGGCCCAACGGGCTAAGAAAGGACAAGTTTGAGGAACTGAAAAGGTCCGTATGACTGTTCTTAGAGGAGGAAGAAGAGCCTGAGACTCTCCCGTTTTTGCTCTCACCACAAGCTAATCTGTATCATTGATAGACTTCCCCAGTAGCCATGAGCTTCTTGAGGGCAGGGACTTTGTCTCAGGTATTTATTCACGCCCTGCCTGGTGGGCACCCAGTGAGTATTTTTGGAATGAAGACGAATAAATGGGCTGTGGGTGTATGTGGAGGAAGGAGAAGGGTCTGAGGCCTAAGGGGAGAAGAAGAGAGGGCCACTAGGAGACACCAGTAGATCTAGCCTGGGGGAATTTGGTGAGGCAGGAGGATTTTAGGAACAAGGAGAAAGTGAATCCCAAAGATAGAGAGATGGAAGCGTAGAACTTCAGAGAGAGAGAGAGAGAGAGCGCGCCAGCGCCTAAGCCAGTGATCCAGGACTATGAAGGGTCTTCCTTTTCTCCCTGCCCTCCAGTTTCTTTTTTTTTTCTCTCCAGACCTTCCCAGTCACTCCTTCTTTGTCATTTCCATAACCCCAAACCTCTCCGAAAATTGGCTTTAAGTCCATTTCATCCCGATTCAAAGTGTACAGCAGGCCAGATGTTCCCTAAGCACTGGGAAGTGGGGGTGGGGTGGATTGAGACACATAATCCTTTCATTTGAGAGATGAAAGATGAGATGCTTCAGAGATGAGCCTACTTCACTGGGAGGGCTCCCAGTGTCGGTTCTAGTCTGTACCTTGTCCCTCACTCCCACGAAGAGGCAGGCAGGGAGTTGTGATGCTCTCCTTTCACTCTTGCTGGAGTCCTAACCTATATGGTGTGGTTTGAGGGTTTCACTTCCTCCCCTTGTTTTCTTAGCCCCTAAGAAAGGCCTAAGAAGCTCGTATTTCTTTCCCTTACGAGGCAGGCACAGATCCAGAAGCATAGAGCTAGCATAGTCCAGCCTCATTTTGTAGATAATTGATAAAGATTAATTCAAAAGGGATTTTCAGTTACAGGCTGGCTTGGCAAAGTCTTAGGCTCCTCTTAATAGTGTATTTGTTTTTACTTATCATTGTTGCACCTTTGTTATTAAATGCTGACTGTGTCTCGCCCACAAAGCCTGCCTCTTGGCTCAGTAGCCTGAGTGGAATAGGCCTTGGCACAGAGGACAGAGAACCTACCCAGAAAAAGAGTAGGTGGGTGTCCATGAGAGTCTGGGGTCTGTGCCATGAGTCTTCTCACAGTCTGGTTCTGGATGGGATCCTCAGAGGGGTTCTTGAAGAGGTAAGGTTTGGAAGAGTTGGGAAGCAGGGTTGTGGTTGATGGGCACAAGAGAGAAAGGAGGTTCCAGCTCCCCAGGACCTGGAATCCTAAACCTTAAGGGTGTGGGAGAAGGGGGCAAAAGAGCCAGAAAAATGATGAGCTCACTCAGGGTGCAGAACAGAGGTGGGAGGGGGACAAGTATTCCTGGATAGAGAACCAAGGAGGTGAGCCACCTCAATTCATTGCAGACTCTGAGATCACAGCTTATATTTTGGAATTTTCATGTGTTCCAAATTCTACAAGCACATCTATTAATGTGTATGCTATAAAATTATACCAAGCAAAGCCTTCAGGGATTTTCTTTTTTTTATGATGAATTGCTCCTCTACCAAACTCTGCTGTCAGTGTTATGACAATACTGATGCCATTTAGCCTACAGATCGTATTCATTTAGAGGCATCAGAAGCTGCTCCATTAGTCTCTCAACAATATTAAATATCCAACACTGACAGAGTCATAATATTAGAGAAATAAAGAAAAAATTCCAATTCATGACACTCACTTTGGGTACCTTTATAGTTAGGGGGACACAAAGTGACCGAAGGCCCTTAGTGAGAGCCTGGATCCTGTAGAGATCCAGATGCAATAAGAGCAAGTGGGATGGGTCTGGAAGAGCTTTTTCCAGGAGGAGGAGGCTTTTAAAGTGAGGTCGTAGGGGACCTGGGTGGCTCAGTCAGTTAAGTGGCCCACTCTTGGTGTCAGCTTAGGTCACAATCTCATGGGTCATGAAATCAAGCCCCTAGTCAGGCTCTGCACTGAGCAGGGAATCTGCTGGATATTCTCCCTCCCCTGTTCTCTTGCTCTCTCTCAATAAATAAATCTAAAATAATAATAAAGTGAGGTTAGGGGCAGCCCGGGTGGCTCAGCAGTTTAGTGCCGCCTTCAGCTCAGGGCGTGATCCTGGAGACCCGAGATCGAGTTCTGCGTCGGGCTCCCTGCATGGAGCCTGCTTCTCCCTCTGCCTGTGTCTCTGCCTGCCTCTCTCTCTCTCATGAATAAATAAATAAAATCTTTAAAAAAATAAATAAAGTCAGGTTGGGAGAAGGGGCAGAAAAGCCCATAGAGGGCATTAAGTGCGCTCCCAAGGCCTCAGACAGATCACACTTTTAATGGCAGCACTCCCTATGCAGTGGCAATTACTCATTTACACTTGTGTCTACTCCACTGGACTATATGTAGAACGGAGGAGTCTGTCTTCAGCTGTGAATTCTCAGACCATGCCTGGCTCATCGGAATTGCTTAATAACTGTTTGAGGAAGAGTAAGAGGAAACAGAACCGGTAGCAACAAGGCCCCGTGACGGCATGGAGCAGATTACCTGGGTGGAAACAGAGAGCTGGTGTTGGAACAGTGTATGAAACCATGTCAGGCAGCCTGGGTGGCTCAGCGATTTAGTGCCCCCTTCAGCCTGGGGCGTGATCCTGGAGACCCAGGATTGAGGCCCCACATCAGTCTCCCTGCATGGAGCCTGCTTCTCCCTCTGCCTGTGTCTCTGCCTCTCTCTCTGTGTCTCTTATGAATAAATAAATAAATAAATAAAATCTTAAAAAAAGAAAGAAAGAAAGAAACCACGTAATAAAACTGGCGGACAAGACATTTGGGAACAACTGGGGAAATCTGAATGTGGTGATATTGGAATTGGTCATTTTCCGAGTATCCGTATGATTTTATGGTTGAGTAGAAGAAAGTCCTTGTCTCCATGACGACTTTTGGAGGGGTGGAAAGATCATGATGTCTGTGAGTGAGTTTCAGAATGGTTTAGCGAAGACAACGTACACGTTGAGATCTGTTACTGTGCCATCATAGTATTTTATAATATGTGTTGGAGAGATTGTGGCAGGTCATTAACAAACTGTCAAAATGAGTGGAAGATATATAGTCATTCATTGTACTCATTCAGCATTTCTATATGTTTGAAAATTTAAAAGTAAAATGAGGGCAGCCCGGGCGGCTCAGCGGTTTAGCGCTGCCTTCAGCCCAGCGCGTGATCCTGGAGACCCGGGATCTAGTCCCACGTCGGGCTCCCTGCGTGGAGCCTGCTTCACCTTCTGCCTGTGTCTCTGCCACTCTGTCTCTCTCTCTCTCTCTCTGTGTCTCTCATGAATAAATAAATAAAATCTTTAAAAAATTAAAATAAAATAAAAGTAAAATGATTATGGGGGGAATGATTATGGTGGCAGGGGTCGGGAAAGAGCTGGGGGAACTGGATTCAGCAGGGTAGGGACCAGGACTGGACATAGGGCAGTGAATATTGGAGCTAGGTTTCACCCAGCAATGTCCATGTGGTGGCCTGTTGGGGAACTCCCGCCCCGCCCTGCCCTGAGTGGGAGAGTCATCTACCCTGCTGTGCTTAGCTGGGACCAGGCTTCCATCAGACTCACATGCACCCAGTAGGCTGTGCTGTGTCTCCCCCACCAGTGTGTAAATATGTCGCCGTGGAACTGAAGTCAGCATTTGAGGAAACCAGCAAGACAAAGGAGGTGATTGACACAGGCTATGGCATCCTGGATCGGAAGGCTTCTGGAGTCAAATACACCAAGTCGTAAGTGAAGGGGGTACCCACTGGCCTGGCCTGCTTTGTTCCTAGAAGCTTTGGTGGCTTGAAGTTCTCTCTCCCTTCCGGCTAGGCAAACCCACCAAAGGGAGGCAACTCTAGCCAACACTTAGCTTTGCCCACTGGTTTTGCCCCAACTGATTGTGTGGTCTTCATAAATCCCTTCATTCTGCTGAACCTCAGACTTCTCATCTGTCAAAAGCAAGAGTATTGGACTTTACCTCATCCCAGACTTTTGGATTTCATGGGACAATGCAAAAAAAATTTTTTTAATTGGTAACATAGGATTACCAGCTTTTAATTTTACCAGGAATAAATATTAAAAACAAGCCAAAAAACCAAAAACAAAAAAAACTCTTCCTCAGCCTTGATCATCCTTTCAAAATGAAATATTTTGACATCGAAATCTAATACATTTTGCTATAGAAAAACATCTAAGAACACCTGGGTGGCTCAGAGGTTGAGCATCTGCCTTTGACTCAGGGTGTGATCCTGGAGTCCTGGGTTCAGTCCCACATCGGGCTCCCTCTGGCTCTGGCTGTCCCTCTCTCTCTCTGTGTCTCTCATGAATAAATAAAATCTTTAAAAAAAGAAAAAAACATCTAAATACTGAATCACTTAGCTTTATAAAAAAAAAAAAAAAATGCCTTCCCATAGAGCTGTTAAAATTTTGTCTCTCTGGTCTGTGTTCCAGCATCTCAGAGCCCCCAGACTAGATGACCTATCTTCCTTCCAGCTCTGACTTCCCTTTGGTGAGATGTGCAAGTGCTGGGGTAGCAGGGCTGGAGGGACGGACCGCTAACCCACTGGGCCTCGGAGAGGAGCTCAGCCCCTCTCGCACTGCTGTCTCTGCAGGGACTTACGGTTAATTGAAGTCACAGAGACCATATGCAAGAGGCTCCTGGACTATAGCCTGCACAAGGAGAGGACCGGCAGCAACCGGTTTGCCAAGGTTGGATTTGTGCTCATCCTTTATCCCCACTGGAGTGAGGCATACGTGTATCTAAGTGGTCTGCTGGTGCGGGTGGGATTTTTAAAGGTCATGCTTGGGGAACTTCCCTCCTTGAGCTCTCCCCATTCTTCATCATCAATTACTGTTTGCATTTCTCCCCTCCCGAGTGCCCTGACTTTTCAGTGGCAGTAGGCACATTCTTGACCTGGGCCATGAGGCTTTCCCTCAGCCTCAGCCTGAAATGCTGCAGGGTGGCAGTGCCTGTGGAGGCCTGAATACTTGCTCAGGAAGAGCTCAGGGGGTACAGAGCTGTGGAGTTTAGAGGAGATGTCAGAAGACACAGGCGGTGGGGGTTGGGGTGGTCGCCTAGTGCCTCTGGGCCCACAGGGACACACCTGGACCTCTCTCTGGGTGGTTGTGTGACATCTAATGCACTTATCATGTGCATGAATGCCTCTGTCCCTGAAGAATGAGCTTCTTACCTCAAGGCCCATAGTGCTTTGTTTCATCATCTTTAGTGCCTGGCACGTGGTAAGAGACTTCCATATTTCTCCACCCAAGTACCCTTCTAGGAAAGTTGATTAGTCAGAAATCCCTAGGAAACCCAGAGGGAATAGTCTTAAGCAGCAGAAGTCTTAGACTTAATCTTGAGAATTTAGGGGTGCCGGGGTGGCTTAGCTGGTTAAGCGGCTGCAAAGAGAGAGAGTCTCAAGCAGACTTGGTGCCAAGTGTAGAACATGATTTGGGGCCCATGCAGAGCTCAGTCTCACAACCCTGAGATCAGACCCAAGCCAAAACCAAGAGTCAGACACTCAGTTGCCCTGGGCATTTGACTCTTGATCTTAGGTCAGGTCTTGATCTCAGGATTGTGAACTCAAGGCCTGCATTGGGCTCCACACTAGGCGTGGAGCCTACTTAAAAAATAAGATAAGGGGATCCTTGGGTGGCTCAGCGGTTTAGCACCTGCCTTTGGCCCAGGATGTGATCCTGGAGTTCCGGGATCGAGTCCCACATCAGGCTCCCTGCACGGAACCTGCTTCTCCCTCTGCCTGTGTCTCAGCCTCTGTCTCTCGTGAATAAATAAATAAAATCATTAAAAATAAATAAATAAATAGATAGATAGAGAGATAGATAAAATAAAATTTATATGAATTTTGTAGTCTACTCCGTAATAAACCCATGTTTTGCTTTAACATAAAAATGTTAGAAAAAATGTTAAAAACTATTTTCCATAGCAATAAAATTAGAAACAACCTAACCAAATTCACCAGTGGTTAAATAAATCGGTATGGCCATTCAGTGGACAAAACAAAGAATGAGGTAGCTCTTTATGGATTGAATTAAGATTGTTGGGATGCCTGGGTGGCTCAGTGGTTGAGCATCTGCCTTCAGCTCAGGGCGTGATCCCGGGGTCCTGGGATTAAGTCCCACATCAGGCTCCCTCCATGGAGCCTGCTTCTCCCTCTGCCTGTGTCTCTGCTTCTCTCTGTGTCTCTCATGAATAAATAAATAAAATATTTTTAAAAATTCTTTTAAATGAATTAAGATTGTCTTCAGGTCCATTATTCAGTAAAAAAGGCAAGGGACAGAACAGTGTGTCTGATATATACCGCTTGTGTAAGAAGCGGGGGCGAGGAGAGGAGGATGTATTTGTATGTATATTTGCTTTTATTTGCAGCATCACCTCTGGAAAGATAGAGGAAATAGACTGTGTGTAGGTGTAGTCTCCGGGGAGAAGACCTAGGTAGTGGCAGAAATATTTTTACAGAACCAAGAGTCCTCCCTGCCTCCCCTGTGTCCCTTCTGACCTAGGAGAGACACAAACCCTAGGAAGAAACCAGAGCAGGGAGTGGGTCTAGACATGGGAGAGTGAGTGTTCCTAGCCACACCGAGGGGAAAGAGCCAAGTCACACTTAATTCCTGGAAAAGGAGTATGCATGCAAAGGGCCTGAGGGAAACAGCAATCCTTTTTGAAAGGCTGAGGTATGGGAAAGCAAGTAGGGGGTGTCGGGGTGGGTGGGTGGGTGGGTGTAGGTGTGTATATAGGTGTGTAGGGGGTGTGGTGTGGGAGGCAGGCCCGAAAGAGGGAAGAGGAAGGTGAGGTCAAGCTTGAGAAGCCTTGGAGGGTCCTGGATTCTCAGAGCTGGGTCTTTGGGCCTTCAGCACCACCTGGAGAGGAGGGTGGGAGATGGAGAAGGCTCTCTGCCTCTCATGCCTGGTTGCCTCTTTCAGGGCATGTCAGAGACCTTTGAGACCCTGCACAACCTGGTCCACAAAGGGGTTAAGGTGGTGATGGATATCCCCTACGAGCTATGGAACGAGACCTCTGCGGAGGTGGCTGACCTCAAGAAGCAGGTATGGGCCCCTCGGCCCTCAGAGGTTACCCTGCCTCACAGGGCTGGGCAGGGACCGGGTCTGTGGCTGAGGGAGGCCACCTAGAGCTGGGGGGATGGGGGGCTTTGGTCAGGTCGTCTTACCTCTCTGGCTTCAGTTTCCTCAGGGGAATCACAGCCACCTGCCTGTCCTGCAGTGGGCTGTGAGACTCAGCTGAGCTCCCCCCGGGAGCGAGTCAGAGCTGGGCTTTGCCAATGCGACGTGTTGTGATTCATAGTGCGACGTGCTGGTGGAAGAGTTTGAAGAGGTGATCGAGGACTGGTACAGGAACCACCAAGAGGAAGACTTGACTCAGTTCCTCTGTGCCAATCACGTGCTGAAGGGCAAGGACACCAGTGAGTCTGAGGGAGGGAGAGGGCGGGGGTGGGGGGGCCCTCCATTTTACCACCTGCTCCCCTTCAGGGGAGGTGGGTAGGGAGAGGACAGAAAGGAAATGAGATCTAAAAGGCGTCCTAGCATCTCTACCCCTGGGGAGCTTGTGATGGGAGGGAGTGGAGTAAGGGGTACTGGCACCAGGTGCGGAATAACACGCAGGTACCTGAGACGCCCCCAGAGGGGCCCTAGGCAGGGCGCAGGGACTTGACGCCCGTCTCCAGGTCCACGTGCTGCCTCTGGGGCCCCCAGTCCGTACTCCTCACCCAGCCAGCCATGTTTCTCCTCACCCCAGGTTGCCTGGCAGAGCAGTGGTCTGGCAAGAAGGGGGACACAGCCGCCCTGGGAGGGAAGAAGTCTAAAAAGAAGAGCAGCCGGGTTAAGGCATCGGGCAGCGGCAGCAAACAGAGGAAGGAGCTAGGTGGCCTCGAGGAAGACCCCAGCCCTGATGAGGATGAGGGCATCCAGAAGGCATCTCCTCTCACACACAGCCCCCCGGATGAGCTTTGAGCCCAACCCAGAGCCCTGCTTACCAAGACCCCTGAGCTGGAGGCCAGAAGAAGCCAGGCCGCAGCCCTGGCAGGCGGGACAACCGTCCTGCTCCAGGTCCTCCCTGCCCAGCGGCCTGCTACTAAGAAGGACACAGGCCTGGGGAAGAACTTGCTGCCTCCCTCTGCCAGGCTGTGTGATTGCACGCCTGCCCAGGACTCCAGTGTGGACCCAGGCGGGACAGGGCGTCCCGGCCTTCACCTCCCCTCACTCCTCCCCAGCAGGGAAGCAAGACTGCGGGCCACTCCAACCCTGCTCACCCGCTCCTGTGGACACCTTGCACTCTGCCTGGCCCCCCGCACCCCCCCACTGGGGCTCACAGAGTAAAAACTTTTTGGCCTTTTTTGTTCAGATTTTTGAGTTCCCTCCAGCTCCTTAGAGGAGCCCGCAGCCCATTTGCTCTTCCTGCCCTCACCTTCCAGCCGTGGGAGCCAGGGACAGAGAGGCAGTTCCCATCCTCCCATTACTGAGGCTGGCCGACCAGCTCTGGGGAACAGGGAGGGCCCAGGTGGTTTTGGGGTGAGGCCCACCACAGGGCTTTGGCCCTGGCCCTAGGCTGCCCTTGGACTCCCTGAGCTCCCCAGGCCAGGAGGGGCCTCACCTGTGCCCTGGGCACCTGGCTGCCCTCCATTCTCTCCTCTCTCCCCTAAGGCCTTCCCATGTCTTGTGTAAACTGTTTACTGCTGACCCCACCAGACCCCGCCCCTCTCCATCTCCATCCAACCTACTTGTTGGTCTTGAACCTTGCTCCCCAATGACCACAACTTACCAAGCTCTGCTCTTTTTTTTTTTTTTTTTTAAGATTTAATTTATTCATGAGAGACACAGAGAGAGGCAGAGACAGGCAGAGGGAGAAGCAGGCTCCATGCAGGGACCCTGATGTGGGACTCGATCTCAGGTCTCCAGGATCACGCCCTGGGCTGAAGGCAGCGCTAAACCGCTGCCCAGCTCTGCTCTTTCTAATTGTGCCTGGAGGGAAGGACACCCCAGCCCCCCAAGAGCCGGTTACACCATGTTCTCTGAGAGCAGAGGAGGAACAGGTAGGCTGGCCTCTAGGGAGAGGTTGTGGGAGGCCCGGGCACCTCCCCATTCTGTCCTGAGGGCAGGGGTCAGGGCGCTCAGTAGCAGCGATGATGACAACTGTGCTTCAATGTGTGTGTCAGTGATGACACTCACAATGCTTTAGCTTTGAACCCTCACAGCTTCCTTGGGATGGGTGCCGTTAGCCTCATTTTGCAGAAGACAAAACAGGTTCAAATTAAGTACAGCCCAAAGTCCTGCTGTTAATAAGTGTACGACTGGTACTCTGACTCTGGGCCCATGGTATTTCCAGTGCCCCAGAGCTGCCAGCTGCTTCCCCCAACACCTGGCACTGGTGGTGTGACCTGCATTGAACTGGTTTGGTTTCTTTTTTTTTTTTTTTTTTTAAGATTTTATTTATTTAATTCATGAGAGACACACAGAGAGAGGCAGAGACACAGGCAGAGGGAGAAGCAGGCTCCATGCAGGAGCCCAGTGCGGGACTGGGTCCCAGGACTTGGGGATCACACCCTGAGCCAAAGGCAGACGCTCAACTACTGAGCCACCCAGGTGTCCCTGAACTGGTTTGGTTTCTTTGCCATAACTCCACCCCTACCAGCAAACCTCTTCTCAAAGTAAAGGAGGAAGCAGCTATGGCTTCTTAGAAAGAGACCAAGGTGGAAGGTCCTGCCAGCACTGGGCCCCTGCCAGGCCCCCTGTGAACACCCACACAGACCTGTTCATGCTTCTGGCCTGGGCCTGGTCAGCAGGAAGGGGTGCACTCTGGAGCACCCCAGACTCCTGCTCCAATGAAATGCTCCAGGGTCTGAACTGGGGGCAAGGGGCCCCTTTGTAGCCTGGGCTTAGGCCATCTTCTACCCTGAAAAATTGGACACCGAAGGCCAGAGAGGGTAGAGAAGTCTGGAAGCTTCTGAAAGGTCCTTGGAGAATACTTTTTTGATTTAGCTGCCCTGTGCCCACCCATCTAGGATTGATTGGTACTGCCCCCTGTTGAAGAGGCTGTGGGCAGTGGGATTCCAATCAAGACTCTGGTCCCTCTCTGGACTCTGTATTGGGACTGGGGAGCCATTTGCAGCCCTCTGGACTGTCTAGGATTTCATGGATAATCTCTGATTCCCGTATTGTGTCACTAACCCTCAGCACTTGAGTGCCTGACTTACATCTGTCCCCAGAGCTTCATTGGTCCCTACAGTGGAATGGGACAAAGACCTGTCCCCTTACTGGGGCGTGGGCCCAGTGGCCCAATCCAGGCCCAATCTGAGACCAGAGGGCAGACAGCACTGTGACTGCTTTGCTCTTTGACCTGTGGCTGCTGTGTGAATAGCACCTTCTTTCTCCCCCTGCCCCCCACAAGGGCCAGGCATGTTGCACACACACTAGCTCTCTACCCACCTACCCCAGCAAGTAGCCTCTCCCCTGGCCCAGCCTCTTGCCAGAGGTGAGATCCAGCTTCCCAGGTTTTTCTTTTCCTCTCTCCACCACACATCTAGACCTTTCTGAGCTTGAATATTACTTCCCACTTTCCCACACCCCTTCTCTCCATAAGGTGAGGGGACTGGCTGAGCTCCAGTTAACCAGATTTTAGTCCCTTTATTAGAAATCCTGTTAGAACGGTTTCTTAAACTCACCTGAATATGAGTGTCATAGGGAATGTTTGTTAAACGTACAGATGTCTGGGCTCATCTCAGATCTGCTGGTTTAGGGACCTTTGAGTCTGCATGTTTAACAAATCCCATGGTTCTTCAGATGAGGCCAACTGGAACCCACTACAGCAGGAAAAACAGGGTGTTGTGTGAAGAGGGGGCAGGACCTCATTGAAGTCAACGTCAGGGTCTTGTCCTCAGAAACAACTAGTCAGAACTCCAGAGAAGATCTGTCTGCCAGACACCTCAATCATCCAGAACCCCAAAGGCTGATGGACTAACCAGAAAGCTGTTGTGTTTTGTTTTTGTTTTTGTTTTTGTTTTCAGTTCAGTGATGGAAAGAACCACAGACCTTAGTAGTGAAGTTTCAGGGGTGGGGGCTCAAATCTCAGGGGTAGTTGCATAGAGACTCTATTCGTTTTATTTGTTTTTTATTATTTTAGTTTTAGAGAGGGAGAATCTTAAGCAGACTCCATACCCAGCATGGAGCCCACCACGGGGTTTGATCCCACAGCCCTGAGATCATGACCTGAATAGAAAGCCTAAACACCTGAGCCATCCAGGTGCTCTTCTGTGTTCATTTTAAAGGGCAATTTCTAGAAAGCAGTTTCCTCTATTTCCCACTTCCTCGATGCTATTCCCACACAGCAACTTTTTATAAGTTGGATGATGGTGCTCTTCACATCTTTGACTTCCATCTGTCATAAAGTTGTTTTAACATAAGTTTTGTTACAGTAAGACACTCGGCCACCAGGAAATAATAAATTTACAAAGCTGTGTGATTTGCAATATGAATGACAGTCCCTTAGATATAGAACATTTGTGCTGCATACAACCATCCACATGTTCACAGAAGCCTTCTACAGCACTTCAACTCACAAATGAGAGTAAAATACCTCTTTTTTTTTTTTTTTTAAAGATTTTGTTTATTTGAGAGAGAGAGCATGAGCTGAGGGAATGGCAGCAGGAGAAGCAGACTCCCTAGACTCCCTACTAAGCAGGAAGCCCAATGCAGGGCTCAATCCCAGAACCCTGGGATCATGACCTGAGCGGAAGGCAGATCTTAAATGACTGAGCCACCCAGGAGCCCCCACAATGCCTCTTCTTATTTTATCTGAAAGCATGTTTTTCATGATAGATGCATGGTCCACACCTAACTGGTTTAGAAGAGGACTCTGTGTACTAGGCCCCGCAGCAAAGCCCACTGAATCCCTCTTGAACACCCCCTTATGGCCTGGTTTGCTCTAGTAATGAGTTTCTTTTCTTTTTTTTTTTTAACATTTTTTTTTTAATCTTTATTTATTTATGATAGTCACAGAGAGAGAGAGAGAGGCAGAGACACAGGCAGAGGGAGAAGCAGGCTCCATGCACCGGGAGCCCGACGTGGGATTCGATCCCGGGTCTCCAGGATCGCGCCCTGGGCCAAAGGCAGGCGCCAAACCGCTGCGCCACCCAGGGATCCCTAGTAATGAGTTTCAATGCGATATTAGCAGCCACTAATTTCTGAGTGCTTACTATGTGACATGCACGCTCTGCATGCTTTACATAATGATTTACCACAGCTATGATCTCAAGCCCAGGAATTTCTAAAAACTGATGTAAAATAGACACATAGGAAAGTGTACATAAGTGTACAGCTCAATGTTTTTTTACAAACAACTCTCAAGGCAAGGCGCCAGCTCCTGAAACATTTTTACCACCGCCCACCCCTGACATGCATATCCCACCACAAAGAGAATAGGAACTTGTATGTATTGTGTTCACTGTTCTATCCCCAGCACTCAGTATAGTACCTGGCACAGAATAGCTACTTAATATGTAGCTGTTGAATTCATGAAGCACAGAAGGGTTAAGTAACTTGCCCAAGGCCACACATCCCATAAGTGGCCCATGCAGGTTATGAGCCCAGGTGGAACGGCTTCAGTGTCCTGTGGCAGAGCCCTAACGCCATAGCACCATGCAGCCCTGGCTCCGTGGGCACCATCCTCCCCTTACATTGGCTGTATTCTAGAAGGCAGACAGCTACAGTCTTCAAAGTTCAATGTGGGGAATGCAGTTAGAAGTCAGATAGCTTTCAGGATGCCTGGGTGGCTCAGTGGTTCAGCATCTGCCTTCGGCGCAGGGCATGATCCCAGAGTCCCAGGATCAAGGCCTACATTGGGCTCCCTCTGCCTGTCTCTGCCTCTCTCTGTCTCTCATGAATAAATATTTTTTTAAAAATTTCAGATAGCTTTCAAATCTTTCTCCCTTTTCAGAGTTTACAGTTGCATAGAGCTAAAAGCCAGCTTGATCCTTTTGCTGCTCTCAAGGGATGGATTTTTTTTTCTTTTCTTAAGTAATCTCTACACCCAAAGTGGGGCTCAAGCTTACAACCCCGAGATCAAGAGTCACATGCTCTGCTGACTGGGCCAGCCATGCATCTCCCAAGGGCTAGCTCCTGTCTACAGTTTCTTGAAGAAAAATCCAAATTTATTCACTTTTTAAAATTGTATTCTCCATTTACTAAGATTGTACTGGCCAGCAGAACTTAAACTTCCATGAAAATGATTATGATTCTTTATAAGGAGATGTTGTTGCACATCGAGGGGGAGAGAAGCAGGCCTACCCCATCACCAGTTCCAGGGCTGGCAACATCTCCTATATCTCCTATCACCACCACCCCCCAAAAGATATAAAAGTTTCTCTGTTCAAAAAGAACAAAACAAAAAAGACCTTCTATGGGTGCCTGGGTGGCTTAGTTGGTTAAGCATCTGACTCTTGGTCTCAGCTCACATCTTGATTAGGGTCAGGAGTTCAAGCCCTTGGTGTTGGGCTCCACACTGGGCATGGAGCCTACTTAAACACAAAACAAAACAAAACAAGACATCCAATAAGCCAGGTTTTTTTTTTTTTTTAAGATTTTATTTATTTATTCATAAGAGACACACACACACACACACATACAGAGAGAGAGAGAGAGAGGCAGAGACACAGGCAGAGGGAGAAGCAGGCTCCATGCAGGGAGCTCAATCCCAGGACTCCAGGATCAGGCCCTTGGCCAAAGGCAGGCGCCAAACCTCTGAGCCACCCAGGTGTCCCCAATAAGCCAGGTTTTTATTCTGTTAGAAGTTACTTACTCACCAGTGGTGAGTGGTCTTGGAATTTTACTGTTCATCTCATCAAAACATGATGACATGTGCTCAGTCACCTGTTTTAATAAGCAATGCTTATTTAGCCTATTACCAGAGCTCAAATAGCGTATCATTTTTATGTAGAAGACCAGCTCAATGAGCAGATTCATATACATTGAAGAGATCTTCTTGGACATTAACACATCTTAAAATTGCTTGTAAGAAAGGGTGAAATGGTCAAAGAAAACCTCTCTTCTTACACATTGGTGAAATTCTTATAGGTGCACTGAGCTTAATAGCAATGAGGCCACCTTTAATTAGTGTTGCAGTTCACTGATGTAGGGACCAACTTTACACTCACTTAACAGGACTTTGTTAAAGCAAAATAAGTCTTATATGTATATTAAACAGTCCAAAAAGGTGGGGCGCCTGTGTGGCTCAGTCAATTAAGTGTCTGCCTTCCGCACGGGTCATGATCCCAGGGTCCTGGGATAGAGCCCCGCATTGGGCTCCTTGCTCAGCAGGGAGCCTGCTTCTCCCTCTGCCTCTGCCCCTCCCCTCTGATCTTGCTCACTGTCTCACTATTTCAAATAAATAAATAACATCTTTAAAAATAAAAAGTCCAAAAAGGAACCCATTTTGATATATCTGCCAATAGAATCCATGTGGGTGGGGGGCTTCCCTCCCCTCCTCCAAACCCAGTGTTCAACCTGGGTAGACACAGTTAGCAGACAAGAGTTTTTTTTTTTTAACAGCAGCTTGGACTGGAGTTTGGGTATTGGCATCCATCATTTGAAAAATTAATTTCTACCTCTTCTGAATCTAAACAAAAACAGTCAGGATGTTCTTCATTTGTAGTTACTGAACATACATACTTCACAATTCTAGTATTTTAATGTGTTCTCAAATTGGAATAGCCTGGGAATTTGTCCAGCTACAGCCATATTCCCAAGCTAAAGTCTTTTTGCAAACATCCACATTTGGGGATGAAGAATTTATTTTTAAAAATATTTTATTTGAGGGATCCCTGGGTGGCGCAGCGGTTTGGCGCCTGCCTTTGGCCCAGGGCGCGATCCTGGAGACCCGGGATCGAATCCCACGTCGGGCTCCCGGTGTGTGGAGCCTGCTTCTCCCTCTGCCTGTGTCTCTGCCTCTCTCTCTCTCTCTGTGTGACTATAATAAAAAATATATATATTTTATTTGGGATCCCTGGGTGGCTCAGTGGTTTAGCGCCTGCCTTTGGCCCAGGGCGTGATCCTGGAGACCCGGGATAGAGTCCCATGTCAGGCTCCCGGCATGGAGCCTGCTTCTCCCTCCTCCTGTGTCTCTGCCTCTCTCTCTCTCTCTCTCTATGTCTATCATAAATAAATAAATAAATAAATAAATAAATAAATCTTTAAAAAATAAAAATATTTTATTTAAATTCAATTTGCCAACATAGAATACCCAGTGCTCATCACATCATTGCCCTCCCCAATGCCTGTCACCCAGTTACCCCATCCCCCCACCCTCTTCCCTTCTGCAATCCTTTGTTTCCCAGAATCAGGAGTCCCTCATGGTTTGTATGCCTCTCTAATTTTTCTTCACTCAGTTTCCTCTCTTTCCCTTATGATTCCTTTCACTATTTCTTATATTCCACATGAGTGAAATAATATAATTGTCTTTCTCCAATTGACTTACTTCACTTAGCATAATACCTTCTAGTTCCATCCACATCGAAGTAAATGGTAGGAATTCATCCTTTCTGATGGCTGAGTAATATTCCATTGTGTATACAGACCACATCTTCTTTATCCATTCATCTGTCAAAGGACATCTTGGCTCCTTCCACAGTTTGGCTATTGCAGATATGCTGCTATGAACATTGGGATGCAGGCGTCCTGTCATTTCACTACATCTTTCTCTCTCTCTCTTTTTTTTTTTAAGATTTTATTTATTTATTCATGAGAGACATAGAGAGAGAGAGAGAGAGGCAGAGACACAGGCAGAGGGAGAAGCAGGCTCCATCCAGGGAGCCTGACATGGGACTTGATCCCGGGACTACAGGATCACACCCTGGGCCAAAGGCAGGCGCTAAACCGCTGAGCCACCCAGACTGCCCACTACATCTCTATCTTTGGGGTAAATACCTGGTAGTGTAATTGCTGGGTTGTAGAGTAGCTTTATTTCTAACTTCTTGAGGAAGCTCCACACTGTTTTCCAGAATGGCTGCACCAACTTGCAATCCCACCAACAGTGCAAGAGGGTGGGGATGAAGAATTTACTCTTTTCAACTAATTCTAAGTAAGCACTGCATTTTAAAAACATCATCTATTCTTGGGCAGCCCCTTAATTTTTAATTAAGTCAAACTGTAGATTGATTTAGATTCTGTGATCTTCTCTTCCATGGCTCAGGACCTCACATTTAATTTCTCTAAAGTTCACCAAACTAACAAGTAAAAACAAAAAGCAATTTCAGTATATATCATCGGGGGGCATGGGCAGTTTAGGGATGAAGGATGTTAATTATTTGGTATATTTTGTGGCAAAGAAGACCACAACACTCATTTAGGATAACCTTCTGCCTTGTAAAATATAGAAGAACAACATCTTGTAGAGAAGAGTTGGAACAAACATTTGTTCTGGGTGACAGTATTGATTAATAGAAAAATTCCATTTGGAAAATAATTTCATTTGGGGCCTCTGGGTGGCTCAGTTGGTTAAGCATCTGCCTTCGGCTCAGGTCATGATCCTGGGGTCCTGGAATTGAGCCCCACATAGTCGTTGGGTTCCCTGCTCAGCGGGGGAGCCTGCTTCTCCCTTTCCCTTTGCCCTCCCCGCTCCCCGGCTTGTCCTCTCTTTCTTTCACTCACTCTCTCTCTCAAATAAATAAATAAAATCTTAAAAATAAAAAAAACTTGGTATCCCTGGGTGGCTCAGCAGTTTAGCACCTGCCTTCGACCCAGGGCATGATCCTGGTATCCCGGGATCGAGTCCCATGTCGGGCTCCCTGCATGGAGCCTGCTTCTCCCTCCTCCTGTGTCTCTGCCTCTCTCTCTCTCTCATAAATAAATAAATAAATAAATAAATAAATAAATAAATAATCTTTAAAAAATTAAAAAATAAAAAAAGGAAAAAGAAAAAGAAAGCATGATTAAAGCCAAAAAATTTAAGGCCAAGTGAAGAAAATATGCTTTTGATGGTTAAAAGTAAAAAAGAAAAGAAAGAAAGGAAGAAAAAAAGTCCATGAAACGTCATGTGTGCTATGGTGTCAACATTTTTTTAAATGCCTCTGGATGAGAAAGAAATCAATTATTAACTTCAGAACAAACGTCTCGTCTTGCAGTTGGAAAGTACATTTCACAAGCTACTCACAAACTATTTTTTTATTCCAAATTTACCAAATTTATATTATTTTAAAAAATCATATTATGGCTCTGTAGATAAAATTATATTTTTCTCAAAAATTATAAGCATCAATATTTAAATAAAAGCCAAATATTTAAATAAAATTCCTTATCAGTATGGAGAGTATGGCCTTTTAGCCTCTAATGGCTGTAAACCAATCACAACAATGTTATACAAACATTCAGAGGTGTGCATTACGCCAAAAATGCAAAGACCTTTGTTTTATTTGTTTTATTATTTTTTTAATTTTTTAAATTTATTTATGATAGTCACAGAGAGAGAGAGAGAGAGAGGCAGAGACACAGGCAGAGGGAGAAGCAGGCTCCATGCACCGGGAGCCCGACGTGGGACTCAATCCCAGGTCTCCAGGATCGCGCCCTGCGCCAAAGGCAGGCACCAAACCGCTGCGCCACCCAGGGATCCCAAGACCTTTGTTTTAAAACAGGAAAGAAATAAATAAGAGCTGAAATCACTTCTGGACAAGAAAAAGTTCCTGGGGATTGTCTTGTCTTTAAATATTGAGACTCCTGGCATCTGGGTGGCTCAGTCGATTAAACCTCTGACTCTTTATTTCCCCTCAAGTCATGATCTCAGGGATGTTAGAGCCGCACATGGCCCTTCATGATGGGTGTGGAGCCTGCTTGGGATTCTTTCTCTCCCTCTACCCCTCTTCAGTCCCTCTCTAAACAAACAAACAATTAAATACTGAGATCAAAAGAGTCAGGGAAGCCTTATGACCTGTTGACATGGATTATCCCAGTTTTTTTCTTTTTCATTTTTTAAAAAAAGATTTTATTTATTTATTCATGAAAGACACAGAGACATAGACAGAGGGAGAAGCAGGCTCCCTGCAGGGAGCCAGATGTGGGAGGATGTGGGACTCGATCCTGGGATGGGGATCGCACCCAGAGCCAAAGGCAGATGCTCAAACTGAGCCACCCAGAGGTCCCCTATTTTTTTTAAAGATTGTATTTATTTATTCATGAGAGACAGAGACAGAGAGAGGCAGAGACACAGGCAGAGGGAGAAGCAGGCTCCATGCAGGGAGCCCAACGTGGGACTTGATCCTGGGTCTCCAGGACCATGCCCTGGGCTGAAGGCAGCACTAAACCACTGAGCCACCGGGCTGCCCATTCTTTTTCATTTTTTAAAAAGATTTATTTTGTGAGAGAGCGCACACAGGCGCAAGGGGAAGAGGAAGAAGCAGACTCTCCACTAAGCCTGGAGCCTGATGCCAGGATTGGGACTTGAGCCAAAGGCAGATGCTTAACCAACTGAGCCACCCAGGTTTCCATCCTGGTCTTTTTAAAGGTGACGTTTCCCAACAGCATTTTTTTTTTCTCTCTCTTTTTTTTAAGACTTTATTTATTTATTTATTTATTCATGAGAGACAGAGACACAGGCAGAGGGAGAAGCAGGCTCCCTGTGGAGAGCCAGATGCGAGACTCATCCCCGGACCCCCGATCACCACCTGAGTTAAAGGCAGCCACTCAACCACTAAGCCACCCAGGTGCCCCTCCCAATAGCATTTTGAGCCCCTAGAAAATTCCTGGCTTACCTCAGATGCATTCAGAAGAGGTTAAGAGACAAAAGTAAATGTAAAAGAAATAGGAAAAAAATAATAATTTGCCCTAGGCCATTTATCTATATATTTATAATTCCCAGTACTGTGCCCTTTATTTTTTTTAAGATTTTATTTATTTAGTCATGAGATACAGAGAAAGAAGCAGAGACAGGCAGAGGGAGAAGCAGCCGCCCTGCAGGGAGCCCGATGTGGGACTCGATCCCGGGTCTCCAGGATCACGCCCTGAGCCAAAGGCAGATGCTCAACTGCTGAGCCACCCAGGCGTCCCCTGTGCCCCTTTTAAGCTTCCCAAGGACCTCTCTATAGGGTCAGCATAAGCACAAGACTCCATTACTTGGGGAAGACAGGCCCATTTGAGGCAGTCTGTGTGCTAAAAATAGGAAGTTAAGAATGATTACATAATCTTTGGGGTCCCTCCAGCTCCCAGATTCTACAGATATTGGAAGGATGAGGAGAGAGGAGCCTCCTTCATTCTAAATTCCATGCTTAGCTCTTTCTGAAGCCAGAAGAACAAACAGAGGTGGGGAAGGCTGTTCTCGCTTTCTTGGGCTTCACTGGGGGGCATATTGCTGAATCCACCTTAGTCCAGGGTCTTGTCCTAGGAAGAGACTTCTGGGGACGCGTAGGTGGCTCAGCAGTTGAGCCTTTGCCTTTGGCTCAGGTGTGACTCCAGAGCCCCGGGATCGACTCCTGGGATCAAGTCCCACCTCAGGCTCCCTGCATGGAGCCTGCTTCTCCCTCTGCCTGTGTCTCTGCCTCCCTCTCTGTGTCTCTCGTGAATAAATAAACAAAATCTTAAAAAAAAAAAAAAAAAAGGAAGAGACCTCTGCTTTGGGGAGGAAGGGTAGATGTACACTAACCAAACCAAAGGGCCAATTTATGAAGTAGAAGTGTGCAACACAGCAGCAAGGGCATCAAGCATTTCCACCCCTAACCATGGACTTGGCATCTTGTGGGTATCTCTGTAGAAAGCAGAGAATGTTTACAAATTAAAACTTTTAGGGGCGCCTGGATGACTCAGTCAGTTAAGCAGCTAACTCTTGGTTTTGGCTGAGGTTGTGATCTCAAGGTCGTAATATCAAGGTCGTGAGATCTAACTGAGCCCTGAGGCGGGGTGGGGCTCTTCCTCAGTGAGGAGACTGCTTGTCCTTCTCCTTGCCCCTCTGCCTCTCCCCCTGCTTGCCCTCTCTCATGCTCTCTCTAAAATAACTGAATAAAATCTTTTTTAATTTATTCATGAGAGACACAGAAAGATGAGAAAGAGAGGCAGAGGGAGAAGCAGGCTCCATGCAAGGAGCCAGATGTGGGACTTGATCCCGGATCTTAGGATCATGTCCTGAGATATGATCAGACGCTCAACCACTGAGCCACCCAGGCGTCCCTAAATAAAATATTTAAAAAAAAAAAAATGAAAGAAACCAAAAGTTTTAGGTGTGCCTAGGTGGCTCAGTTGGAAAGTGCCTGACTCTTGATTTCGGCTGAGGTCATGATCTCAGGGTTGTGGTTTTTTTTTTTTTTTTAAGATTTTATTTAGGGCAGCCTGGGTGGTCTAGCGCTGCCTTCGGCCCAGGGTGTGATCCTGGAGACCTGGGATTGAGTCCCATGTCAGGCTCCCTCTGCCTGTGTCTCTGCCTCTCTCTCTCTCTCTCTCTCTCTCTCTCTCTCTCTGTATGTGTGTGTCTCTCCTGAATGAATAAGAGACACACACAGAGAGGCAGAGACACAGGCAGAGGGAGAAGCAGGCTCCTCACAGGGAGCCGATGCGAAACTTGACCCTCTGACCTGGAATCACACTCTGAGCCAAAGGCAGACCTCAACCGCTGAGCCACCCAAGTGTCCTGATCTCAGGAGTTTTGATATTGGGCTGCTATCAGGCTCTGTGCTGGGCATGGAGCACCCTTGATATTCTCTCTCCCTCTCCCTCTCCCTCTGCCCATCCTCCCCTCTAATTTTTTTTTTTTTTTAAATCAACTTTTAGGGGCATCTGGCTGGCTCAGTAAAGCATGGAATCCTTGATCTTAGGATTGTGAGTTCCAGTCCCATGTTTGGTGCAGAGATTACTTAAAATAAAATCTTAAAAAAAGAATTAAGGGGCAACTGGGTGGCTCAG
The DNA here is from genome assembly GCF_048418805.1 of Vulpes vulpes. NCBI lineage: Eukaryota > Metazoa > Chordata > Mammalia > Carnivora > Canidae > Vulpes > Vulpes vulpes. The sequence continues at coordinate 140,360,051 of NC_132780.1, forward strand.
TCGGTTAAGCAGCTGCCTTCAGCTCAGGCCATGCTCTCATGGTCCTGGGATCAAGCCCCCAGTGGGGCTCCCCTGCTAAGCGAGGAGCTTGCTTCTCCCTCTTCCTCTCCCTCTGCTCATGCTCTCTTCCTCATTTCATATAGATAAAATTAAAAAAAAATTTTTTTTTAAAGATTGTATTTATTCAGGAGAGACACAGAGAGGGAGAGAGGCAGAGACACATGCAGAGGGAGAGAAGCAGACTCCATGTTCTATCCTGGGTCTCCAGGATCACGCCCTGGACCAAAGGCAAGCTCTCAACCACTGAGCCACCCAGGCGTCCCAATAAAATCTTATTTAAAAATTAAGATTGATTGATTGATTTTTGGTGGAGATGCTGGATTTCAAACAGGAGCTTCAAACAGCAAAAAGTGCTTAGAAGCATCGCTAGTCGCTAAAGAATTGGGAGGAAAGGTCGGACGTCGCCTTAGAGACTCAGGGAAAAGCTCAGTGCGTCACCTCCAGGCCGGAGGAGCACCTGCCTTCAGGTGGGCAGACGATCCCCTGGACTAGAACTGCTCCTGGACTTGGGTGGCCCCTCCAGCATTCTTATCCCCAGATCCGCCCTCTTCCTCCCTTCCCAGGCCCTCCCGCAGCCGGACAAACCTCCTTTAGATATGTTAATACCGTCCTAGCGCTGAGCTCGGCGAGGACTGGGAAGTTTTCTTTCCTTCCTTTCCAGTTTAGGTGGCGGTGGTGGGGTGGGCGGCCTCACTGCTCCCCTCCCCCCCCCCCCCACCGCGGCCGGCCCCTCCCGGTCCTGCGGGGCCTGGCTTCAGTGGGTGGGGCAGGGAGCGCCCTTTGCCGCCGGGTGATCGCCCAGGGGGCTGGGCTTCCCGCGGGCGAGAAGGGCCTATTCAGACCTCCCGGCAGCGCCCCCGCCCCGAGGCCGCAGCCCGGCAGGGGCGTGTCCCCGCGCTCACCTGCCATTGGGCAGGTGGGGCGCCGGCCTCGGGCGGGCCGCGCTATAAATGCGGGCGGGCGGCCGCGGAGCCAGGCGCGCCGCAGGATGGTGGACAGCGTGTACCGCACCCGCTCCCTGGGGGTGGCGGCCGAAGGGCTCCCGGACCAGTACGCGGACGGGGAGGCGGCGCGCGTGTGGCAGCTCTACATCGGGGACACCCGCAGCCGCACGGCCGAGTACAAGGCCTGGCTGCTCGGGCTGCTGCGCCAGCACGGCTGCCAACGGGTGCTCGACGTGGCCTGCGGCACCGGGTGAGCGCGGGCCGGGGCCCTGGGGGTGGGGGTGCCGGCCGGGAGGAGGGGCTGGCGACACCCCGGCTGCGAGGTGGGGACTCGGGATGCCGACGGCCGGACCCTCCCGGCGGCGCGGCGGCGGCTTGGCTTTGGGACCAGACCGATGTAAGCTCTCCTGGGTGCTGGCTCTGGCACAGCTACCGAGTCGTGGCCTTGGGCAGTGTTAACAGTTAACAATTCGTTCGATACTTGGCCGTGCCACGCGCTGTGCCAGGAGCTTTGGATACATCCATTTTTAAGGTCTTCAGAAAACCTCAAGATGTATGCAGTGATGTCCCACTTAGAGTTGTTGAAATCCTGCCCCAGAGGGGTGAAGGCCCCTCTACCTAGTGGAGAAGAGATGCTGTACTACTTCCACGTGCCCAGGTTCCTAAATTCCAGGGACCTCAGTTTGCCTCATCTCTCAAGTGAGGGTAACACCATGTACCTCACAGGGTTGCCGTGAGGATTAATGCACAATGACAGAGTGCCTGGCTCTGAAGGGATGCTAACAAAACACCAAAGTTGCTACCTGGTGATAGGGAACCCATTTGCCAGGTCATTTGAGATCAGTGGAGAGGGCCTGGGGAGAGGAAGAAGAGGAATGGAGCCAAGAGTGGAGGAGACAGAAGGGGCCAGCACAGGGCCTCCTCCTTGCCTTTGCCAGGCCCCTTGACTGCCCCTCCCTGCCTCTCTCCCCTCTGGCCCTGCCCAGGGTGGACTCCATCATGCTGGTGGAAGAGGGCTTCAGCGTGACCAGTGTGGATGCCAGTGACAAGATGCTGAAGTATGCACTTAAAGAGCGCTGGAACCGGCGGCACGAGCCAGCCTTCGACAAGTGGGGTACGCACGTCCAGGCAGGCCTTCCCCACCCAGCTCCCCAAGGCCCAATGCTCTCTGCCCTGGGCTCTTTTAATTCCTGTGCAAATTCGGGTGTTTGTTTTCCTTAAGGGGACAGCAAAATTACTTTCATTTCACCAGAAAGGGAGGCGTAGGCACTAGAATGAGGTATCTGGTAATGAAGGGCTAGTTTTGATTATAAGTGTCTTCTCCCAAATAAAACCCAGTAAGCACAGAGCCATTCTTCCCATCACAGCTTCCTCCCTGCCCCCTTGACCCCTCCTCCCCTTCACCTTCCATATCCATAATAATCCCCTCCTCCTAACTGGATGGGGAATCCCCAAGTGTCTTGAAGAGGAAACTGAGGCAGGGCTGCACTCAATGGAGAGGGGTACTGCTGGTGCCTCCATGCCACCTCGAGCTCTCCTTCCCCTTCCTGATCCCAGTCATTGAAGAAGCCAACTGGATGACTCTGGACAAAGATGTGCCCCAGCCACCAGGGGGTGCCTTCGATGCTGTCATCTGCCTTGGAAACAGCTTTGCCCACTTGCCAGACTGCAAAGGTGAGACAGGGTGTACCCTGGAGCCTGGCCTTTGAGCTATACCTCTTTTCACAGACCCCTGGGTGCCTGCTATCCTGGCCAGAGCAGACTGTTTTCTGCTCCTCCCTGACTTGGCATCTGTATCCCTGGGGAGGAAAAAGCTGGGAGGGAGACTGGTGCTTGGGGCCCTGAGTGGACGCAGCCTCTCTGCCCTTGCCTGGAGCTCAGGAGATCAGAGTGAGCACCGGCTGGCACTGAAGAACATCGCGAGCATGGTGCGGTCAGGGGGCCTGCTGGTCATTGACCATCGCAACTACGACCACATCCTCAGCACAGGCTGTGCACCCCCAGGAAAGAACATCTACTATAAGGTGAGGGCCCTGGGGGGTGGGATGAGAAGCCCAGAATGGGGGATGTGATCCTGGGGTCCAGCCCTGCAGTGCTTGCCAAGGCTAATGCAGCCTGCACCACTACCTACAGAGCGACTTGACCAAGGACATCACCACATCAGTGCTGACAGTGAACAACAAGGCCCACATGGTGACCCTGGACTATACAGTGCAGGTGCCAGGGGCTGGTCAGGATGGTTCTCCTGGCTTGAGGTACCCACTGGGCTTGGCAGCGGGTGAAGGGGGGTGGTGCCGAGGCCACCAGTCCTCATGGTTGCTTGGGGGCTCTGTTGCAGTAAGTTCCGGCTGTCCTACTACCCGCACCGTTTGGCTTCCTTCACGGAGTTGCTACGAGCAGCCTTTGGGGGCAAGTGCCAGCACAGCGTCCTGGGTGACTTCAAGCCTTACAAGCCGGGCCAGGCCTCCATTCCTTGCTATTTTATCCATGTGCTCAAGAGGACGGACTGAGCGCTGAACCTGGCCTGAGCTCCTACAACCCTCCACCCAACATGGCCAGCCAGATCTTTCTGGGGAGGTGGGGACTAGCAGTCACATACCCGGCCCAGCCCCAGCCCTGCAGATCCTGGGGTGCTGGGAGGGGCAAGACTGCTGTTGTGGGTGCAGGATTTGGGTTCGGGCAAATGGAAGTATTAGCAATATAGTCTGTGCCTTTTTCAGTTCTGCATGTTTTGTGTTTATATGGGAAGGATCAAGCTCCCACCACCGTCCCCTCCCTGTCCCTCCCGTGGGGCTTTGTCCTTCCACAAACTAGCTCTTTTCACACTCCAATCTTTCAGATCACAACCAGCAGGGGGCAGCATCCACTTTATTTTCAGCCAAGACTGAGGCTCCCTCTGGCCAAGCTCCTCCTCCTGAGCAGAGGGTCTTTAGTCTTGGGGCTGGAGCTGGCCTGGAAGGACAGCTAGGCGGGGGATGATGCCCTCTGAGTCCCCATGGGGCTCCTCGGCATGTAGGAGATCTCCTGGAGGTAGGCAGCCTTTGGGTGCAACCACAGCTTGCTGAGGAGCCCTTTGCTCTCTCAGGTCTCTGTGGGGACACCTAAGTACCTTCAGCCCTTGCGGGGAGGGTCCCAGATGGTAGGAGGCTCCTAGCAGGCGGCAAACTTGCGCTGGATGCGCTTGTAGCGGAGCAGTTCCTGCTCACTGACTGAGGGCTGCAGCCGGGCAGCGGCCTGCAGTAGGTCATCCATGGTGAGTAGCAGTGTTGAACTCCCGGGCTCCAGCCCTGGTGGGGGGGAGGGTGACAAGGGAGCAACAAAGGCTGTGGCCTGTGTCCGAGGAGGGGAGAGCCCTGGAGTGGGCATCATCTTCTTGCCCAGAGGCCCCCAAATTGGCCTATGGGGCTGGCAGGTAGCTCACCTTCCTCCAGGTCCCGAACCCTGCGTTTGAGGGCAGTTGTCATGGCATCGGAGCAGAGGGAATAGAGGTCTGCCCCCGTCATCTGGGGAGGACAGCGATCCAGCACGTTCACCAAGCTCACAGAGGGCTCTAGCTTGAACCTGTTATGCAGATAGAGGTTTTACCTGGCATCCTCTTTTTTTTAAGATTTATTTATTCATGAGACACACAGAGAGAGGCAGAGACACAGGCAGAGGGAGAAGCGGGCTCCCTGCAGGGAGCCCAATGCGGACTCTATCCCAGGACCCCAGGATCATGCCCTGAGCCAAAGGCAGATGCTCAACTGCTGAGCCACCCAGGCGTCCCTTACCTGGCATCCTCTAACTGTCAGAAGGCATCCCTGACCGGCTTATTCTTCACATTGCATTTATCCCCTAAACATCCCAAGGCCCAAACCCTGTGAGAGTCTCCCCCTAGCAGGGCGTACTTGCGTGTAATGGCGCTCAGGACACGTAGCTGGGAGGCGCGGTCCTCACTCACCCCCACAAACACCAGCTTGTCAAATCTTTAGGGAAATAGGTGTAAATGTCAGGGAGCCCAGCATGAAGATGGAGGAGGCAAAGGTGGGGGTCAAGGGACAGGCCTAGATGGTCCTGGTAGAGATGAGAATAGGGGTACACACCTGCCAGGCCGCAGAAGGGCAGGGTCCAGGAGGTCGGGTCTGTTGGTGGCTCCAATCACAAACACATCTTGAGTGCTGTGAAGCCCATCCAGCTCAGCCAGGAGCTGAGACACCACCCTGCAAATGAGGACATGTAGGCCAGAGAGTCCTTGGCCCTTCTTCAGCCTCTGCCCTGCCTGTGGTACCCTTCCTTGCAAGCTTTCTCCACAGGGCCACATGCTTGGTTGTGTCCTCTATAGCCCTCCATGCAGGCCCCCCGTTCTCCTCAGTGTCCCTGACCCAAGTCCACAGCCCCCATTCTCTTCTGTTATACTATTTCAGAACTGGAATGGCAGCAACTCTGGGCTCTGAGGACTGCTGCAACCTGTGTCAAATCCCTCCATGCTGGACCCGACTCCAGTCTGGCTCAGACCCCCACCTGTCCATCACACCTCCAGAGTCTCCATTTCGCCCCCGGCTTGGGGCCAGCGAGTCCAGTTCATCAAAGAAGATAATGCACGGAGCCGCGGCTCTGGCTCTGGCAAACACTGAGGAGAGAAAGGGACCCACGGGAGGGGGAAGCTCAAGGGCGGGTCTGAAGTCAGGTGATAGAGGAGGGAAAGCCAGGTGTGACAATTCATCACTCCAGGTACTAGGCCACCCTGGGAAGGTGCTTTGTAGAAAGCACCATGAGACTTTGGAAAGGCCCGGAGTTGCTGGAGGATTGAGGCAGCACAAGGGCCAGCAGGGTTTAGGAAGGGCTAGAAGCCTGGCCTTTCCTCACTCACCTTCTCGCACATTCTCCTCACTTTGGCCTACATACATGTTGATGAGCTCAGGCCCCTTCACACTGAGGAAGAGGATGGGATTCATCAGATGCATGAACACACAACTGACTTCTCAGTCAGCCCTTTCCCCAGCCTGAGGCAGCTCCTGGTCTGCCCACCACCCCTTCCACACCCCCTCGCCACCTGAGGAAGGTAAGGCTGCATTCGGTGGCTACTGCCTTGGCCAGGAGAGTCTTGCCCGTGCCAGGGGGACCATGGAGCAGAAGACCCGAGCGCCTGAGGCCCAGGCTCAGCAGCTCGGGGTGCTCTAGAGGGAGCTGAATGGTTTCCAGAATCTCCTTCTTCACTTCCTGCAGCCCGCCCACATCATGCCAGGACACTGAGGGGATCTAGGAGATGGAAAGTGTGTGGTTGGGACATGGTGGTGGATAGAGCTCCCATCCTACCTTCGAGGACCTGGAGTCTCTACCTTGGGGGCTCCAATGGCCTGGGAGTGAGCTGTCTGCAACTGCTCCAGTGCCTGCCCAAAATCCTCAGCCAGGAGGGGAAAGCCAGCGGCACATAGCTCCCCCTCGTCCTCCTCACTCAAGCCACCTGCCAAACTAAAGAGAAACCCAGGAAGACCTCTGGAGGAGCTGACCTAAAAGCATCCTCCCCGTCAGGGTCCTGGTTCCTCCCTACCCCACACCATCCCCTGCCCTTGACCAGCTCCCACCCAACTGTATTTCCTCTTGCCTTCTTTTCCCTCCCATGCCCAGGTTCCTTACCCTGAGTTCTTGATCCTGGTGCAGGCTACCCGGCTGCTGTGGGTCAAAAGGGCATAGAGATCCCCTACCACAAAGCCCTGGGGAACCGCGGGAAAGGGTATGTGAGCAGAGCTCAGTAGCCAGGAGTCCCAGGGAGGCCAGTCCCCCAGCTGTAGCAGAGGCCCAGTGTTGGTGCCTTGTGGTCTTCTACCCATACCAGCGGGACTGTAGTCCCATGACAGAGAAGGTGGGGAGGCCCGTCCCCTGCCCAGGGACTCACCGCACACCTCCGTGCCAGCTGCGTCAGGTTCACCTCTTGGCCAAGGGGGAGGTGGGCAGTGAGAGCCTGAAGGACACTGAGCCGCTGCCCCTCTGACAACACAGGCACCTCCAGCTCGTGAGGGAACGCTGTCTGCACATCAGCAGGCAGGTCCTGGGCCTGGCTGGTGGTGGCCACGACCATCAGGGGCGGGCAGCTGCAGACAAAGGGAGGGTGCTGAGGGCAAGAATGCGGCTGGCAGCCCTGAGCACTGTCTTGTCATGAGGCTGGTGCAGTCGGGGCACGGAGGTGGGTGGGTGGGTGCTGGGATAGGAAAGGGAGGTGAGCACCTCAAAGCTTCATGGGTGTACCTTGAGAGGGGGACCTGTGCTTCCCCCCTCATAGATGGAACTCACTGATGGTAGAGGCTGTGTTTTGTTCTTTGATATACTGCTCCTCACGAAATACTAGGGACTGCATCCCCCTCCCTCTGGATACCCTAAATTCCTCAGCTCAGGACTGTCACATATGGGTGGGATGTCTGAGAAGCTATTGAGGGAGAGAGGACAAAAGGCTGGAGGGGGTGAGGGCTGGGCCCTGCCTTTTTCCAGACCCAGCTCTGCATCATACCTGGTGAGGGGGTCCTCATCCTGGAGGAGGTGACACAGCGTGGCCACCACACGGGCGTCCTCACCTAGCCCATCACGGTTCCGGCCCAGAAGGTCCACGGCTGTCAGCAACAGAACCACAGGCCGGCAGCGCCGAGCCCGGGAGAAGGTGGCCTGCAGTTTTTTCTCCACAGCCCCGCTACTGTCTGCACAGAGGCTAGAGCAGGGCACCTGGGGAGGAGGCCCCAGTGGTCTGAGCAAAGGGCACATGTGACTGAGGCGGGAATGGCAAGGGAGAGGAGCCAGAAGAAGATGCAGGCCATATTTTTTTAGAGGGTAGAGATAGGGGAGAAATTAACCCTGTTCAAATCCTACCTCTTTTCCCTAACCTGGACTATCCATCCAAATCTTTAAACCCCTTCCTTTTTGAAAGTATCTTTAGGTAGCTGAGAATTCTGGGAATATGCCTGACCTACTGGCCCACCTGCCTGAGGTAGCAGGGCCAGGCTAGTAGCCAGAGGGGGAGAGGAGGAGAGAATCTGGGCTGGGAGGTGTAGCTGGGGTTCAACTCTCCAGGTACCCTCACCTTCAGTAGGTGGAGGCCGAGGCGGCTGCAGGCTGCAGTGACAGCTGTGGTCTTCCCACTGCCAGGGGGACCCCGCAGAAGGACGCTACTGGTTCCTGTCAGCAGGGCACCTCTGTAACCAGAGGATGGACACTTGTCTCCTCCATTCTGCTCAAACTTACGAGCCCCCCAGAACATAGGGACCCTGGATCTAGAAAGCAGACACTTTCTCTCTCCTTGTGGCATCCCCTCCTTCAGGGATGTTTCCACATGGAGAAGCCGAATTTCCCACACCACCTGTGGTGCCCTGGCAGGGGCATGGAGCATATCCAGTAGCCAGGACAATTGCCTTTTGTCAATGCTGCCTTCAATGTCATCAAAGCCTTGACTGTTATGTCTATGCATTGTATTGAGAGGAATTAGGGAAAGGTCTGTGTCTACACTTAGGCCAGTGGTATGAGTTGCTGTATCTTTGGGGGCCAGGGTGGTGAAGGCCAGAATGGCTAGTGGGCTTCCCCAAGGGGAAGGGCAGTCTCAGAGACAGCTGTCCCTGGTGGAGATTGTTCCTCCACAGCCACCTTGGAGGATGGAGGTTATCCCAGAAAGGAGCCCAGGAGTCTGCTTACAGAAAGGGCATGGGCTACTGGCCTGGGCATACTCGTTTGAGGGAGGTCCCCTCAACCCTACACTGGCCAGCACATTAGGAACCACTTGTCTAGCCCACTGCCCCTCCAGAGATGTCCCGAGCAGACTTTTCTCACACCCAGAGGCTGCAGCCTCACTCACCCTGGCTGGAGGCGAGGCTTCAGAGCAGCACAGAGCTCAGTCACCAAGGTCTCCAGGCCTGGAGGAGACAAGCTGTTCCAGGGAGTAGATTCTCCTGAAGTGAGCCTGGGAACAAGGCTCAGTGTAGAACCCACCTGTGAAAGGTGGGAGAAAGCTTTAGTGTTTGGAAGCTGTTTCTGTTCCCTTTCCCAGCTCTACTCCCATCCCCAGGGCCTCACCAAATACAAGGAGGTATGGGTGATGTCCGCCAGGTAGGCACTGGTGGGCCCATCTGGAGCTTCCCCAATGGTTTTCTTCACTTTAAAAAACATCTCCCACCACCTGCAGGAAAGAAGCCCAATGAACCCAGGATGCAGAGCCCACATATACCCCTCCCTAAGGACAAGGTTGTTGTCTCATAGAGGTCTGCTGCAGAGGCAAACTCAAGAAAAGCATGAATAATTGCCCCCAGACATGGCAGGTGGTAAGGAAGGGGTGAGGAATAGGGGGGGATAAAGCAAGTGATCTTTCTTCTCTTGCTGGCTGGCTCATTCACATTTTGAAGGCAGAAGGGATAACTGCCCTTCACATCCCTCATGACAACTGTCAGAGAGCCTTGGGGATGTATTTAATGGCCACCCATTCCAGTGAGAAGCCACAGCTGTAGGGGCACCTGGGTGGCTCAGTGGTAGCATCTGCCTTTGGCTTGGGTCATGATTCCAGGATCCTGGGGTCAAGTCCCGCATCAGGTTCCCTGCAGGGAGCCTGCTTCTCCCTCTGCCTATGTCTCTGCTTCTATCTCTCATAAATAAATCTTAAAAAAAAAAAAAAAAAAAAAAGACTTCCAAAACCTCAGCTGAAGTATCCCTTGTCTCTTACCCAATAATTCCACTAAAATCTAATTGCATATCCCTTATTAAAGACATCTAATGGGGACGCCTGGGTGGCTCAGTGGTTGAGCATCTGCCTTTGGTTCAGGGCGTGATCCCTGGTTTGGGGATCGAGTCCCACATTGGACTCCCTGAGAGGAACCCACTTCTCCCTCTATGTCTGCCTCTCTGTGTCTCTCATGAATAAATAAATAATTTTTAAAAAGACATCTAATGATTAATCCTTTTTGGCTGCACAGAATTATCTGTGAAACTTGAAAATCATCTCCCACATATTGTATGATTTCATTCAGCAGATTGGTAACTGCTGGGGGCCAAGGGAAGGAAGGAGTAGGGAGGGACTGTTAATGGGTACAGGTTTTGGGGTGATGAAAATGTTCTGCAACTAGATAGTGGTGTTGGTTGCATAACCTTGTGAATACAGTAAAAGCCACAGAATTGTACACTTTAAACGTGAATTATATGTCAATTTTTAAAAAAGTAATCTCTATGTCCAATGTGGGACTCAAACTCAAGACCCCAAGATCAAGAGTTGCATGTTCTGGGCAGCGCCGGTGGTGCAGCGGTTTAGCGCCACCTGCAGCTCCGGGTGTGATCCTGGAAACCCGGGATCGAGTCCCACATCAGGCTCCCTGCATGGAGCCTGCTCCTCCCTCTGCCTGTGTCTCTGCCTCTCTCTAGCTGTGTCTCTATGAATAAATAAATAAAATTAAAAAAAAAAAAAAAAAAAAAGAGTTGCATGTTCTACTGACTGACCCAGCCAGGCACCCAACTCAATTTTTTAAATTAACATTTTTCTCTCCTTTGGAAAAAATAAAAAAAGACTACACGGGCCCCAGCCTCACCTTGACTCTACTCCAATAGGTCTGGTGTATTTTTTGAAAGGTCCCCCGGCCATAACCAGGGTTGTGCAGTCCCAGGCTAGTGTTAGAGTGAGTTGGGACTACTCAACCTGCTCCCCTGCAGAGTAGTTACTAGCCCAATCTTCCTGATAAAGAAATGATGAACTACTCCCCTGTTTAATTCTCGGGTGGAAAGGCAAGGACTTGGCTCAGACTATAATTTGGGCCTAAGTTCTAGTTGGTGCAAATCCCTTTGTTCACATTGTTTCAGTAATAAAGCTGCTTCCTCTGGCAGCAAAGTGGGACGTGTGGGAATACCTCTGGGTGGAGGGGAGAAGCATACCAGATTGGTATTCGGAACTCCTGCAATTATTAGGGCAGGTAGTTATCGTGATAAAAATTGGAACATAAGGAAGCCTGTGTCTTACTGTTATTCAGTATAAATGAACAGTGAGTAGGTCTAGAATCTGGAATCTCAATCCTGAGTCAGTGCACATGATAAGCAGTGGAATCCAATGGGGAACAGCACTGTGGGGGGTTAAGGGGAACTCCTCCCTTCCACGGACAGCAGTAGGACCATCTCCGTGAGTACAAGGATCAGACCTCTGGATATTGCTGGGAAACGCTGGGTTGTGTTCTCAAGAGCCAGATGGGAGACAGTGGAGCTGGATCCTGGTGACTTGCTCCGGGGAAGTGAAACTGTGGAAGAGCCTGAAGAGGCTACATCACCAACTCTGGAATTCCGTTCCAGGGATCACAGGAGCCTCCTAGCAAAGCTTCCTTTACCAGGTCTGAGGGAGGAGGGCTAAAGCACTCGTCTGTCTGTCCTTGGACCCACCTGCCCACCCTAACCCTGCTTTCCAGGACCTGCTCAGGAGAAAGAAGTGTGTGCTCAGCATCCAGGGGAGGGAGGGAGGTCTCTACTAGGCCGGAACAGCAGAGATCCAGGAATAGAACAGGCTTGCTGGTCTGTCTCAGAAGGGTCCCAGTGCCTGCTTTTCTTTGAAAGTACAAAGGGTGGAAAGCTAGCCTGTAGATACTGACTATATTTAAGATGCAACAGAAGTGGGAAGTGGCTAATACATGCCAGCCTGGCCTCAGTTGTAGATTTAATTTGGGAAAGCTCAAAGAGGTGCCATAAACATTAAATGGGGTGTGGGTACCACAGCTCTGAACGTTGACCAAGGATGAATCAGGCACTCCAGACAATGCATGTCTTGGCAAAGGACCCAGGCTGGCTAGGCCAGAGACCTTGGGCATGCCAACTCTTTATTTCCAGCTGGTCCCCCCACCTCACTGAAATCCCCTGAATGTTGGATTAGCAGGTCAATCAGCTGTGCTCTCCTAGTACACTGCTATAGGAAATCAATCTTGGGGTATCAGGCCACATAGTCTCCCACTTCACATAAAGCCAGAGCAGTCTCTGAAATATTTGCCTCACTCTTTTACATGCAACCTCTGTGACCAGGGGCTACAGGGAGGAGAAAGGTTAGACCCTTTGTTTGGGTGCTTGGTTCAGTAATGCTAAATTTCTCACTCTTTATTCAGGAAAAGGAAAAAGAGAATGCCTCTCAATGACGGCAGGAATCTGTCTCTCCGCCGTTTTGGGAGATAGGATTGAAAAGCTGCATGTATACACACCATTAATTAGGGCAGAAATCAAAGCCTGGGTCTCCTTATGTTGAGTATATAGGAGGTGTGGCCTGAAACCTGGCCCCAAAAAACACTGAGGTTGAGAATGAAGCAAGGAATCTCATGTTAGTCTAGGCCCTTAAACTTCACAATGCTTTCCTTTACCTATGACCACCCAATAATTTGAGGATAAACACATCCCAAGGGCAGCAGGCAGTGGTTCCTAATCTTTTTTTAATCCTGCACCTATTTGAGAATCTGAAGAAAGCATGTACCCTTTTTCTGGAAAAATGTACAGAAGAATACATTTTTCTTATATACAAAATTATTCCATACAACTCATGGGGAGGGGATCACAGAACTCTTACACCCAGATTAGGACTCCCAGCTGGGATAAGATAGGAGGCAGCTGCATACCTGGGCAGTTTTTCTGGGCTTCCTTCCAGGATCTCTACTTGCCCAACTGTTGGTACACACAGAACATCCCCTTCCTGGACTGCCCTGCAACACAGCAGTGGCCTTGGTCAGCTCACAAGGAGAGTTAAAGCATGGGCCTGGCACATCCCCGCATATCCACTCCCAACCTACAGACTATAAGGGCCTACCCCCTCCCCCACTCAGAGATCCCATGCAGTTATCCAGAGAACAAGTCTGACCTAGAATGAGCTGGGGGGAATAGCAGAGAGGCTAGAAAGGGGGATCACAGAGCAGTGAGGGTTGGAGCAGGATCCTGGCTCTTTGGGTGCCCTCTCAAACCAAAGAGGTTTCTCAGTTTAGAATGTCCAGATTCACCTCATGGTACCAATTTCTCTTCTATTGACCACATGCCACACCAAGAGGCATCTAGCTACAATACTGCCTACAGTGTGGCTCTGTAAAGTCAGAGTCTGTGGGAACTTGTCTAAGGCATAGGAGAGGAGGAGAGAATGGGTGAGATGCTATACTCCTGAAAGGGGTAAGCAGCTAACCTGGGTGTCTGAAAGTGCCGGTAAAGAACATGGTCGTAATTTCCATTAGTGCTGTAGTGGGGAGAGGATACAATTTCGATGTGTAACTCTTTGGCAAACAGAGGCCCAGACAGCACTGAGCAGCTTCCTTTGTCTTCAGGGGCGCCGGAGCCTTCTGAATACCTCTATTAGAGAAATAACCACCACCTTATAACCTTCCAAGGAGTCAGGCTCTGCCCCATCTTAACTTTAGCAGCCAATAATTTGCACTCTCTATCCACAAGAACTGTGGGAGGGGAGGCCTAAGGTAGCCAAACTGAATACCTGTATATTCCCTAGAAACAGAAACCTCTCCTTGTCATGGGCACCAGGAAGAGATTTCTGACTCTAGCTCCAAAGAATTCCCCAGTAAAAATAACCTTTCTGTGATACCTTCAGGTCGGCCCCCGAGCCAGGAAAGTGGTAAAGACATTTAATTCCCGTAAGTCCTTTTGAGTCACACCCAGGCAGTAACTGGGATTGCTATTAATTGGACATTAGTGGGGACACTGAATTCAGGCTGTGGGAAAAGGCTATGATCTCACTGAAGCTCAAAGGGTTGGTTCAGCCAAATGAGCTCCAGTCTGAGGACTTCAGTTTTTCCTCCATTCAAAAGGAAATCCACACCTGACTCCCAGTTATGCATATATTATATCCCTCTTGACATCTGATAGCATGAATTGGCTATGCCAGCATTATCTAACAGAACTTTTTACAGTGATAGAAATGTCACCTCTATGTGCTACTGAGCATGTGACATGTGACTAAAACAATAAAAAAAAAAAAAACTGAGTTTTAAATTTTATTTAGTTTTAATTAATTTAAAAAGCCACAATGTGGCTAGTGGCTTCCATGTTGGACAGTACAGAGCTAAAGCATACATCTAGGTGCCTAATTAAACAGACTATATTTGTCCCCCCAAATACAACAATCTTTTTGAGGTAATCTCCTTAAAGGCAGAAACCAAAAACTTCTCTTGGGTATATTTAATAAAATATTAAAATCAAACACTAAAAATAGTAAAGAGCCCTTCCCTTCAAGGGATTTACAATACATAACTGAGGATTAGACAGTACATAATCATAACTGAATAGAAAATAAATGTCCCGAGGAAAGGTACAAAACGCTACAGGAGGGAGAAGTCAAGTTAAATGCGTGGTATGATTATGTAAGGCTTTAAGAAGGCGGCATCTTTAGATGGGCTTTGAAGGAAAGGATGGTAAAACTTTAACAGATGAGGCTAGAAGAGCAGGAAGGAATGTGAAGTCAAGGATAAATAAGCATGAGTAAAAGAAATGAGGTATCATCCTCCATATTACTCAGTACAATTCTGGATACGCTGTAGCAATTCAACAAACAATTGATTAAGTAGATTACTGTATACAACCAGTGATTAATAATGATTCTCTCCTTTCACCTCAATAGATGGAAGGAAGCCTTTCCCATGCCCCACTACACCATGGAGGATTACATTTTGATTGTAGAGAATAGATAAATAAGACTAAGAGACATTAAGATCTAGCAAGGGACTTATATTCTACAGCTCTCCTCTTCAAATTCAGTCGAGATAGGGAAACGGAGTAAGGAGTGGAAGCACTCCTGACCTTAGTCCTGTATCCTACCTGAATTTTGAGCTCTCCTACTTCCAAGGGATCACAGCCGAGATTAAAAGCAAGAGTGGCAGGCACGAGGGCCAGTCCGTCAGCGAGGGGCTCTCCTGGCTGCCCAGAGCCGGGTCCCAGCTTTTCAGAGAGGTCCCAGCGAGGCTCTAGGACCTGCACCCTGGCCAAGTGTGGCTGGGAAGTGTTTGACGACTCTCCGGCCCGGGTCACCCACACCCATTCGCCCTGGAAGAGGCCCAGGCTACGGAGACAGCTCCGGCTTACCCCCAGCGAATCTCCAGTCCCTCCCAGAACTCCCCGGAGTCGCCGGACCGTGCAGTTAACCGCGAAGGAGGACACCACGGGCGGGGGTGGAGGCCGGCTGCAGTCCCCGGCCTCCGGACCCAGTTTGGCCCGCCCACGGAGCTCAGTCACAGCTAGCCGCGTCCCTGGGCCCAGCAGCCCTTGCAACGCCGGCCGTGTCTCCAGCACCCGCGGCCCGGGCACAGGCAGGGCCTCTCCGCGCCGCACCAGCAGCGGCCCGACTCGCGGTCCGAGCCCGGGCCCCGGAGAGGTGCCCAGCAGCGCCCAGCCCAGCGCCGGCGGCCGCCGCACGGGCCGCGCCCGCACCCACGCCCCAGAGCCCAGAGCCAGAAGCCGAAGCAGCGCGCGGCTAACTAGCAGCTGCGGGGGCCCGGGACCCTGCTCTTCCGTCTCCGCGTCCGGCCCCTCCAGGGCCGCCACTAGCAGGGCCGGCCCCGCGGGGCTCTCCCCTGCGGGCCGCAGGGCCAGCACCAGGCCCAGCCCCGCCGCAGGCCACGGGCCCCCGGGGGGCAGCAGCACAGCCAGCGGGGGTGCCTCGGTCGGGAAGGGCTCCAGGACTCGCAAAACCGCCAGCGCCATGGCGACAGGAGACCGCCGCGGAAGGCGCAGGAAAGCCGCTTCCGGGGCCAGGGACCGCACGCCGCTTCCGCTTCCGCTTCCGCCGGGGGGAGGGGCGAGGAGGGTGGGCGGGGCGCCGGGCGCGGGCAGCGTGCTCCCGGAGGGTGAGCGGCGTCTAGGTGCCCGGGGTTGGCGCCTAGGTGGCAGTGACACGCTCGCTGCCGTTGCGTAGTCCTTTCGAGACAGTGTTCGCAGGCGTCTGCCCTCTGCGCCTGCTAGGGGAGTGAGGTCCCCTCAACTCCCCGCCATGCGCTTAAACAGTTAATCGAATCATCATCGAACCTTCAGCGTGCCCGAGACCGGCTTGTCCCAGAGCTGAGAGCGCTGGGTGGAGCGTGTAGGAAGGAGTCCAGTCCTCTGTGGAAGTCCTGCAGCATCCACGGTGGGACTGTAGGCACCGAGGTTCGGGAGTTGTGGGGAAGGCTGCAGGAGGGAGTGGTGGGATAAAACTGTCTCAGACGTGCTTATGGATATACAGTGGCTGCCGCCCGGATTACCGCTTGTGATTCGGTAGCCCTGGAGTGCTCGGTGCTGCCACACCTGTTCCAGCACATCCTACACAAAATACACGGTCCAGTGTTCTTGTCCTGTTTGTTGTCCTGTTCGTTCTACTCCCACCAAACTTGAAGTGAAGACAAAGCAGCTCCAAAACCAGTTGCTCTCCCCAGCCCAGGAATCGTTGCAGACCGGAAACCCACGTCTTTTCTACCCTGTAGGGTGGGGTGGATGTGTGTGTGTGTGTGGGGGCAGTAAAGCAGGCAGAAGAGAGGGGTTCAAGGCTTCAGTCATGAGCAGGAATCAACAGCTCCCTTCCCAACTTTGCTGTTAGATTCCATCCTTGTCTCCACCTTCACTGCTCTGTACAAGACAGTTGGACACTGGCAGGCCACACTTCCAGTTACTAACAACAACAACAACAACAACAAAATATTCGCACTTAGAATCAATGGATTGGTTGGTGGTAAGCTACTCTTTCTGAACCTTGCAGTCTCCTCTAACCACTGCCCCACTGCCCAACTTTCTCTTTTCCTTCACAGCTGAACAACTTGAGGCAGTCTTCTACTTTGTACATTATGAATTCTCAAAAATTTCCTGAAAACCTGAGTGTTGAATATTGGATTTACATGTTATAAGATATTTCTTTTTAAAAAAATATTTTATTTATTCATCAGAGACACAGAGAAAGAGGCAGAGACACAGGCAGAGGGAGAAGCAGTCTCCCCACAAGGGAGCCTGATGTGGGACTCGATCCTGGATCCTGGGATCATACTCTGAGCCAAAGGCAGCGCTCAATTGCTGAGCCACCCAGGCATCCCAAGATATTTCTATTCCTAGCGAGATAAGAAAGCATTTTTTTTTAATTTATGTATTATAGTCACAGAAAGCATTTTTATACATTTATTATTTTTTTGTTTTTTTGTTTTTTTTAATTTTTAAATTTTTATTTTTTTAAAGATTTTATTTATTCATAAAGACACACACACACACACACACAGAGGCAGAGACACAGAGAGGGAGAAGCAGGCTCCATGCAGGGAGCCGGATGTGAGACTCCATCCCAGAACCGCAGGATCACGCCCTGGGCTGACGGCAGATGCTTTAACCGCTGAGCCACCCAGGTGTCTCTTTATGCATTTATTTATTTTTAATTAAAAAAAAAGTTTAAGTAGGCTCCACACTGGGGCTTGAACTCATAACAAGTTCAATACCCTGAATTCAAGACCCCAGCTGAGATCAAGAGTTGGATGCCTGGGATGGGATGCCTCGGTGGCTCAGCAGTTGAGCCTCTGCCTTCTACTCAGGGCATGATCCCAGTCCAGGGATCAAGTCCCACAACGGGCTCTCTATAAGGAGCCTGCTTCTCCCTCTATATCTTCACCTCTCTGTGTCTCTCATGAATAAATAAATAAAATCTTAAAAAAAAAAATTGGATGCTCAACTGACTGAGCCTCCCAGAAAATATTTTTTAAATGTCTGATTGTAGTTCCTGGAGGTACTTCTAATCTTAAATTTGAACTTGCCCAATTCCACTTTTTTTTAAAGATTTTGTTTGGTTTTGTGTTGTGTGTGTGTGTGTGTGTGTGTGTGTGTGTGTGTGTGTGTGTTTGAGAGCACACAGGCCTGCTTGAGGTGAGGACAGAGGGAGAGGGAGAAAATCTTAAGCAGACTCCATGCTGAGCATGGGTCCTGACTCGAGGCTCAATCTCACAACCCTGAGATCACAACTGAGCCAAAATCAAGAGTTGGGCCAACTGAGCCACTCAGGCAGACCTCTACCTTATTTATTTTTTAAGTAATCTCTATGCCCAACATGGGGCTAAAATTCACAACCCCAAATCAAGTCACATGCTCCACTGAGTTAGCCAGGTTCCTGGTCTAGTTCCAGATCTCTCTCTCTCTCTCTCT
Organism: Vulpes vulpes; assembly: GCF_048418805.1. NCBI lineage: Eukaryota > Metazoa > Chordata > Mammalia > Carnivora > Canidae > Vulpes > Vulpes vulpes. Next base: position 140,378,146 of record NC_132780.1, read on the forward strand.
CTTTTTAAGATTTTATTTATTTATTCATGAGAGACAGAGACACAGGCAGAGGGAGAAACAGGCCTCATGCAGGGAGCCCGATGTGGGACTCGATCCCGGGACCCCAGGATCACCCTCTGGGCCCAAGGCAGGCACTAAACCGCTGAGCCACCCAGGGATCCCCATAGTTTCAGATCTTTAAAAGAGCATGTAAGAATGTACTAGGGACCTGAATTCACATGGATGAAAGTTCCCATTGGGTAGTTCTGAACTGTATTATGTGGCTCTGTCCCTTGCTTCCCAGAGGGACCGAGAACTGGGAGGATGGTGGGGTGAGTCCAAAAAGGATATGCCTGTTTTACATAGGCAAGTTCTAGGTCTCAGGACTACAGTGCTCCTGTAGTTCAGCACTAATGTAGACACAAATATCCATCCACAAATAAATATCCTTTCTTCCCAGGCTTTTCCCCCAGCAAATAATGGTTGGCATGCAGTCACCTTCATACTACTTTGAATTGTCGTTAATCGTTGGGAGCCAAATACTATTTCTATAAGATAGGAGCAATGTCTGTTGCCTTTACTTCCATATCTCTTGCTCACTCTTCAACCATTATAATCTTCCTTCTACTTCTCTAAAACTTTCCTTTAGAGATCACCTACAACTTTAGAATCGAAGTGGTGTCGTTTGATCTTTATCTTAATCATTCCCTGGAATCCAGTACTATTGAGCAATCCTCTTTTACTTCCTTTGCCATTAGGACACCAGTTTTCTACCTATATCTCTGATGGCTTCAGAAGTCATCTTCAACTCCTCCCTTTCCCTTACCGTCTTCCCCACAATCCAGTGAGTCACCAAATCCTGTTGATTCTACACATTTCCCAATTTTGTCTTTTCTTTTCCCTGCCATGGACTTTGTCTTTTAACATTGCTCTTCTAGTCAAGAGCCACAGGCTTTTTCTTGAGCTTTCTCCAGTTTCTTCATATAGTCCATCGTCTAATGGAGTCCACTTTCTGAAACACATTCCTCCAGCCACCTCTAGGGTTGTGAAATTTATTGCATTGTATCTTAAGCATCTGTTTATACAAGCCTGTGAACTTCACCAGACAACTCCCTGAGGGCAGGAAATGATCTTATCCATTAGGATACTGGCTTGAGCAGGATGGAGGTAAGGGATGGTATATCCTAAAATATTCCAACAAAGAGGTAGTTTTTTCCACTGTATTCCCAAGTGTTCCAATTTGCTGGTTCCACAATCCCAGGACACATGCAATAGGAATGGGGACCCTCTTTCCAAAATTGTAACAAATCCAGGATTTTCGTCTCAATCTCACCAAGGTCCCAGCTAGCCAGCCTTCCCCTTTGATTCTCTGCAAGCCCCATTTAGGAAACGGATGCCCTGGAGGACTCTTGGGAGCTCTCTCCACCAACTTTGCATATGCAATTAGTGCTAAGTTACCCTGATGAAGAAAGGAACCCTTCATTTTAGGGCTACTCTCCTTCCATTCGTACTGGGCGAAGGAGCAGAGCGGGTAAAGAGTGAGAGCCACTTTAGAAAGGAAGGGGCTGCAAAGAATGGCCGAGGCCGACGCACACCAGACGCCGGGAGTGCGGCACTGAGTGCTAAGCTTGAGCTTCCCCTTATCCCCGCCTCCCTCATTGAGCTCGACCCACTTTAGGGCGGGACCTCCCACTTCAGCCAATTCTGGGAGACGAACCCTGGCGGTTTGTACTCTTCCTTTCCAATGAGAAAAAAAGGAAGCAGCTTGGCCCCAATAGCCAATCCGAGGAGGCGGCGCCTGGTTGTCAGGCAGGTTTGTAAGAGTTCGGGCCAATTGGAGGCGCAGACACCACTCGACCCGGGCGCAGCGCGCAGGCGGTGGCGAAGAGACGCCGAGCGGGCCGAGTGCGGCCGAGCAAAGCCGGAGCCGGAGCGGGGCCGCAGGAGCCGGGCTGGGTCCGGACGGGCCGAGATGCCCTATAAACTGAAGAAGGAGAAGGTGAGCGTGGTCCCTTCCTCGCGCCTCCGCCTCGGGGCCTGCGCGGAGCTCTGGGAGAGGCCGAGCCAGGCCCGGGACAGCCCCAGTCTGACCCTCTCGTCCGGCCCCCGCAGGACTCCCGGGGCCAGCCCTCCGCCCCTGCTGCTGGCCGCACCCCCGGTCAGTGCGGCAGCTGGGAAGGCTCCCTCACCTTGCCCGGGATGGAGTCCCCACGTACACCTCCCTCCTTTCCTCCCTTCACCTACCCCCGGCCCTGGGTAACCACCTCCCTCCACATCTGCCCCACTCACAGGTCACTCCCCTGCTTTTTCTTACCCTCTATCCTCCCCCCCCCCCAACCGTTTACCCGTTTGGGACAGCCCTTCATCTGAGACTGCACCTCCCTCCAGCCCACCTCCCCCCGCCCCCCATTGCGCGCAGCCCCTACTCTTCTCTTCTTACGCCTCGGCCTGGGCCCGGGCCCGGGCCGGCCTCCTCCACCGTCCCCTACAGCCCCTTCTCCCTCCCCGCCAAGCTCCTTGACCTAGAACTGCTCTGCCTTCTCTCTCCTCCACCAAATCTGGCCTAGGCCCCTCCCTCTAGTTCTTCCTCCACACACAAACTTGTAAGCCAGGACACAGCCCTTCCTTCTGTTGATGGAACCTCAGAACGCCAATGCTGAAAGGGACCTCTGAGCGCATTCAGTGCAATCCTTAGTGATACAGATGAGGAGACTGAGGCCCCGACAGGGGAAGGGACTTGGCCAAGGTCACACAGCCTGCTTGGAGGCCCAGCTGAAATATCAGGTCTCTTGACTTAAAGGCCTCCCTAACAGGCATCAACCGACTTGCAGGTTCATACTAAATCAGTTACCTTTCCTAGTCTGAGCAAGCTCCTCCCTTTATTCCTAATCTTAGGATAACCTTTGCATTTTTCCAATTTTGCACTAGTACTGGATTCCTGCCTTCCTTGGGCCACACCATCCTCAAATCGGGAATCTGCCCTTACTATCAGATTAGATTTCTTTCTTACCCCAAAGGCCAGCCATCCCCAGACACCCTTGACTTTGTCATGGTGTCCTGATACGGGCTGTTTCTTGATGTTACCTTCTTTCCCTTCCTCTTCTACCTCTGTACTGCCTTCCCGTGTTCTTCATCCCTGCCTTTCTCTACCTTCTATTCCTGCTGTTGCTGAGGTCTGACTCAGAGGTGTGGTTCCTTTGAGGTACAGACTCACACAGAGGATGCTAGGATACCAGTTCCAGCCTCCCCCAGCTTCTCCTCTCCTGGGGTTGGCCCCTCGTAAGGGCTGGTTCTGGCCTGGCACTCTGCTCTGCTCACCCACTTTCTGACCCCAGAAGTGTCTTGCTTTCATTTGCCCTCTGATGGGCTGGGTTGCTGGGCTGCCATCTCTGACCTTATCAGTTCAATTCTTTATCTTGGAGCATTCAGGGATTTGTCAGGCAGTTCTGATACTGGGTTATCCCCAAAACTTCACAGGGTCAGAGGTTCTGAGTGTAGGGTTGGTGACGGTGTACTGGGCACTGAAGCTCCTGGATCCTGGGCTGGGCAGGTTGGTGTGCTCCAGTCAGGCCCTGTGTCCTTGGGGACTGGGCCTGCTGTGGTGATTTGAACAGCTTAGCTGTGAATGATGCCCACACAAGTCAGCTATACCAGAGGCTGAGGGGCTCCTTCAAGGAGTGTGGAAGGGTATGGAATTCGGGGGAGCCAGTGGGGTCCCCACCTAGCTTTCTTGATGAAACAGGTGCCATCTCATCTTCCAAAAAGCCTCCTTCTACTAGATGATTGAGAAGAAAAATTCTTAGACTTGCTAGAACCATAGGTATATGACCATAATATTTGAGAAAGAATATTAGAAGCATTGGGGTGCATGGAGCCAGGCATCTTTGATTCCTTTAAGGTTTAACTTTCGGCTTTGGATTTCTGGTTGCATTTGGCCTCCTTCAACGGTTAACAAGTCCTGAGGGGGAAGAGGGGTGACAGTGTGACTGAGGTTTCCCTGGATGGGGTGGGAGCAGAGAGGAGGGTGGGTGGAGGATCTTTATTTTGCATCCGTCATCTCTCCCCGTTTTCATCTCTGTTCAACCTGGTCTTGGCCATCCTTCACAACCTTCTCCCTGAAGCCTTTCCTGAACCCTCAGGAGCGAGGTCTCCCTCCTCCCCTGGATTTGCAGACCACCTAAAAGGTCACTTATGGTCCTTTTGTACTCCCTTGGACTGGACTGACTTGTGGACAAATCTTTTCTTCCCCCTTGAGATTACAACTAAGCTCCATTTTGGTTTGGCATCTTCCTTGCACACAGTAGGCACTCAGTAGATGGGTGCTGAGTCAGTCCCTTGCGGGGATTTGCTCCCTCCTCTTCCTGAATGTCCTGCTCTGGGACTTACCTCTTTTAGGTTTCCAAGCAGTGTACCCCTGCTCCGTTCTACTTTCTTCTTGTTTTTAATAATAGTAATAACACTAACAGTGGGATTTTCCGTGTGCAGGACCATGTGCTAAACGGAAGTAGGTAATGTGATTGTTGTCACTTAAAAGATGAGGACTGAGGCTCAGAGAGGCTAGTTAACTTGCTTACGATTATGGAGCTAGTAATAGTTGGGCCCAAAACAGTGTGGGCTCCAAACCACAGTGCTGGATGGCACTCGACTCCTGGGCTGCTCTGGGGTGTGCGGTGGTGTGTGCACTTCACCTGTTCTGCAGAGCTAGGGAGCGAGGGTGGTGGGTGCGGTTTCCCCCACGCCCACACACCCAGGCAGCTGGGATCTCTCTCAGGCACACTCCCTGAGACATAGGTTTGAGTGCTTTAGGGCTGGTGGAGGGGTAGTCAAGGGAGAAGGAGCTTGCAGTCCAGCAGAGATGGAACACATACAAAGATGGATCAGCTTTATCCAAGGGGCCCATGTCTGGGGAATGTGTGGTCACTGCAGGCTCTGAGCCATACTCCTTGGCCCCTCAGCGAGGGGTTTGGTGTGCTCAGCCTGGTGAGTGGACAGTGGGAATGGTGCTTAGCCCAAAGAAGGAGCATCTTGTGACACCTGGAGCTGCTTCACACCTGAGAAGGGCTCTCTTCCTCCCTGCCCTCTCCTCCAGCCCACCCAGAGCTCTGTTCCCCCAGAAATCCTTGTGCGCCCATAGCCACTATGACTTAACATTTGTCACTGAAGGGGCTCTGGGGCCATCGAATGGCAGAATGTCGGAGCCGGAAGTGACTTCCAAGGTCCTCCGACCAAGTCTTCTTTTACGGCTTGAATCCCTTTCTGCTTGTCCTTTAAAGGGGTCAGGAATGCTCCTTTGCTTGAAGGCTCTTGGGACTGGGGAGCTTGCAGCCCCACAAGGCAGCCAGTTGCTGTGCTGCTGTTCTAGGAGAAAATTCTTCCTTGTTTGGAGCCTCAGCCTGTTTTCCTGCCACTCTAGCCCATGGCTCCTGGGCCTCTGGATCCACATAGGGCAAGTTGCATCTTTAGTCCACATGGAGCTCTTCATTTATTCGGTAAAACCCTCTCTTGCTCGCCCACCACCAGGACTCCTCCCTTCCATTGTTAGCCATCTCAGCCTTGCAGCTGTTGCTCTCAGGACAGGCTTTTTGAATCCACTCCCAGTATGGGTTGTATTTCTCCAGAAGAAAACCTAGGATTTGCCTTTGTCCCTCCCAAAGTCTGATTGATGCTCACGACTGAGCCAGATCCTCCCAAGTAGCTGCACGAAGTGCCAAGGACAGGGGCGCTTCCTTGTCCCCCAGTGCCAAGCACTCCACACTCCGTCTGTTAACCTGGATGGAAGGTCATGGGTGCTGTGGCAACCCTGGCACATGGATGATTTGTGTTGAGCTTGCAATCAGACCTAAATCCCCAAGTCTTTTTCACATTTTCCCTGTCCTGTCCCCGTGCAGTTGCTTTTTTTGGCCCAAGGCATAGGAAGAGACACTGGGCAGGCCGGAGCTCTGAGCCAGCGGCCCGGTTCCCGAGGGAGACTTCAGACTAGCGCTCATCTTTGTAGCCATTCAGGGTCTTACCCTTATCCCTGTCCCTGTGCTTGTCCGCCAGGGCTTTCTCAGGATGGGTCTTAAACCTGATCATTCCAGTAGCACCCTCTAGTCTGGGTGTTATTTGTAATTTCCCCAAAAGGCTTCCAGGCCTTTGCAGATGACCTTGGGGGAGAGTGGTGACTCCCTCTCCTCCAGTATGAGAGCCTTAGGTACCCCCTTGCCTGCTCTAGCCAGAAGCCAGTCTGAGTAGCATGTTCCATGGTGCCTCCCCTTAAAGCTCCTCTCCCTAATTCTTGACAGAGACACCCCCCCCCCCCCCCCCAGATCCTAACTCATACACCAGCCATGTCAGGTGACAGAGCATTATCTTTCTTGATTGTTGTGTCTTCAAGATGTCTTCCTGACCAGGTTCCAGACTGTTTGCAGGGACTGACTCTCCCTTGTGTACTCCAAGCTCTCCTCCCCCAGGCTAGGTATAAGGTAGATGCTCAGTGATTATGATTGATTGATTGATTCAATTGGACAGAGATAATTAAAACACAGACCTAAGGGGTCTAGAGGAAGACTCTCCCTTCCCCTGGCATCTGCTAACTACCTCCATCTTTCCTCTTCAGGAGCCCCCCAAACTCGCCAAAGGCACGGCCAAGCCCAGCAGCTCGGGCAAGGATGGTGGAGGCGAGAGCACCGATGAGGTAATGAAAATGGGCACAGCCCTAATTACTGTGCAGGCACCAGCTCAAAGTACTTGCTGGCTAGTGGGGTGAGGGATCCCAGGGGGCCAGAAGTTAGCCCGACAGAAGGGAAGGGGACTTCCCCAGCCTGAGAGGGGCTTGGACAGCCCAGCCAGGTAGCTGCCCTCAGGCAGCCTCCCCGCTTTGGCTGGTGTAGAGCAAACAGAGATTCTGCAGGTGTTCCAGACCGCCCAGCAATTCCTGTGAAAGTCATTTCTCCATCTACCAACTTTGAGTGATGAGAATTCCTTTGTCCCTAGGGCAAAAAGCTAGGGGTACCAGGTGCTAGGGAGAAGGGAAAGAGTACATGGGCACCCAGGGTGGGTGTGAGTGGCTTTAGCCCGGCCCGTATAGGGCAGAGGGTGGGGAATGACTGGTGTCCCTGAATGTGGCAGGCAGGCTGGGCCCACTGCCCTTGGTTCTGATTATGGGGAGCTCCAAAAGGACAATCATGAGCAGAGGTCAGCACAGCTTGGCAGTCTAGGGCTATAAAGCAATAAATGGCAAGCAAAGAGAGCACTGGAGGGTGGAGAGGTTTAAGTCCACAGTATGTCCAGGAGTTTGGGAGTGTACTCAGTGGGATGCTCAAGACGGTGGCCCATCCTATGAACATGTTGAGCAAGCTTCTTGGTTACTTAGAAACTGATGGTCCTGAACAATTCAGAGGGATGGAGGACAGCAGGAAATAGCTCTCTAATTATGGGCAGAGCTTGTGGGTTTTTTGGGAAGAAGAGATCGATTAACAAGTGTTTGGGGTTAACCCTGGATTTAGATTTTTCTAGGTCTACTTCTGGTCCCTATCACCCCTCTAAAGAGATACAAGCACTTTTCACACTTTTGACCATCGTTTTAGGACTCACTTAAGTAATCAAAAGAAGCAGGATAGGTTTTTCCCCATTTTACAGATATGGAAGTTGAGGATCACAGAAGATGAATTCCTCCTTCCTCTGCACTGACACAGTAATCCAAACATGTCTATAGGATAGACCTACACTTAGTGGTGTAACTATCTGTCCAACATGTGTTTCTCCCCACCAGACTGTGGATTCCAAGGGAAGGAGCTGGGTATGCTGGAGCTGGTTCATTGCGTTTTCCCTGCACCTGTATGCTCATGCTCATGCACTTGGTTCTTTTTTAGAGGCAGGGTTTTTTTTTTTTTTTCTTTTTTTTTTTTTCTGTCTTTCTTTCTTTAAAGCAATCTCTACACCCAACCTGGGGCTCAAACTTATGACCCCCAAGATCAGGAGTCAAATGCTCTGCTGACTGAGCCAGCCAGGTGCCCCTCACACACTTGGTTCTTAATAAATCATCAGTGCTCCTGGGAAACACTCCCTCTGGGCTCAGTCTCCCCTGTAGGAATGGTGACATCTGTGAGACCCACAGGGAAGGTGGCTGGGAGCTGGCAACTGACATTCAAAGCAGCAAGAGAGACTTAGAAACAGGATTTAAAGGGAAAGAAATGAATAGTCAGGGGGCTGTTCTCATCATTTGCCTAACTAACTCCTACTTGTTCAGTTACTAGGTAGATTGATCTCTTGTCCTAAAAGCAGCCTTCCTTGGCCACCTCCCCTTTCCTCCCTGCCAGGACGTGGTTGGGGCTCCTGCTATTTGCCCTTCTGGCACCTAGTCACACCCCACAGCAGTGTTTAATCCCAGCTGTAATCAAATAATTTGATATGAATTCGTTGTTTATCAGTTTTTACTTTTTTTTTTAAAGATTTTATTTATTTATTTTCATGAGAGACCCAGAGAGAGGCAGAGACACAGGCAGAGGGAGAAACAGGCTCTAGGGATCCCTGGGTGGCGCAGCGGTTTGGCGCCTGCCTTTGGCCCAGGGCGCGATCCTGGAGACCCGGGATTGAATCCCACATCAGGCTTCCGGTGCATGGGGCCTGCTTCTCCCTCCGCCTGTGTCTCTGCCTCTCTCTCTCTCTCTCTCTCTCTCTCTGTGACTATCATAAAAAAAAAAAAAAAAAAAAAGAAACAGGTTCCACATAGGGAGCCCAACACAGGACTCGATCCTGGGACTGCAGGATCACGCTCTGGGCTGAAGGCAGGCGCTAAACTGCTGAGCCACCCAGGTGTCCAGGTGCCCCAGTTTTGACTCTTGTGTTAGCATGTGGGTTCTGTGAGCCTCCCCTTCAATGCTGAAGGGCCTGGCACTCTAGAGGTATCAGTATTTGAATGCATTAATGACCATAAAGCAAACCAGTCAACTTCAAAAGAGTGGTGGAAGTAACCTTAGAGTCTAACCTTCTGCTTTCATAGGTAGGAAAATGAAAGCCCAAACAAGGTAAGAAATATGCTGAGACCAACTGCTGGGATTTCTCCACTGCCTTTCTAGACACATTGGTTAAAGGCAGTGGATTGATATAAGGCCTTTGACAAAGGAGAGTGTTGAGTTCACCTTAGGCTCTGTTCTGTGAAGTGTTGCTCAGGGCTCACCTATGTGAGGCAGCGACAGGAATTCTGCATGATTTTCCAGACGTGCACCCTGGTGGCCCCAGGCAGAGGAATGATGGGAAAGTTGGGGGCTGGGCTCAGGTCATCGAGAGCTGTTTGGCACAATCCTTTCCTTGCTTTTTCTAGTCCAGAATTTAGAGGCTCTTCTAACCAGATTTACCCTCCATCATGCATTTGTTAGAGCCTTTTCAATTGATCCTAATAATTATAGCAGCCACCATTTATTTTATTGAGCAGCTACCTGTGTGTTAGTTTCCTAGAGCAGCCATAACAAACAATCACAGACTAGGTGACTTAAAATAACTGAGATTTATTCCCTCACAATTCTAGAGGCCAGAAATCTGAAATCGATATGTCAGCAGGCCATGTCCCTCTGAGGTTCTAGGGAAGACTCTCTCCCATGCCTCTCTCTCCAGCTTCTGGTGGTCTTCACCAATCCTTGGTGTTCCTTGGCTTATGGATACCTCACTCCAATCTCCTCCTCTGTCTTTACACGAGGTTCTCCCCTGTGTGTCTCTATGTCTCTATGTTCACATTTCCCTGTTCTTTTTTTTTTTCAAGCTTTATTTATTCATTTGAGAAAGAGAGAGAGTAAGAGCAGGGGGAAGGGCAGAAGGAGACAAGCAGACTCCCAGTTGAGTGGGTAGCCCGACTTGGGGCTGGATCCCAGGACCCTGAGATCATGACCTGAGCCAAAACCAAGAGTCAGATGCTTATTGACTGAGCCACCCAGGAGCTCCTGCATTTTCCTCTTCTTAGGAGGACACTATCCATATGGGGTTTAAGGCCCACCCTAATTTGATTGTGTCTGTAAAGACTCTTTCCAACTAAGGTCACATTCACAGGTGTCGGGTTGACTTGATTTTGAGGATGGACACCATTCAGCTTACCAGACTCTGTCCTAAGACCTTTGCTTGCATTTAGTCTTTTAATCTCATTTAATCTAGACAACACTCCCCTGAGGTCATTCCATTATCGTCATCATCCCCATTTCACAGATGAAATTGAGGCTTAGTGATGTTACATAGCTTGTACTCAGCCAGTAAACAGTTGAGTTGGAATGCAATCCAGTGTGGTGTGGCTCAGGAGCCAATTCTCCTGTGTTCTTAATGATATGATACACTGGGTCTGTGATTTTTGAAGAGTCTTAGAGTGGAAAGGAGCCTTGAGAGATTAGGTCAGACTCACTGTTGACCCACTACTGTAGGCAACGGTCCTTCCTGGTCTGTCTCTGGAGGAAGCAGCTCACTGCCCTGGACTCTGTACTGTGCCCTGTCCTGAGTTCTGGGTGCAGGGGACAGAGGGAGGAAGAAATGATCCCAGTCTCACCCACTTCAGCCTGTCCTCCCAGTAGCCAGAATTATTACCCTAAAGACTTGTTTTTGTCTTATTGATCCTCTACTTAAAAAGCTCTGTTGACATCTCATGGCTTATAGGTTAAAATTCAGACTCCCACTCTGGACCCCTGTGAGCTGGCTCTACCCCATTCTTCCACTATCCATCCTGGTTTCTCACGCTGCTGGACTTCCATCTTCTGATACAAACCCTTTTCTGACTCTGGGCCCTTATGGGTGAGATTCCATTGGTGTGGCCTGTTTACTTTTCTGCTATGTTTCTTTGCCTGCTTAGCTCATGTTTGTCCTTTGAGAGCCAAATCAAAAGTCACCCCTTCAGGGGGCGCCTGGGTGGCTTGTGGTTGAGTGTCTGCCTTCAGCTCAGGTCATGATCCCGGGGTCCTGGGATCAAGTCCTGCATTGGGCTCACCATGAGGAGCCTGCTTCTCCCTCTGCCTGTGTCTCTGCCTCTCTCTCTCTGTGTCTCTCATGAATAAATAAATAAAATCTTAAAAAAAAAAAAAAAAAGAAGTCACCCCTTCAGAAGTGTCTTCACTAATTGTTCAGCCAGCGTTTCTGTTCCTCAGCAGCATTCTCTGTTTCTTTATTTCCCTGGTACCAAGAGCTGCCTGCCTGTTAGTCTTGCCCATTGAACTGTGAGCTCTTTGAGGGCAGGGGCCACATTTTAATCACTAACATGATTTAATCACTAACATTTAATCACTAGCATGATGTTTTAGTCAATAAATGAAGGAAGAAAATAATGAAACACAACTAGATAGAGCTCTGAGATGTCAGGAGAGGAGAGAATACTTCTGTGATCTTGGGGGTTTTAACTAAAATGATCTTTTTTTAAGATTTTATTTATTAATCATTAGAGACACACACAGAGAGAGGCAGAGACACAGGCAGAGGGGGAAGCAGGCTCAATGCAGGGAGCTCGATGTGGGACTCGATCCCGGGACCCCAGGATCATGCCCTGGGCCAAAGGCCGGCCCTAAACTGCTGAGCCACCCAGGGATCCCCTAAAATGATCTTTATTTGACTATTAATTAATTGAACAAAAGCTATGTTTTTTGTTTTTGTTTTTTTAGATTTTATTCATTTATTTATGAGAGACACAGGCAGAGGGAGAAGCAGGCTCCATGCAGGGAGCCCAATGTGGGACTCGATCCCAGGTCTCCAGGATCATGCCCCGGGCTGAAGACAGCACTAAACCACTGAGCCACTGGGCTGCCCACTTTTTTTTTTCTTAAACTTTTTATTTAATCTCTACACTCAATGTGGGGCTTGAACTCACAACTCTGAGATCAAGAGTCACCTGGGATCCCTTTCATCTTTTTCTTACAGTACTGTTTTTTTTTTTCTTTTCTTTTTAAGTACATTCCGATGCCCACCATGGGGCTTGAACTCAGGACCCCAAGATCAAGAGTCAGATGCTCTACCAACTGAGCCAGCCAGGTGTCCCCTTAAAATACTTTCTCTCTCTTTTTTTAAAAGATTTTATTTTTTATTTTTAAGTAATCTCTGCACCCAATGTGGGGCTCAAACTCACAACCCTGAGATCAAGAGTTGCATGCTCGGGCAGCCTGGGTGGCTCAGCAGTTTAGTGCTGCCTTCAGTCCACAATGTGATTCTGGAGACCCGGGATTGAGTCCCACATCGGGCTCCCTGCATGGAGCCTGCTTCTCCCTCTGCCTATGTCTTTGCCTCTCTCTCTCTCTTTCTCTCTCTCTGTCTCTGTCTCTGTCTCTCATGAATAAATAAGTAAAATCTTAAAAAAAAAAAAAAAAGAGTTGCATGCTCCACTGACTGAGCCAGCCAGGCGCCCCATAATACTTTGTATAGTACTTAATTTCTATCTCATACTCTAGGTTTAAATATTTAGGTGTGATTATTAATGGTGGCTATGTTAGGATCTGGTTGGACTAGGATTTATTCTGGGGCAAGTTTAGTGGCAGTCTCCTGAATGTGAGTGTGGTGCATAAATTTGAAGTCCTACTTGATTGCTAGAGGCCTGAAACTAGGAAGGCTTCTTGGAGGTGGGAGGAGTTGGCACTTCAGGCAGAGAAGATGGCCACTACAGAGTCTCATAAGTGGGACCAGGAGAACATAGTAGAGAGGGAGAGCAGGTTGACTGGGTTGCCTTTGGTCAGCGTCCCCCCATGCTGGGAGGGTTGCAGAAGGTTCCCCAGGGGACTCAGCTGCCTCCCACCTCCACCCCAGGTCAGTAGGGAAGTTATAAGCTGAAGCTTTGGGGCACCTGGGTGGCTCAGTCAGTTAAGCGTCTGACTCTTGATTTTGGCTTGGGTCGTGATCTTGGGGTGGTGGAATTGAGCCCTGCATTGAGCTCTGCGCTCAGCAAAGTCTACTTGTCTCTCTCCCTCTGCTCCTCCCCTTCTCGCATAAATAAATAAATAAATAAATAAATAAATAAATAAATAAATAAATAAATAAATAAAATCTTTAAAAAAAACAAAACTGAAGCTTTTACAGGGCACCTCCCTGGCTCAGTCAGTGAAGCATGCAACTCTTGATCTGGGGTTGTAAGTTCAAGCTCCACGTTGGATTTAGAGATTACTAAAAAATAAAATCTTAAAAAAAATGTTAAAAAAAAAACATGAAGCTTTTAGGAGAAAGTTGAACATGAAGTGAGTCGCTGGCATAGCCCCATGCCTCCCTTCTGACAAGCATGTTTCCTAATGAGGAGTGAATAGACTGGGGAATGCCTCATTGAGGCTTGGCAGCCAGGCGTTTTGCTGGCTGGACCAGCTGTCTCTCAGATGCTTCTTGTGTCTGGGCCTGGGAGCCAATGGTCCTTATAAAACCAGGGTGGCCCAGTGGGGTGGGGTGGGGCGGGGCAGGCTAAGCTCAGCTACTCTTGGGTCACCCCTGCTTTCAATGATGCAATCCTAGTGGGAAAGAGACCTTAGGCTTCAACCTATTGGTTTTTAAACTTTAATTTTTAGCCGTGGGACCCTCTGTTCTCTTAACCTTACTCGGAGAATGGTAGGGAAAGCACAGATTTGTCCATTTCTCTGTTAGCAGAGAAAATTGAGGCCTTGCTTCTCCCTTTCTGAGGTGAATGACTCCCTTCCCTGGATCTCCCCCCTAGAACGAGGTTTGTGGAGGTGTAGGGTGTCATCTTATCTGGGAGGATGGAGAGAGACATGCTCTTCCTCAGAGTTTTGTTCCTCAGCTGCCACTGAGCCCCTTGGCCTGGTATCATTAATGTTCTTCTCTCCTACTCTACCCCTGGCTGACACCATACAGTGCTCTGTTATGATGGTTCCCGACTTGGGACAGGAGATGCTTGGGCTTGGCCCCCTGTCAACCAACCACTCAGACCTTCATTGAATGCCTGTTAGGTGCCAGTGCTGAGGGGACCCAGAGGGGTGCAAACCAGGGCCCTGGCTTTCAAGGGACTTATCTAGTTGGACATGTGAACACACTAAGCAAGAGGCATCACCAGGGCTGATCACAGAACCAGTGAAACAGAAAAGTAATGTCAGGAGGTTGGGGGCGGGGACTGGACACTGAAGGCTGGAATTGAGGCGGCTTTCTGGAAGAGGGTGGGTGGGAACTTATTAAATGGATCTTGAAAGATGAAATGCTTTCTTGGGTGCCCCCCAATTGTATTTATTGTATTTATTATTATTATTTTTTTTTAGAGAGGGGGTCAGAGAGAGAGAGAGAGAGAGAGAGAGAGAGAGAGAGAGAATCTTAAGCAGGCTCCAAGCCCAGCACCAGGACCCAATGTAGGGCTTGATCCCACAACCCTGTGATCATGACCTGAGCTGAAATCAAGAGTCAGATGCTTAACTGGTTCCCTCATTTTAGACCAAGAAAGATAATGGACCCATAGGAACATTTGAGGTGTACTAGCTTCAGGAATTTCCAGGTTGCATTCCTAAAATTCAGTGATGAGAAAAAAATTAATCATGATAATCTTAGAAGACACTTGTAAAGCTTTTCTGTGAGCCGTATGGTGTTCAGTTAAATCCTTATTACAACCTTATGAGGTAGGTACTATTGCATCTCCACTTTACAGATGAGGAAACTGAGGCAGGTAGACTATTACGACTTTCTGGAGATTACTTGGCTAATAAATGACAGAGCAGGAGTCAAACCCAGGCAGTCTAGCATGGGTCTGTGCTCTTGACACTAAGCTCCACAGATGAGGGTTTGGTTGTTCCTACAACAGGGAAATGAAGGCTTGATGTAGGAGTGGGTCTGATGCACACCAATCTCTGGTCTCCCACCCTTCTGCCTCTCTACCCTGTCTCTCATCATGGTGGGATCCATCTGCCATATGCAGGAAGAGAGATCCCAGACTCCATGGTGCCTTGCACAGTCTAACCATATTCACCCTGGCTGAGTGCTGGTTGTAGCAGGAGAGGTGTGTGGCGGTTGCCCTTGCCCCATTTCCTCGCACTTCTCTAGTCAAATTAGTGTCTGGAGTGGTCATTTCAGGTGGAGGAGAGGCCCAGATGGCCAAAAAGGTAATGAGCCACATTGGACCCACCCACAGGCCTGTCCCAGGCTGGATCCAGTGCTTCTCTTCTCTCTTCTGAGTCCCAGATAGGTCACAGGCTTGACATAATTGTTTCTATAAAAAAATTCAAGCCTACAAAGCATAACATTTCTGTCCTCCTCCCTTTCCCCTATCCCAGAAGATTTCATGTTCTCTCATTCTTGTGGTAAGAAGTCAGAGTTTAGGGAGGAGGCTGGAGGAGTGGTGGGGATGGCAGGTATGAGGACAGACTTCTCCTATGGTAGGGGCACCCACCTGGCCATGGCCTCAGTCCTCTGGGGACTAGAGTTGTCCTGTGGCTCAGCCTCTGCCCTCTCCTAGCAAGTAGTTACCTGACAGTACCCATGGGTGGACAGACCTGCAAACACCTGTGCGTAGCCTTCTGAAAATGGGTTTGATGGGGTTCCAACACCCGCATCTGGGAGGAAGTAAAGAGATTGCTCTAAAAAATTAGCTGTTTTTCTCCAATTATGTAAAAAGTGTCAGCTTGTAGAAAATTTTATTTTTTATTTTTTTATTTTTTTAAAAATATTTTATTTATTTATTAATGAGAGAGAGAGAGAGAGAGAGAGGCAGAGACACAGGCAGAGGGAGAAGGAGGCTCCATGCAGGGAGCCCGACGTGGAACTTGATCCCGGGGCCCCAAGATCACGCCCTGGGCCAAAGGCAGGTGCTAAACCGCTGAGCCACCCAGGGATCCCCCTTGTAGAAAATTTTAAAAAGAAAAAAGTCATATCATTCTGCTACAATAGGAGATAGTCATGAACACGGTGGACTTGCTCTTGTTTTTTCCTTCTTAACTGGGTTTTGGGTTCTGTGCATGTGTTATAATGTGGGTGAGCTCATTTTGCATGTACAGTTTTGCATTATCCTTATTTAACTTAGCATAGGAAGCAATTTTCTGTCATTACATAGTTTTAGACTTCATTTTGTTTTATTTTAAATTTTTATCAACACGACAACATGTACATCATCCAGAAAGTCAGATACTACCCTTGGCTTTATAATGAAAAGAGCAGTCCCTGTGTAGCCTCCTACTCTCCTGCTGCTCCATGGTGACCACTTTCACCTCCCCTTTCCTTGGAAATTGACTTCTGTACTTCCAAATAAGATTCTTTTACTGCTTTTTATTTTTTCTTTAATTTTTGAGTGTTAGATAGTATCTACTGACTTTACTATGGAGAATTAAGGCCTCAGTGTCTTACATATCCAATACAGACGTCTCCTGTGCTCCCAAAATACTTATAACCAATTTTGGGCAAATTACTATGGCTGTGTAAATGTTTTCCACAGCTGAACCATGTATGATTACATTTAGTACATTGTTTTGTTTTTATTTATTTGAGAGAGAGCAAGCGTAAGCAGCGGGGAGCAGCAGGGAGAGGGAGAAGCAGACTCCCCCTGAGCAGGGAGTCCAATGGAGGGCTTGATCCCAGGCTGGGACTGTGATCTGAGCCACTCAGGTGCTCGTAATCATAGTTTCTATAAACATAATTTAAACTCCATGATTTTTCATCCATCCATCCATGAAACCTTTTTTTATATTAGGATTAAAAAAAAAAAGATTTATTTATTTATTTATTTATTTATTTATTTATTTATTTATTTGAGAGAGAGCACACGCACACCTTTCAAGGGACAGGGAAGGGCAGAGGCAGAGGGAGAGAATCTCCCCCCAAGCAGACTCCCCACTGAGCGTGAAGCTGATGTGGGGCTTGATCCCAGGACCCTGAGAAAATGAATGACCTGAGGCAAAAGCAAGGATCAGACACTCAACCGAACTTAGCCACCCAGGCACCTCTGTCGGATTTTTCTTGAGCTATATTTTTCACAGTTAAAACTACTGAGATACAAGAATGAATTTCTTTAACTTTTTTGGGGGGGAGGGGATTCTTTTACCTGAAGAATGTGATGCATTTAATGAAGCAGTAAAGTACATTAATCTCAAGTGTGCTGATTAATTACTTTTTTTTTAATTTTTTTTTTTAATTTTTATTTATTTATGATAGTCACAGAGAGAGAGAGAGGCAGAGACACAGGCAGAGGGAGAAGCAGGCTCCATGCACTGGGAGCCCGACGTGGGATTCGATCCCAGGTCTCCAGGATCGCGCCCTGGGGCAAAGGCAGGCGCCAAACCGCTGCGCCACCCAGGGATCCCTACTTTTTTTTTTTTTTTTTAAGATTTTATTTATTCATGAGAGACATGCAGAGAGAAAGAGGCAGAGACACAGACAGAGGGAGAAGCAAGCTCCATGCAGGGAGCCCGATGTGGGACTTGATCCCAGGACTCTAGGATCACGCCCTGGGCCGAAGGTGGCACTAAACCGCTGAAGCACCCAGGTTGCCCCAAATTTTTTTTTCTGCTTAATGAATTTTCACTTATGTTTCCGTTATGAACCACCTCCCAGATCCAGTCAAGATATAGAATATTTCCATTACTCAGAAGGTTCTAGGTCCCTTCTCGGTTAAGCCCACACTCCTGCCAGCCCTGTCCTGGTGAGATAGCCACTTTTCTGTTACCATCAGTCCATCAATTAGATTTGCCTGGTCATGAACTAGAAAAATATTTTGAGGACTCTTTTTTTTTTTTTTTTTAAAGATTTTATTTATTTATTCATGAGAGACATACAGAGAGAGAGGCAGAGACACACACAGGCAGAGCAAGAAGCAGGCTCCCCACAAGGAACCCGATGCAGGACTTGATCCTGGACCCCAGGATCCATGCCCTGAGCCACCTAGGTGTCCCCGTTTTGAGATCTCTTGATGCACAGGCAGTGGGCACCATTTTGGAAGACATAGCTTCTTGACCACTGTCTTCCAGGGATGATAAATCTTAGTTATCTCTGACATTGACTGGAGCTGCTCCAAGGTAGGAGACAGCTGCTTGGCTGCCAAAGCCTGTATTGGCATAGATGGACAAGGGGGTGAGCGGCGGTCCAGGGTGGGAGGCATACCTTGAGGGGCGGACTTCAAAGAACCACTTGTTTGACTAGGCCCAGCCCCAGCCGCAGCCCCAGCCCCAGCCGCAGCCTCAGCCGCAGCCCCAGCCACCATCATCCAACAAGCGTCCCAGCAATAGCACGCCACCCCCAACGCAACTCAGCAAAATCAAGTACTCTGGGGGACCCCAGATTGTCAAGAAGGAGCGACGGCAAAGTTCCTCCCGGTTCAATCTCAGCAAGAACCGGGAGTTGCAGAAGCTTCCTGCCCTGAAAGGTACTTGGAAAAGGTCCAGGGGGTTGGTGCACCAGGCCTAGGGGTCTTCAGGCATTGGCACACTGGAGGTTTGGGATATTTTGGAGCGATGGAAGTTCTAGAGAATGTGAGAAGGGAGTTCTGCTGGGGCCAGCGGTGCGAGGGGAGCAGGATGGGTCAGGGAAAGCTCTGTACGGCAAGTAGTGCGTGGTGGTGAAGGGCTGGGGAGGAGAACCTGACTGGCCTCCCCACTCCTAGATTCACCAACCCAGGAGCGGGAAGAGCTCTTTATCCAGAAGCTACGCCAGTGCTGTGTCCTCTTTGACTTCGTATCAGATCCACTCAGTGACCTCAAATTCAAGGAGGTGAAGCGGGCAGGACTCAATGAAATGGTGGAGTACATTACCCACAGCCGCGATGTTGTCACTGAGGCCATTTACCCTGAGGCGGTCACCATGGTGGGCACTGGGCAGAGGGGAAAGTGGGCAGGGATGGGCAGCTGTGGAGAAGACTGGACGGGGGCTCTCACATGGGTCCTACCCTCAGTTTTCAGTGAATCTCTTCCGGACGCTGCCACCTTCATCAAACCCCACTGGGGCCGAGTTTGACCCAGAAGAGGACGAGCCCACCCTGGAAGCTGCCTGGCCGCATCTCCAGGTATCAGAGAGACGGGCAGGCTGGCCCTGGCTGTAGGGAATGGGAAGCCCTGAGATCTGCCGCAATGTGGGGATCACCCAGTCCTTGGGAATACCCCCTAAGTGGATGCTCATTGCTCCTGACAGCTCGTGTATGAGTTTTTCTTACGTTTCCTTGAGTCTCCCGATTTCCAGCCAAACATAGCCAAGAAGTATATCGACCAGAAGTTCGTCCTTGCTGTGAGTCCCTGACACCCTGTCCTTCCCTCCTTCTAGCCCCGTGGCTCCTCCTTGTAGGCCCCACTCTCTCTCCATCTGCTGAATGTATGGGGTTTCAACTATGTCTGATACAAAGGGACTGGTGGTGGTGATGGGAGGGATAAATAAACCTCTCTGCTCTCAACAAGCTCAACAGTTAGCCTCTTCCTCGTCAGTGGGACACGTAAACGTGCATATCCAGACATCACCCTAGGGAGAGCAGTGCAAGAGAAGCACTCTGCTCTCCGAAGACTTGTCCCCACACAGCCCCATCCAGAGAGCCTCTGGGTGTTCCCTGGCTAAGACTGTGTCACCTTATGTCCCTTCCCTGGCTCCTACCTCACCACTTTTCTCCTCACCTGCTCCCAGCTCTTGGACCTGTTCGACAGTGAGGATCCTCGAGAGCGGGACTTCCTCAAGACCATCCTGCATCGTATCTATGGCAAGTTTTTGGGGCTCCGGGCTTATATCCGTAGGCAGATCAACCACATCTTCTACAGGTGAGGCCAGGAGCCAGGTTCAGGAGCAGAGCAGGCCCTGCTAAGTTGGGGTGGGGGCAGGGAGGTAAGGGAACTCTGCAGGGGGCTAGAGGGACCTCAGGGATTGTCAGGAGATCCTGTCTTTCTTCCATCAGGTTCATCTATGAGACAGAGCATCACAATGGGATCGCTGAGCTCCTGGAGATCCTTGGCAGGTGAGAGGTGGGCTGGGGGCACACATGCCTGCAGAAGGGTGGAGGGATTGGAGTACTGGCCTTGGACATGGCCCTTTGGTCCTAACAAATCTCCTGTAACTCCCAGCATCATCAACGGCTTTGCCTTGCCCCTTAAAGAAGAGCACAAGATGTTCCTCATCCGTGTCCTGCTTCCCCTTCACAAGGTCAAATCCCTGAGTGTCTACCACCCTCAGGTGAGCTGCCATCCTCCTGATGATCCCTGACTCTGGCAGCAGAAAAAAAAAAGAGAGGGAGGGAAGGTATTCCGGCTGGGATGGGGGTGGCAGGAGTGGCTGGGATAATTCTTCTTCACACCTCTTCTTCCATTCTGGGCTCCTGCTTGTGTCCCTGATGTCTCTGAGACCTGGGCCCTATACCTCACTTCCTTTCCGCCTCGACCTTTTGCAGCTGGCTTACTGTGTGGTACAGTTCCTGGAGAAGGAGAGCAGTCTCACTGAGCCGGTAACTCCCCTTCCCAGCCCCACAACACCTCTTCTTGTTGGTTAGACTTGCCAGTCTGCCTATTGAGAAATGCCATAAGCAGGTGCTCAGGAGGGATGTGGCCCAACGGCTGACACAGTTTCCTTTCTGAAGGAGAAGTAAAACCTATATATATACCTAGGCCGCAGATCCGGGTCAGAGAAACACGAGCTGTTAGGGGAGGCCACCCACACTGTGCCCACCAAGGTGGGGAGAGAGGTCAGGAAGATTTCCGGTAGAAGGCAGGTGTTTGAGTAAGCATTTTATCCCTATGGTCTCCTCTTCTCACAGGTGATTGTAGGACTTCTGAAGTTCTGGCCCAAGACTCACAGCCCCAAGGAAGTCATGTTCCTGAATGAGCTAGAGGAGATTCTGGATGTCATTGAACCTTCAGAGTTCAGCAAAGTGATGGAACCCCTCTTCCGCCAGCTTGCCAAGTGTGTCTCCAGCCCCCATTTCCAGGTGAGACTCAGATCAGCACTTCCCTCATCCCCTGCTTCCTGAGGGGGGAAAACTGAGGGTTTTCGCTGAGGGAACCATATCCCTGCTGAGTCCCACCTGTCCCCACCAGGTGGCAGAGCGTGCTCTCTATTACTGGAACAATGAGTACATCATGAGCCTGATAAGTGACAATGCTGCCCGAGTCCTCCCCATCATGTTCCCTGCACTCTACAGGAACTCCAAGAGCCACTGGAACAAGTAGGGGGGCTGGGGCTGGGCCGGGCCAGGTGGTGGGGCTCTGGTTCTGGAACCTGTGAGGGCGTGAAGCACTGAAGAGCCAGTGGCCTCATCTGGTCACTGAGCAAGGGGGCTGGTGCCCAGTGCACACAGATAGGCCCTTGAGGAACTGCCCAGGGAGAAGATAGCTATGTGAGAGATGCCTGTGGTACCATACAGCAGAGCATGGCTCGTATCCTCTTCTTATGGTCAGATAGTCTAGCTGATGTGATCTTTTTAGCATGTGCTGAATCTCAGCGTTAGAGGCTTTCCTGCTGAAAGCCAAGGGCACTGTGGTGCAGATGCTGTCCATCACGCTGCGGGGAGGCCATCAGTGTAAGCCAGAGAGTAGTAGTGGGAAGGAGGTAGGTCTTGGAGCTCAGGGGGAGGCGAAGGGTGGGCAGGCTGAGTGATGGCTGTGAGGACCCTGGAATGCTGACCTCGTCCCATGACTTGGCTAGCGAGAGAAGCTTCCACTGCAGAGCTCTGTGAACACTCTTAGCAGAGCCCCCTCTTAGGAGAGAGCAACCTGGGTCTGGGCACTGCCCTTGGAATAGGTAAGGCCTCCTACCCCTGATCCTTCTTCCCGGTGGCAGGACAATCCATGGACTGATCTACAATGCCCTGAAGCTGTTTATGGAGATGAATCAGAAGCTGTTTGATGACTGCACACAACAGTACAAGGCAGAGAAACAGAAGTGAGTGTCTCTCCACCTGGGGGCTTCCACCTTCACCCCCTGGTCCCCTTGGCTTCCCTCTCAAGCGCCCCCATCTTGTCTGTGCCCCCTCAGGGGCCGGTTCCGCATGAAGGAAAGGGAAGAGATGTGGCAAAAGATTGAGGAGCTGGCCCGACTTAACCCCCAGGTGAGGACTTTTGGCCACTGCCCTGATCTGAGGGGCCCGATTTGGCAGAGAATGGGTTTGTTTGAGGAGGAACATGGAGCAAACAGGTCCCCAGACTTCTGAGTGGCTCTCATGTCTTGCCGGTGCCCCTCCTTTCCTTGCCAGTATCCCATGTTCCGAGCTCCTCCACCACTGCCTCCCGTGTACTCCATGGAGACAGAGACCCCCACAGCAGAGGACATCCAGCTTCTGAAGAGGACAGTGGAGACAGAGGCCGTGCAGGTGGGAAGGCACAGAGGGAGTGGGGAGCAGAAATAAAAACTCTGGAGGGAAGAGGAGACGGGAGAAGCAGAGCCAGGGAATAAGGAGAGGAAACCATAGAATTTACTGGGAATTGGTCACCATTCCTCCCCTTTCTCCGTACCCACACACAGATGCTAAAGGACATCAAGAAGGAGAAGGTGCTGCTTCGGCGGAAGTCAGAGCTGCCCCAGGACGTGTACACCATCAAGGCACTGGAGGCACACAAGCGGGCGGAAGAATTCCTAACTGCCAGCCAGGAGGCTCTCTGACCCCCTCACTGTCCTACTGCAGGGCCACAGCCCACTCAGCCCTGGGACGCTGCCCTCGCCCTCCACCCTCTGCTCCCCACTGGCTGACTTGGGGCAAGGCAGTGCCTCTCTAGCTACTCTAGGGAGCGATGCGGCACTTGAAGCAGGGACCCTCACAGAGTGGCCCTTCTCCCCAAAATGTGTTCATGCCTCCCTGTGGCTCGTACAGACAGGCTGAACACTGAGGTCCTCAGTGCTCAGACAACTTGGGGATGCCTGTCCCCCTCCTGCTCCTAACCCCAAAGCTACCTGAGGCTGCTCTGAGAAATACACACAGGAATACACATGCTCCTCTTCCCCTTCCCTTCATCCTCTTTGAACTCCAGGTGTCTTTCCTTCTCTCCCTCCCCTCCAGAAGCATATAGGGAGCAGCAGGAGATTACTCTCACCAAAGTTATGTCAAGCCCCACTGGCCCCTGGAGTGAGTGGCTGGAGGGGAGCCAATCCCCAACAGGCACAAATAGGCCCCCAGCCCCAGCAGTGTGCAGGCTGATGGGGTTGAATTATTTTCTTTTATCCCCTGCCTGACCAAGACAACATGAGGTCAAAAGAGAAAAGCATAGGCTATGGACACTAGGTGATGAATATAGGGCCCAGATGGACCAAGAGAAGGGGGTGAACAAACACCCTACCTTGTGCCCTCCCTTTGGTGAGCAGCAGCCCTGGGATCACAGACATGGAAGGGACCACCCTGGGGCTGACTGCTTTCCTGTGCTGTTGGCTCCCAAAGCTAGGAGGAAACCAGGAGCAGTGCCCCAAGCATGGCTCCCCAAATACCTATTTATTTCGTTGTTTGTGCTGACGATGGGCAGGCCCCCACTTGTCCCTTTTGGACACCTTGGAGAGGCAAGGGGCTGAGGAGGGCCAGACCCAGGTTCCAGGGGCACAGGCAGTACAGCTTTTGGCTGTGTACATAGGGTGCTTTATTCTCCACAGAGTGATACATGCTAAGATGGGTTGGGCTTGGGCCGATGTCCCCATATGTACAGAACTGAATAAAGTGGGTCTCTGAGAAGAAGTCTGATTTGCCTTGATGTGGAAAGGGAGAGGAGGAAGATGGAGATGGACATTACAACCAGGGATGTGTTCAGTCCTGTGCTGGTTCTGGCCTGGAATGCAGAGAGATAAGGCAGCTCTTAGGGTAGTCACTTCCAGGCTGGGGCTCCCTGCCGAGCTTGGAGGGCCTTCTGTACCACATCTTCCCACTGGGCATCTGAGATCTCCCGAGCCCAGGCAGGAACCCCTGGTGCAGGCAGGCTTACTCCAGCCATCGTCCTTTTCACCAGCTCCACATGTTCTGAAATCACAGAGAACAGTTAGGGGATAGCAGCTAGGGAAACAGCTCCACTCCCCATTCCTTGAATTAACCCACAACCCTTGGGCCAGAAGGGTGGCCAAATCTGTTTTGTTATTTCCAGGCAAGCCTGCCTATCACCCACGTCTAGCACACTAGCTAGCATTCCACCTGGATTCTGAAGTCTGTAAAATCTTAGATTACAAAGTATTGTTTTAGGAACAGGGTATTCCTCAGTGACTTCCCTTTACTGGCTCTGACCCATCCCCTTTCCTCCATGGTTATTCCAGAATGAGAGAATGCTCTCTTTACCAGGGTCCATGGGAATAGAGCTGTGGTTGCTCAGTCCGGTAGCTCCCTCCTCCTCTTCATCCTCGCTCTCTACTGGTGGGTCTGGCAAATGAAGCCCCAGGGCCTGCAGAGCCAGAGAGGACAGTTCAGGGCCAGCCTTTCAGAGATCCCAGCTTCACCTGGCCAGAAGAGCGCCTGCACCATACCTGGATCCGATCCTGAATATCAGCAACTACATCTTCACCATCCCCCACCGGTGCCAGCTCCACCTCCTCTTGCTCAGGATCCTGGTTCAGCGGCTGATAGGAGTAGCCAGCTGGGCCTGCCCCTGTGTCCTCCTGCTCTTCCTCAGGCTCCTCGCCGCTCCAATCCCCAGTGCCTTCTGTAGGGCCCTGGTGCGGCCCCAGTTCCTCAGTCTGATTGGGGAAGATGCGCTCGGGGCCCATGGTGTCTCCCCCTAGAACTACTGCTGCCATCCGGGCAGGGGCTGCAAGATTAGGGATCGGATGAAATTAGGTCCCCCTTCAGCCTCTCATCCAGTTCCTTGTGGCCTCCTGCGTCCGCAAAACATTCAAACGCTCCCAAGCTTCCTGCACCCCACCCTCTCCTGGGCCCTGCACCTTTCAAATCGACTGTATCTTGAACCGAGACCCACCCGACTCGCTCCGCCAATTCTTAAATAACAGCTTGAACAGAGTCCACGCCACCTCCCGAAAGACGCTCGGCCCAGGACCCGCCCTCCCCAACCCCCCGACTTGGGAACTCCGGGTCGCCGAACAAGCTCCCCTAGGCAGGGCGTACCCGCCCCCTTCTCCCCTCTCCAAAGGGTTGCCTTCTGTACCGCCTGACAAACGCCCTTCAGGCCTCAGGGGCTCCCCTCCAATGGCCCCAGCTGCGGCGTCCGCCACCCGCCCCCACCGACTCTCGGCGCCGGTCTTCCCGCGCGCCTCACCCGCTCGGAGCCCGCGGCCAAACCCGCACCTTCACTTCCGGCGGGGCAGGACGTACGGGGGCGCCGGGTCCTCCCGCCCCGCCCCGTGCTCCTGATTGACGCGAACGAGGACGCGGAGTACGCCCCTTGCCCCGCCTCCGCCGTCCCGGGCCCAGACGGCAAAGAACTACATTAACCAGTGACCCCCACGGGTTTTGACATTTGTAAGTACATGCGCACAATCTCCTTCGGCGCCGGCCCATTCTTCAGCCCCTCGCGACCCTCCGTAAACCCGTGGACTACAACTCCCGGTAGGCCTCGGGTACTTAGTTCTGACTGCACGTGCGCACACCCCTGCCCGCCGGAAGGACCGAGGTTGGCTGTGTTTATCTCGTTGGGGACCGAGGTGTCGGTTGGCGCGCAACGGGTTCTAGACTGCAAGCAGCGCGAGGACCCACGGCCCCGCCCCGGCCCGGCCTGGCAGGTAACCCGCGATGTGTTGAGGGACAAGGAAAATTGGAGGGGCTGGGGTCACCCATACCTGGAGCTGGAGTCGTGGGGGAGGGGCCTGAGAGTGATGCGGTGGGGGTGGGGAGGGAACTAGGGGGATGATGGGAAAGGAGAGTGTTAATGGGGAAAGAAGGGCTGAGGGAGGATGGTGAGGAAACGGGTGGAGGAGACCTGGTGGCTGGCGGAGGCACCGAAGGGAATTGGAAGGAAGATGGCTATGAAGAGAAGGGGAAGCTGAGGATAATGGAAGAAAAGGAGGGGGAGGGCCTACTATTGTTGGGGAGGGGAGACTGGGATGACTGGAAGAAGACAGGCATAGCGTCATGTAGAGTGAGGAAGGTCCCTGCCCGAAAGTCGGTGAATATTAGCTTTTTTTTTTTTTTTTTTTTTCCCTTAGTGGAAGAGGGAAAATGGAGGCTGTCGGGTGGAGCTTGGTGCCGTGGGAGAAGGGAAAAAAGAGAAAGCTGCAAAGCAATCAGGAGATCAAGAAGGGCCAGAAATGGGGAGTGAGCAAGAGACCCCGGGGGCGGGGAAAGGGGGTATGTACTTTAAGGGAATGGAAGAAGCTAGAGACTGCAGACCCTGAGACAGCGGGGGCTTTTCTCCATGAGTTTGAGTTGTCCTTGTGAAGAAGCTAAGGTTCTGTCAATCTTTGGATGGGATTGCTTCTCCTTTCCCCTGTGAATTCTTTACCTTGACATAGCAGAAGGAGGAAGTAGAAACTATGAGGGGAAATGAAAGACTCACATTCCTAAACCCCTCAACCTCCTATCTCCCCACAAGCCCAGATCCAAGATCTTTCGGATGGAGGACAGGAATAATGAAGTGAGAGTGGTTTCCTGGTGGGGCTATTTCAGATTTGGCAGGCTGGCTATTTAAAGCATGGGGTGGGGGTGGAGGGTTGAGGGAGGTTGAAGGGGGACGGCGGCTGGCAAGCCAGCTGGAAGCCATGTCTGTTTCTTTTCAGGGGCCTCCCGTGCATTCTCTGTACCTGAGTTTCCATCAGGCCCTTCCCTCTGCCAGGGCTCCTTGAACAGGGAGCAGATATCCACTCAAACCCAGCAGGTGCCTGCCAGCGAAGGCAATACCAGTTGTAGGAGCATTTGTCTGACAAGGCCTTCAAATGTACCCATTATCACTAGCTTGGCAGGTCATGCCTGGGTCTATTTCTTGTCCTGCCCAAGGGCACTTTTTTTTTATTTGTTTGCTTTCTTTCTCTCTCTCTCTTCTTTTTTCTTTTTTTAAGATTTTATTTATTCATGAGAGACACACAGAGAGACAGGCAGAGATACAGAGGGAGAAGCAGGCTCCCCCAGGGGGAGCCCGATGCAGGACCTGATCCCGGGACTCCAGGATCATGCCCTGGGCCAAAGGCAGATGCTCAACCACTGAGCCACCACCACCCAGGCATCCCATTTCTTTCTCTTTTCTAATGTACCCCTACCCCATCCCTCTTTCAGGAATCCAAGTGGGAGAACTGCTAAAATAGCTTGTTGTTTTTTTGTTTTTTTGTTTTTTTTGTTTTTTTTTTTTACAATAGCAGGGTTGGAGAAGTAGCAGGAGAGGAAAACCCCTCCTTTCCACCCCTACTGTTCCCAGCAGACACATACCTTTCTGGCTTAAGTTCCTGGTCTTGGCAGTATACCAGGCACAGCTGTCAAAGGAACTCTGAGTGCCTCTGAGGGGCCCTGGATGACCCTGATGACAACAGCTCAACTTGGCAAGAGCTCCCTATAAGGGGCTAACCATCTATAGAGGTCCCTGCCCTGGATCAATCCCACCCTGTCCTGGATCAGGGGACTGTTTCCCTCTAAAGGCCTAAAAGCTTTTTTACCTTGAAGCACCAATGCCAGCTTTCAATGGACTGATTGGGGTTGGCTGGGCTATTAATAGCCCTGAGTATTTTGAGATCCCTTTCCCCACCTTAAAGAGCAGAGATTCTTAGAGAGGTGGCAGTAAGCAGAGCAGAGCCAGAGAGACAAGAGAATGCACTGCCTTGGGAAGGAGGGCAGAGGGGGTGGGGGTGGGGTGGTACTTGGAGCTTATGCCAGGCCAGGGACACCGTGGCGGTGGAGCCTCTATGAGTAAAGGATGACCACGCTGAGCCCTTGATCAGCAAATTCTGAGCTGTCAATCAGGTCGGCGTGGTGCCACCCTTTGCTGTTGGGAAAACACAGGGCCAGGGCAAGTTCCCTGACCTCTGCAGCTCCCCTGGGGCAAGGCCAGCCACCTGAGCTTTGGAAGGGTGGTGTGGGAGGGCCACCAGGGTGACACTTTGAGTCAAGGGCTGGTTCTGGGCAGAGTCACGGCGAGCCAGACAAAGGCCTTGCCTGAGGAGCCCGTGGCCCTAACTTGTTTGCAGGTAGCAGAGGCAGCAGGCCGTGCCGGGGGGGCATGTTGCTGTAACCAGTGACCCAGGGGATGTTACGGTGGACAGTGCACCTGGAGGGCGGGCCCCGCAGGGTGAACCATGCTGCAGTGGCTGTTGGGCACCGGGTATACTCCTTCGGGGGTTACTGCTCTGGTGAAGACTATGAAACACTGCGTCAGATTGATGTGCACATTTTCAATGCAGGTAAGCTAATGCTGGGACGATCCCTGGATACCCACATCAGGGAGGGGGATGGGTAGCTGAATGAGGTTTGGTGGTGGTCCCCGTGGCCAGAGGGGATGGGGGAATGAATATCTGGTTTGGGAAAAGGTGAACAGCCTGGAGGAGCTTTCCAGGGCTGAGCAGAACTGTGCCCACAGTGTCTTTGCGTTGGACAAAGCTGCCCCCAGTGAGGCCTGCCATCCGTGGGCAGGCTCCTGTGGTACCCTACATGCGGTATGGACACTCAACTGTCCTCATCGACGACACGGTCTTCCTTTGGGGCGGGCGGAACGACACCGAAGGAGCCTGCAATGTGCTATATGCCTTTGATGTCAGTGAGTATGGGTCTCAGAGAAGCTGTGAATGAGAATGAGAGAAGCCAAATGATGCCTCTGGGAAATGGGCTGGGAAAGGTGTGGGCTGAGGTGGCTGGGCACCCCACAGTTTAGGAGGGAGTGTCAGGTTGCTTACCTGGCCCATCCTCGCCTCTCTTTCAGATACTCACAAATGGTCCACACCCCGAGTGTCAGGAACGGTTCCTGGAGCCCGGGACGGACATTCAGCTTGTGTCCTGGGCAAGACCATGTACATTTTTGGGGGCTACGAGCAGCTGGTAGGAACCCAGAGGTTTAGGGTGGGAATGAGAAAGAGGAAGGGAAAATAGAGGGTGATGGAATAGGAGGCTTTGACTTGTTTGAAGGTTTTAAGGAGAGAGGTTGGAGGGTCAGAGAGTGACCACTGATCCCATCTTTTATTGCTTTCTTCACTTCCTTTCTCTTCCCACTCAGGCGGATTGCTTTTCCAATGACATTCACAAGCTGGATACCAGCACCATGACATGGACCCTTATCTGTACAAAGGTGTGCCCTTTCTTCTTTCTTCCAGATCCTTACCCTCGATTCAAGACATCCTAGGAAGCTCAGTGAGAGCAGATCCCTTCTAGCCTTCATGTTGACCCCCTCCTTCTCATCTCTCTGCTCCTGCCCAGGGCAACCCTGCACGCTGGAGGGACTTCCACTCAGCCACAATGCTGGGCAGTCACATGTATGTCTTTGGGGGCCGTGCTGACCGCTTTGGGCCATTCCATTCCAACAACGAGATTTACTGCAACCGCATCCGTGTCTTTGACACCAGGACTGAGGCCTGGCTGGACTGTCCCCCCACTCCGGTGCTGCCTGAGGGCCGCCGGAGCCACTCAGCCTGTGAGTGTCTGTCTGTCCCTGTGGGAGTTCCCCCTTATCACCCATTGTCATCATACTCCACTTTGCTCTCTCCTTCCAGTTGGCTACAATGGGGAGCTGTACATCTTTGGTGGCTATAATGCAAGGCTGAACCGGCACTTCCATGACCTCTGGAAGTTTAACCCTGGTACAGAAGCACTGCCTTTAAGGGGAAAACAAGTAGCAGCTGACTGAGGAGTGGGGGGAGGGGCGGGGAATCCTGTGAGGGTGGGGGTGGAGAGGCTATCTGGACTGGGCAAGTATTAAAGCTCCACATAAACTGTTTTTCAGTGTCCTTCACATGGAAGAAGATTGAACCGAAGGGGAAGGGGCCATGTCCCCGCCGGCGCCAGTGCTGCTGTATTGTTGGTGACAAGATTGTTCTGTTTGGGGGTACCAGGTTAGGAGGAAAGTGGGGAGGCCTTGGGGAAGGGCCCAGGTCTGTGACTGCACGGGAGGCACTTGAGCAAGAGGGTCCTAGGGCTAGTATTTCCTCCTTCCTTCATCTCTTTTTTGATCTCTACAGTCCATCTCCTGAGGAAGGTCTGGGAGATGAATTTGACCTCATAGATCACTCTGACTTACACATTTTGGACTTTAGTAAGTACACATATTCCTACAGTGCCGTTGCAACAGGGTCCCTGACTTTGGATGGTGACACTGAGGACTGGACCCTTCCCTTGGCTCTGATCTTTCCCCTCTCCCTAACTTCTCCTTTAAAGGCCCTAGTCTGAAGACTCTGTGTAAACTGGCCGTGATTCAGTATAACCTGGACCAGTCCTGTTTGCCCCATGACATCAGGTACAGTGAGTGTTTGGAGAGGAGGGATTGTTTGAGGGTGAATGGGCAGCAAAAGCAGGATCTGATGAGCTTGGTCTCAATATAGAGGGGACAGAGGTTTTTGTTCTGCTGGAGATATGGTGTACTTGTGGAGAATGAGAGGGATTGAGATTCAGAAGTATCAGGTGAGTAAATCATATGGGGGAAAAAAATCTGGTGTTTTATTTTATTTATTTATTTTTTTTATTTATTTTTTATTTTTTATTTTTTTAAATCTGGTGTTTTAAACCAAGCTCAGAAGCATCACTTATTGAGACCTGAGCCTATAATTGTTGTTTTTAATATGCTGAGAAAGTTTGATTAAATCTTTGAAGTTATGTGCAAAGTACAATTTCAAGAATCTTTGGATCACATTAGTTCCAGAATTAAGGGAGCTCCTTCCAGCTACTTCCTTTTGAATTCCATTCTTCAGTCCAAATCAAGCTCCAGAAGTTATTTGGTGTATAATTGTGTTCTTCTGGGTCATTCTGGACACTTCCCTCTCCTTGTATCAGTTTTGTTTAACTTACTTGCTGAGGGTGTGTGCGTTCAGTATTTGGTGACGCAGAGTGTATGTAAAAGGCTGAACTGATGGATCCTAGGCTACCTCAGGATTGACACGTGTAGGTATTTCCTACCAAGTAGACTGTAGTGAGGGTCTTGACGTAAGGAGGAACTTGGTAAATCCTTGTAAAAGAATAGAATTGTCAAAAAGAGAGAGGAAACAAGGGATTAATTTTAATGTGTGAGGGGTGGAGAAGGCTTCTGGAAGCTTAGGAGAAGAGCTGAGTTAGGCTCTTTAAAGGGATAAGAGTGGAGAGCAAAAACACATTCCTGGTTGAGCAGAGGATAAAAGGTAGGTTGGGAAGTTTACTGAGCTGTATATACAGATGATTTTTTCCCAGGTGTTGGGCACAAGGACACATATATAGACACAGGAAGTTTACATAATCTTGCAGGTGAAGGAGTGGGTGATACTGGATTTGGTGGTGGGTGGGGCCTGATAAATTTAGTAAGGCGGTAAGGAAGGAGGTGGCTGTGGGTGGTTGTGCTCTAAGATGTTGAAGGGACTGGTGTGTTCATAGCCTTGTTTGAGCAATTCTGGCCTTGGGGGTGGAGGCTCCCCGTCTGTCCTTTTTGCCTTTCATTTGTTGGCCTTCCAGGTGGGAGCTGAATGCCATGACCACCAACAGCAATATCAGTCGCCCCATCGTCTCCTCCCATGGGTAGGAGAAAGTTGCTGCCGCCTCCCTTCCTGAACCTGCTATTGTGTTCACTGCCCCTTTCCATCCCTCACCTGCCTGCCCCTTTGGACCTGGACTCGGTATACCTCTGCGTGGAGTTGTTGGACTAGAGGTGTTTCCTGTGCTGTGAACTCAGTGGGGAGCTGTAGGGGGGAGGGCGAGTTCCCTGCCCCCTTGGGCCGAGGGCCCCTTCCCTTGGTGCTCTGTCCCGTACACCTCCTTCCAACTGCTCCTGGGTCTCTGCTCTGCCCCAGGCCAGCCAGGCTCTACTGGGAAGCTAAGGAACTGGGGATAAGGGAGAAGCAAGCAGTGTCTGAGCCTCAGGAGCTTCCCCCAACCCTTGTTTCCGCCCCCTCCCCCGCTTGAGCCATGAGCATCCATTGGGAGCTGAGAGGAGTTGCAACTGTTGCCATGAAACCTCCTTCTCCCTGATCTGGGGAGGCGAGGACCAGCAGATAATCCCACCCTTCCCTGAGCTGTTGCTGTTCCCTGACGCTCCCAGCCAGCTCAGATTTTATAAAAATGAATTAAAAATCTCCAAACGTGTGATCTGTTTTTGTGGAAAACGACGGGAGGGTGTGTGGCCGAAGCTTGCAAAGGGGCAGGGTGTTGAGGTTCTGGCTTTGCCGAAAACAAAAGGAAACCAAATACCACCAAGGCCTGGCTCTTATTTCTCTTGAGCGCGGAGTCCAGCGCCACGGACAAAAAGGTGGCGACAGTCCCTCGAGCGGACTCCACTCCCCGCCGCGGGTCCCACCCCTTCGCTACGAGTGGCGCAGACGCGGCCTCCTGGGGAGACCGGAAGAGGCGGGCCGGGAACCACGAGAGCGGAAGTAGCGCCATCGCTGCCGCCGCGGCTGACGGGCCAATGCCTAGAGCGAGTTCCCGCGCCCCGGCGGCTGCCGGGTCTCCCCGCGGGGCCCGGGTCTGCGGGGAGGACTCTGGGGGCCTGCGGAAGGGTGAGACCCCGGTGCCGGGGCGGCGGGGCGCCGGGGAGAAGGGCAGGTGGCGGCGCGGTCCCCGTGGGGCCGCCCAGTTCTCTAAAGCGGCGGCCGACGCGTTGGGCCGTGAGGGGGAGCTTCCAGGGTTAGGAGATCCTGGGCAGTTGCTGAAAGGAGGATGGGGTGGTTTTCCGCAGGGAGAAACCGCTTGGGCGAAAGCACAATCAGGAGAGGCGTGGGTTGCTGGGGCAGGGTTAGCAGATCAGGATTCACACATTTCGCAGACATTCTTTGAGCTTCTACCGTGTACAGGCTGTTCTGGATGTGGTTCTAGCTGTAGATGTAGCGGTGAGTAAAGCACTCAACTCCTCCGGGCGCCTGGCTGGCTCAGTGGGAGAAGCGTGCAACTCTTGATCTCAGAGTTGTCGGTTCAAGCCCCACATCGGGTGTAGAGATTACTTAAAAGCCTTTTTTTAAGAAAAGATTTCATTTATTTATTCATGAGAGACACAGGCAGAGGGAGAAGCAGGCTCCTCGCAGGGAGCCCGATGTGGGACTCCATCCTGGGACCGGGATCACGCCCTGAGCTACCCAGGCGTCCCTAGGATTAAAATCTTAAAAAAAAAAAAAAAAAAAAATCTCATGAAACTTTTCAAAAAGGGTGACCAAAAAAAAGGTAAATTCATACATTAAAAGGCAACAGAGCATGGGATTATATTTTTTTAAGGATAAGTTTTATGATATGTGAATTATATCTC
The DNA here is from genome assembly GCF_048418805.1 of Vulpes vulpes. Classification (NCBI taxonomy): domain Eukaryota; kingdom Metazoa; phylum Chordata; class Mammalia; order Carnivora; family Canidae; genus Vulpes; species Vulpes vulpes. The sequence continues at coordinate 140,411,226 of NC_132780.1, forward strand.
AGTTTTTTAAGAAGACTATAAGGGCTATAGAGAGAAAGCAATTTTAAATAAAGAAGGCCTCACTGAGTAGATGACATTTGAGCAACAGCTTGAAGGACATGAAGGAGCAAGCAATAAATGGATCTGGAGAAAACTTCCAAGCAGAGGTAACATCAAATACAAAGGAACTGCTCCGGGAACACTGACTTTTTTTTTTTTTTTTTTTTTAAGGATTTTATCTATTTATTCATGAGAGACGCAGAGGGAGAAGCAGGAATGAGCCCCACGCGACTCATTCCAGGTTTCCAGGACTACACCCTGGGCTGAAGGTGGCGCTAAACCGCTGAGCTACCCAGGCTGCCCAACACTGACCTTTTTGCTCATGAACTGCTAGGAGACCAGTTGAGAGGAGTGGGAAAGAGATTAGTAGGAAGTGAGCTAGAGATCACCTGGGGGCTTTCAAACCATTATAAAGCCCTGTAGCTTTTACTCCGATCATGGATCATGAGGAGGCCCTTGAGGAGTTTTGAGTTCTGAAGTGATGTGATCTGAAGCATATGTGTATGGAAAAAGAGGTGGGAGTGATGAGATCAGCTTTGCATTTTACAGGCCTCTGTCAAGCCTGGAGTGAGAAGCCTCGCTTTGGGAGGAGTCAGAGGTTGGGAGACCAGTTAGGAGGCTAGAGCACTGGCTCGGGTGAGGTGCTGAGAGTATGAAGCAGAGCATGGGCAGTGGTGACCGAGCAAGGGAAACAAGCCCTGTGGAGAAGCCTGTAGAGGCATGATTAAAAGAGAGGATGAAAAAGAAGGGACTGTGGTTTGGCCCACTGCCAGTTTTACAGCCCTTAGCCAGGTGAGGCCCCAGGTGGCTGGAATGGTTGGGAAGGTAGATGTCAGCATAGCATTATTATGACCTGTGCTGCTTGGGGCCTATAGTGATTGGTCTGGTGGGGACACTGGAAAGGAGGGTGGGATGAGGTCTCTGCAGCACTAGGAGATTCTGTGCTGACTTGTGTCCCCACCCCTCTGCAGACACATCTGACATGTCCTTTGAAGAGCTGTTGGAATTGCAGAGCCAAGTGGGGACTAAGACATACAAACGGTTGGTAGCTGGAAACAGTTCTAAGAAGCAAGGCTCTAGACCACGTGTCCAAAATGCCTGTGTTGCAGATAAGCACAGGTGAGGAACTGAGGAATACTTGGGACCTTCAGTAGGTGTCTGAATTCTTAGGTGGGAGGCCTTTGATCGTGACTGGAGACCCTGGGGTGCTGGCTGGCTTGGCATGTGCCAAAAATGGCACCTGGATGACTCAGTTGGTTAAGCATCTGCCTTCTGCTCAGGTCATGATCCCAGGGTCCTGGGATCGAGCCCCGTGTCAGGCTCTCTGCTCGGTGAGGAACCTGCTTCTCCCTCTCCCCTGCTTGTGCTCTCTCTCTTTTTCTTTTTTTTTTTTTTTTTAATTTTTTATTTATTTATGATAATCACACAGAGGGAGAGAGAGGGAGGGAGAGGCAGAGACATAGGCAGAGGGAGAAGCAGGCTCCATACACTGGGAGCCCGACGTGGGATTCAATCCCGGGTCTTCAGGATCGCTCCCTGGGCCAAAGGCAGGCGCTAAACCGCTGCGCCACCCAGGGATCCCTTGTGCTCTCTCTCTTACATTCTCTCTCAAATAAACAAGATCTTAACAAAAAAACTAAAATAAAATTAAGGGCGCCTGGGTGGTTCAGTCATTAAGTGTCCGACTCTTGATTTCAGCTCAAGTCATGATCTCGGGGTTGTGAGATCGATCCCCTCATCAGGCTCACACGCTGAGCATGGAGCCTGCTTGATTTTCTCCGTCTCTTCTGCCTCTCCCTGCTGCTCTTGTGCATTCTCTCTTTATCTTTCTCTCTAAAAAGTAATAAAAATAAAGTCTTAAAAAAAAAAAAAGAAGAAGAAGAAGACTGGAGACCCCAGACATGTCTAATTTCTCCATAGGCCTCTGGAAATGTCAGCCAAGGTCCGGGTGCCATTTTTGCGTCAAGTTGTCCCCATCAGTAAGAAGGTAAGGAAGAGGCAGGAAGAAAGAAGTCTCTCAGAGGAGACTGAACAGTTCTTTTATTCTCTCTTTCCCTCTCCCCAAAGGTAGCCCGGGATCCCCGCTTTGACGATCTGTCAGGAGAATATAATCCTGAGGTGTTTGACAAAACATATGAATTCCTGAATGACATCCGAGCCAAAGAGAAAGAGGTTTGGAACATGAGACTGGCTCCTGGGGATTCTGAGGGGTGGGAAGTTAGGGTACAGGTTAGAGAGTCAGGCAGAGGGGAACAGGGCGCATAGTGGTGGGCAGATTTATTTCTCCTTAACTGATTTAACTCTCCCTAATTTGCTTTCCCTATTCAAATCCTGGTTCATTAATTTACTACCTGTGTGACTATTGGTAGTTTTCAAATCATGAAAAGATAATATTCATATTTCATAGTGTTATTATGTTAATGTATATTAGCCTCTTAGAATAATGCTTGGCACAAAATTTCAGTTAACATTTACAGACTGCTAACCATCATATTCATTTTGCAATGTGGAGCTTGTGAAAAAGCAGTTGAAGAAGCACCATTCAGGGCAGGAGCATGAGAAACTGCAGCAGCTGCTTCAGAGAATGGTGAGTGGGTCAGAGTTGCAGGTGGGCGGTGAGAACAGTTCAAGGCAGTCAGGAGGTGGTTCATGGTCCCTCTACCCACCCATCTCACCCACCTCCTCTTTGCTTCTCAGGAGCAGCAAGAAATGGCACAGCAGGAACGCAGGAGGCAACAGGAGCTGCGCCTGGCCCTGAAGCAGGAGCAGAGGGCTCGGGCCCAGCAGGGCCATCGGCCATACTTCCTGAAGAAATGTGAGTGGGGCACAGCCATCCCAGGCTGGTTACAGGGACAGGCTTGGGTGGCCATAGAAGCAGCATGCTGTGTTGGGGGTCCAGGAGCCTCCCTAAGGGAGGCACGAAGGTAGAAATAGGAAGGAGGAGTTATTTGTAACTCTTCTTATATCCCTAAGTATAGATTATGGACAAGGAGTGTTGCTTTTATCTCTCCCTGCCTCCCCTCCATATGCTGGGCCAGGCACATGGAAGGAGCTCACAGTTGGTGTAATAGAGCAAACAGAGGATGGTAGAAAAAAATCCATGTGCTGCCCTCACCAGTGAATTGCAACCAAGTCACGTATCCTGACATAATGGTTGAGAGGTACAGACCCGGGGAAAGGGAGAGAAGAATGCCTCCTCCTTTGTTTACCAGCTTTCTTTCTCCTTGTCCTCTAGCTGAGCAGCGGGAATTGGTCCTAGCTGAGAAGTTCAAGGAGCTGAAACGCAGCAAGAGGCTAGAGAGCTTCTTGAGTCGAAAGAGGCGCCGAAATGCAGGCAAGGACCGGAGACATCTCCCTTTGAGCAAAGAGTAATAAAGAACTGTTCTGAGCTCTACCACTGCCCCAGTGAGAAATGGATCTGCAGGGACAGACTTGGGCTTGGCCTCTTCTGGTTCTTTTCCACTCAAGGGTGAGGATCATAGCTGCCCTTGAGCTAGATTAGCTCAAAGATGACTAGAGGGTCTTGGACTACCCCAAGGTTGGACAAGAAGAGCAGCTCAGCTTGTACTCTGGCACACTTCCTCTGCTTGGATCTGGTTCATCATGGCTTCATGTCCTCCCATCCTTACTTTAAACCAATGATTATGGTATAGAAATAAAAGGGCCAATGAGTGATCTTCAGGCTGGTGAAAGCCATGAAGTCCGTGGATGGCTCCTAGGGCTGGAGCCAGTTCGTAAACATTCCTGTCACTCTTCTTTTTATTATTATTATTATTATTATTTTTTAAAGATTTTATTTATTCATGAGAGACACAGAGAGAGAGGCAGAGACACAGGCAGAGGGAGAAGCAGGCTCCATGCAGGGAGCCCGATGTGGGACTCGATCCCGGGACTCCAGGATCAGGCCTTGGGCTGAAGGCAGGTGCCAAACCACTGAGCCACCCAGGGATCCCTCTTCTTTTTATTATTAACTGTTTTTTTGGTGCGATTGTGGGTGACCTAGAACTACTGTTTCAGCAGGCCACATGTAGGGGCTGGCAACAAATGTAAGGCTCCCACAAAGGAGGATATCAGACCAGAGATCCCTCAAAGAAGACACAGTCATTGAAAGAGTGGACCACTCCCACAGCTCACCTACTTAGCTTTGGTCTGGATACAAGAGGAGGTAGGGGATGAGGACACGAAGTTTCCCCAATAATGTGTTAGCACAGCTGGCCCTTAGCACTGTTTGGGTCTAGAGTTCATAATACCTGTGTAGACTGGAAAATCCTTAAGGTAATAATTCAGTTCGAAGTGGTCTCAGGTTGTTTTTAGGCACTTGGCAGAAGCAAATGTGATCTTCTCTTGAGGTTTGTACTTTAAACCCAAGCTTCCAGGAATTCCTTCAGATAAAATTTGAAGGAATGTGTGCTCTCAGTGAAAATACAAAGTACACAAGGAAAGAAATCACCATGAGCAAGAGTCATTAGGGACACTAGGCAACAGAGTCAGACCAACAAAGACATGTTAGAAATACGAAATACAAAATATAGGGGCTCCTGGATGGCTCAGTAGGTTAAGCATCTGACTCATGATTTTGGCTTGGTTCTGATGATCTCAGGGTCATGGGATTGAGCCCTGTGTCCTTGCTTAACAGGAGTCTGCTGAGATTCTCTCCCTCTGCCCCTCGCTCTCTTTCTCTAAAATAGATAAATAAATCTTTAAAAAAAAACACAAAATATAAGATGTCTTGCTTATACTTAAAGTATGACTAAAGAAAATCTCTAAAAGGACCGAATTGGTCTGATAAAAAATAAAGCTTTTAAAAATGAACGTTAAACTATTTGAAGTTAGAAACTTATCGTGGGATCCTTGGGTGGTGCAGTGGTTTAGCGCCTGCCTTTGGCCCAGGGCATGATCCTGGAGACCCGGGATCGAATCCCACGTCGGGCTCCTGGTGCATAGAGCCTGCTTCTCCCTCTGCCTCTCTCTCCCTCTCTCTCTCTCTCTCTCTGTGTGTGTGACTATCATAAATAAATAAAAATTAAAAAAAAAAAAAAGAAACTTTATCGTTAAACAACAGATTAGACATACCTAAAAGAATGAAGTGGAAGTACATCTGAAGTTACACAGGTGGAGCACAGGGATACAGAGAAATGGAAACTAAGCGAAAGGTTAAAAAATATGGAAGATAGATTGAGAAGGTGTGATACATATAATCAATTCCAAAGGAGAGAATTTTTTTTTTAAGGTTTCATTTAGGGGATCCCTGGGTGGCTCAGCGGTTTCGTGCCTGCCTTTGGCCCAGGGTGCGATCCTGGGGTCCCGGGATCGAGTCTCGCGTCAGGCTCCCGGCATGGAGCCTGCTTCTCCCTCTGCCTGTGTCTCTGCCTCTCTCTCTCTCTATCATAAATAAATAAATCTTTAAAAAATTTTTAAAAATAAATAAATAAATAAAGGTTATGTTTATTCATGAGAGACACAGAAAGAGAGGCAGAGACACAGGAAGAGGGAGAAGCAGGCTCCATGCAGGGAGCCCAATGTGGGACTTGACTCGGGACTCCGGGACCACGCCCTGAGCCAAACGGAGACACTCAATCGCCGAGGCACCCAGGTATCCCCAGAAGAGAATATTTCAAAGAAGCTGAGAATTTTGTAGAATTGAAATTTATCAATCCTAAGCCTCAGAAAGCCTAATTTTTGTGTTTGTTTTTTTTTTTTTTAAGATTTTATTTATTTATTAATGAGAGATACAGAGAGAGAGGCAGAGACACGGGCAGAGGGAGAAGCAGGCTCCATACAGGGAGCCTGACGTGGGACTTGATCCCGGGTCTCCAGGATCACGTCCTGGGCCAAAGGCAGGCGCCAAACCACTGAGCCACCCAGGTGTCCCAAGCCTAGTTAATTTTAAGCAGGACTGAAAAAAAGAATTGATAGCTGCCTCAGCTGGTAAAGTGTGTGACTCTTGATCTTGGGGTTGTGAGAGTTCAAGCCCCATATTGGGCATAGAGTTTTTTTTTTTTTAATTTGATAAATCGTGAGAAATTATAAAATATGGGAAAGATATCTTAAAAGTAGCTATCAGCGACGCCTAGTGGCTCAGTGGTTGAGCATCTACCTTTGGCTCAGGGTGTGATCCGGGGTCTGGGGATCGAGTCCCGCATCGGGCTCCCTGCATGGAGCCTGCTCCCCCCCCCCCCGCCTGTGTCTCTGCCTCTCTGTCTGTGTCTCATGAATAAATAAATAGAATCTTTTAAAAAATAATAAAAATTAAAAGTAGCTATCAGGAAAAGGAAGAGAGAGAATCAGAAGCTAGGCTAATGCTTGATGCTTCAGGGACGATGGAAAAGATGTTTAAGTGTGAGATGAGCCTAAAATGTTCATCTCCCAGTGATTGTAAGCTGAGGGCTGAAGCTACCAGGATAAGTTGCCTTGCCGGGAGGGATCCAGTGCTACAGAGTCTCTTGTCATGTGTCAATCCTACTTTAGAGCCAAAGAACAGAGTCTGACTGAGAAGAGCAAAAGTATTGAACGCTTGGATTCACAGAAACACTAAAACTTGAGAAAAGCTAAAAAAAAAAATTAAAATAAAAAAATAAGGAGTGATGGTTGGCAGACAGGTATGAGCAGTTAAAAGCACCCTAAATCCTATCTTGGAACCAGAGTGTGGTGAAGCTCTTCCTGTTGCCACCAGAGTTACTCCACTTTCTTTCCTGGCCTGCCTAGATTGAGAAATCCCTGGCAGACACATTTGATTAGCTAAGCCTTGGTTATGTTACAAGGGGATTGCTGGGAAAGCCAACTATGTGGTGGGAGATGAGCTCTATGTTCCAAGGTGATTTGTGTGGAGTTTCCAAGCAATGAGAAGGGGCTTCAGATGAAGGGGTCAAAATGGGTGTGTCTATCACGAGGCTGTATTGCTGCCCCCACCTCCAGACCTTTTCCCCTTCATCTCAAGGACACAGGAGACATGGGAAAGCCTTGAGCTATAGCTACGGGTTAGTTGGTCTGGTTTTTTTTTTTTTTTTAATTTTTTTATTTATTTATGATAGTCACAGAGAGAGAGAAAGAGAGAGGCAGAGACAAGGCCGAGGGAGAAACAGGCTCCATGCACCGGGAGCCCAACATGGGATTCGATCCCGGGTCTCCAGGATCGCGCCCTGGGCCAAAGGCAGGCGCTGAACTGCTGCGCCACCCAGGGATCCCTGTTTTTTGTTTTTTTTATTGGCAATATATTGAGATATAATTCCATATTATATGGTTTACCCATTTAAATTGTACAATTCAGTAGTTTTTAGTATATTAAGAGTTGCACAACCACAATTTTGTAATATTTTTGACACTCCAAAAAGAAATCCCATACCTTCTAGCGGACACTCCCCATTTCTTCCCAGTCTCCCCAGCTCTAGGCAGCCACTATACCACTTTCTAGATTTGCCTATTTTGAGACATTTTATGTAAGTGGAACCAATATGTGATCGCTTGCATACCAGTCAGCCAGGTGTCTGGGATATAAGGAACCGAGGCTGTGAGGAGGATCTCTCAAGGGGTACAGGAGCAAACCTCTGTTCAAGTCAGACAGGAAGCGTGTGCACTGTAGGGATGGCAAGTCCTTAGGGCAGGGGAGGGGCTGCATATCATCCCTGGTGCTGGTGAGAGGGCAGTCAGGACTGTTCACCTGGATGGCTGGCTTTGGACAAATTGGGCCAGAATCTGGGGGTGGGGTTAGATTGTGTGCTGAGGACAGTGTGTAACACAGGAGCTGGGTTGCAGGCAGGAATGTGCAGGGTGTTGGAGCTACCACGGCCAGTATATCCTTCCCATAAGAATTGCAAGAGACTCGTCCATTGCAGATAAGCAGGTAGGCACTCTGTGGGACACTGATGGGCAGGGTGACTGAGCAGGGGTGAATAAGAGGTTAAACCTACAGCTTAGCCCACGCGGGAGCCCAGCAGCAGCGCAAGGGGTAGCAGTGGGAGAGTCCCATCCTGTCACCTGCATGGTACATTCTGATCTGGCTACTACAGCATGAAGTCTCTCTGGGTTTCTGATGGAGGATAGGCTCATAAAGAGCACAAGAACCCTGAAAAAGGCAAAAGGTTCTAGCCCCTGAGAGCTAGCTCAAAAATAAGGGTATGGGGGCACTTGGGTGGCTCAGCAGTTGAGCGTCTGCCTTCGGCTCAGAGTGTGATACTGGGGTCCTGGGATCGAGTTCCATATTGGGCTCCTCACGGGGAGCCTACCTTTCCCTCTGCCTGTGTCACTATCTCTCTGTCATGAATGGATAAATAAAAATCTTTTTTTAAAAGTTTTATTAAAAAGGCACAGAGAGAGAGAGGCAGAGAGACACAGGCAGAGGGAGAAGCAGGCTCCACGTTGGGAACCCAACGTGGGACTTGATCCCGGGTCTCCAGGATCACACCCTAGGCCAAAGGCGGCGCTAAACTGCTGGGCCACCAGGGCTGCCCTAAAATCTTAAAAAAAAGAAAAAAAGAAAAAAAAATAAAGAATAAAGGCATGGCCTAGGCCAATACAAAAGCTAGGCTGTGGGATCCCTGGGTGGCGCAGTGGTTTGGCGCTTGCCTTTGGCCCAGGGCGCGATCCTGGAGACCCAGGATCGAATCCCACATCAGGCTCCCGGTGCATGGAGCCTGCTTCTCCCTCTGCCTATGTCTCTGCCTCTCTCTCTCTCTCTGTGTGACTATCATAAATAAATAAAAATTAAAAAAAAAAAAAAAAAAGCTAGGCTGTGATCTCTGGCACAAAGGTAGAGAGGCACCCAAGTAACTGTAGCAACCCGTGTGCCCTGAGGCTGAGTGCCCCCCTGGCCTGCTCCCAGTTTTCGGCCTCATGGTATAGCATGAACCAACAAGATGGTTCTGCTCTGAGAATCACCAACAGCCCCATGGGACCACCATACTCAAAGGAAAGCAAGCATGGGCCCTCTGTGACCACCCTGTTTGTCCTCTGTTTTGCTGTCTTGTCCTGGGCATCCTGACTCTCCCAAGCCTTGGCCTTTTCCCCTTACAGATTCTGTTCTAAATCTGTCTTGGGTGGCACCCAGTTCCCCCTGCCTGGCCTCTGTGCCCTCTCTCACCACCTGACTCTTCCTCACTCCTCCCCCACCCCTTTCTTCAGTAGCCTTCTAGTCATCTCTTGGCTGCAAGAACCTTGGGCTCAGGATGCCTGGGTCAGTCCTTCCTGACTCCTCTAATGGCCCCTGCCAAGATGCAGAGCTCCACCCTTGGCCCTGGGCCCCCCAGCCCGATCTGCCCTGTCTCAGTGTGGGTGGGGCCAGGATCATCATAGCAGCACAGAGCAGACACCCCCTAACAGTGGTCCACCCGTGTTCCTAGTGGGGGTCTGGCTTTGGTGAGTGCAGCTCTGCACAACCAGGTGAGGAGGCAGCAGGGAGGGGCTCAAGGGAGCTGCAGTTCCTTCTGGGTCTGCTTCTAACCCAGATCCTAAAGCTTCCAGAAGAACATGCATTCAGGCTCCAGGGTGCCTGCAGCAGCCACAAGGGTCCTTTATCTTACCTTCACCTCATCAGCCTACCTGGGGAAGATGCCATGCATTACACTCGCTGCAGGGTGTGATGGCCAAAAGAGGGACTCGGCATGTAAAATGCTCCCATACCTAGTGCTCATCAGAACCCACAGTGACTCTAGTCCAATTCCACAAATGAAAACAATGGAGCCCTGCTTAATTAATCTCCCCAAGTTAGAAAGCCATCCAGTGAGTGGCAAGGGGGATTTGGGTCTCCAGCCTGCCAGGTCAAAGCACTTGTGACCACATCCTCTCTGAGAAGGGCTGGAGGTCCATCCCGTCCACTTAATCCCTCTCCCAAGAGGAGGGTACTGAGTCACACCTGACTCCCTCCACCATTCTCCCCAGGCTGCCATCTTCACCCTACCTGACTCCTGGCATGGAATGATACAGCCTCAGAGCTGGAGGTCTCCTGTCCCCTTTCAGCCAGGAAAGTCTCTGCTGCCCCTGTCAGATCCCTTAGCAGTCACCACACAGGCCATGTAATCAAACTCCTGCATTTTATTTGTGGAGAAAGCCCTGATCCCACTTCCAGGGCTACCGGAAGGTAGAGAAGCTCTGGGTACCTGTGCAGGAGGCATAGGGCACCCCCCGAGAGCGAATCTGCAGGGTGTGGAAGGTGAGGGGTGGGTTGGGGCCTGAGGAACCCGGGTTCAAGGACTCGGTGTGAGGCTCCATCACAGTCATGGGGACTGCATAGGACAGCATCTGGGGCTGGTCATCATGGCGCCTCACCGTGCCCTTGCCCAGGAGGTGCAGGATGCAGGAGAGGACGTCGGTACTGTTGCAGGCAGACCCCCTACCAAGGCTGCTGACCAAACCCCTGGGAGGACATGGGCCCTTCTGCCAAGCATCCAGGACCTAGGAAGGACAGGGAGGAGGGTGTAGCAGGTGGGAGACACAGCTTCCTCTACCTCTAGCTCCTACTCCAGGCACAAGCTGCCAGCTGGTGCACCCTGAGGCCATCAGGCATGCCCAACCTCACCCCTCAGACATCTATAGGCTCCATGGTGAAGCAAGTGCTTCAAAGGTGGACAAACCTCCTCCTGTTGGCTACCCACCCCCACCTACCCGACAGACAAGCTGATCGATATGCAGCCCCTCGTCCCCGTGGGCCTTGAGGATCCGGACAATGAGGCAGTTTAGAAGGTTCCGCCTCTTCTCCAAGTTCCGGCCCTCTTCATCCTCAGCTTTCAGGTACACCTGAGGTGGGATGAGCCACACGTTGCCCCTCCTTGGCCTGGGCTCCTCGCTGGCATCTCGAATCTTGAGCACACCTGAAATAAGCGCTAGTCATAGCAGGGAGCCCACAGAGAGGCTGAAAGCAGAGGCCCCTCTGACCCAGGTCTATACCTCCTGGGACATCCTTTTCCTCTCGAAGGTCCAGGGGGCCTCTCAAAGAGGTGAGAGGTGTGATTGCCTGATTGAGCATGTCTGGAGAGAGCCCCGAGAGTGCCAGCAGACTTTCCACGGACACAGCCTTAGAGGAGAAGGGAAATATTTAGGGCCTCCCTAAACGGTGGGACAGAGGAGGTTGAGGGAGGAAGGACAGGGAGGTGAGGTTTAGGGAAGAGGGGTGAGGGACAAGGTGCAGAAAGCAGGGCTGCCTAGCTGGGCCGGGCCACCTGCAGGTCATTGAGATACAGCAGCAGCCACATCTGGACAGTGGACACGTGTAGGGTCTGGTCCCCAAACTGCAGCTCGGCCCGGCCCAGCCACGTCCACTGCAGCCGCCTCTTCGGGCCCTGCTCCAAGGCCGGGTAGCTCTGACCTGAGAAGGACCAGGGAGAGAAGGGTGTCAAGGCTGGTGACGGGGGACTGTTGGTTGAGCCCTACCCCTGCTAATCCCTGCATAGTATGCAGCCAGCGTTTACAGACACTGTGGTTCCAGGTCTGAACTTCTGGAGCAGCCTTCTCTGTGTCTGCCTCAGGTAAGTCTTGTGCCGGGGGACTCTGATCAGTGCCTTCCAGAAGTTCCCCATTTTGGGGGTGGGGGGAAACCATGAAGTGAGGAAGGCCTGGGGCTCTCATCAAACGAATATCCAGAAGAGTAGGAATGAGGTCTCCCTGGTTAGTCTGGGAGCCCTCCGAGGGCAGGCTCTGAGTCTCTTCCCCTTCCTATGTTGCTGCCCAGCCCAGGACCAGTGGCGAGCTTAGATTACGATGAGTGACCAGAAGCCAGACCTCTGCCACGGAAGGGAAGTCCTTTCCAGTGGTCTCAAGTTCCCTTGCATCTATCCCCCCCACACCGCCCTGTTCTTTCAAGAAAGTCCTTTGTTTATTTTAAGGACAGAAAAGGCAACAGCCCGGGGACCTGGTGATTGACAGTCCCAGCCCTCACCCCAAACCTAAGCTCCTGCCCTTTCTTCTCAAATCTAGCCCACCGAGGCTCCCACCCAAGGCCCACCCCCACCCCAGGCTCTTTCCCCAAATCCCATCTTTTTTCTGACTCCTCACTCTTGCTGTAGAAGTTGGAGTATCGGTTCAAAGTGCCCCTGAGGTAGGAGGGCAGGCAGGTTCTGGGGTTCAGCGTGTGGCAGATGGAGGCAATGGGCCAGCAGCGAGGTGACAGGACTAGCACGGACACTTCGGGCATTGCCCCCTCATAGTAGAGATCCTCATTTTCCTCCTCCTCCTCCTCTACCACCACGTTTGTGACCGCAGCTCCCTCTGCTTCCTCTGCCTTCTCTCCCTTGTGTTCCTTGTCACTGGTCTCATGGCCCCCCTGAAGAAGAAACACAGGGTTCCCGACAGCTGCTGGGCCTCCACTGGCCTGCTCCTCGCCTCCTTCCGCTGGAGCCCACCTGTATCTTCTTCTCGGTGTCCTCTAGCTTCAGGAGCTCCTGATCGAGCCGCTGGAGCTGGTAGACATGGAACTGTCGCTGCAGCTCCTCAGAGGTGCTCAGGCTCTGTAGCATCTGCTGGGGGAGGCGGTTGGGGAAGCAGGGACCGATCTGCTCCAGTACAGCCCCCTCCAGCCAGCTGGAGCCCACGCCCAAGAGACGGTCGGCCATGTAGTGCCTGCAGCACACACAGAGCAGGCGAGCCTCAGTGCCTGCCACCACCCCAGACCCTCAGGTTCCATGAGCTGGAGCTGTCCCAGCCCCTGTCATTTGCTCCCCACCCCAGCACTCACTCCGCCACTCCCTAGGCCCACTCACTGGTAGTAATGCTCGAAGGTGGTGGCTATCTCCAGGCCAGAGAAAATTAGGACTGTCTCCAGGCACCGCTGCAGCTGCGCCAGCATCTCCATTCCCCGGGCTCCACCAATCCGGCTGCCCTGGATCCGCTGGTCAATGTGCCGGGCAAACTGCTCACTCACCTGGGCAATGAGAGGGGCACAGGAAAATCATGGACAAGCAACTGGAGGAGGTAAATGGGAGCAGAGGAAGGTCTGAGGAAGTAGATATGAACAGCTGAGCTGCTTCCTAAGTTGGTCAAAACTTTTACCAAACTCTTTTAAAACTGTTAACTGTTGTACAAGTTAACAATTTTTTAAAAAAAGATTTTATTTATTTATTTATGAGAGACACAGAGAGAGAGGCAGAGACACAGGCAGAGGGAGATGCAGGCTCCATCCAGGGAGCCTGACATGGGACTCGATCCCGGGTCTCCAGGATCACGTCCTGGACTGAAGGCGGCGCTAAACCGCTGAGCCACCCAGGCTGCCCCGAGGTAACAATTAAGAGCTGTTTCTTTCCATACTGAACATGGCTAAAGACTAATAACAATAATTTGATGCAAGGAAATGATTTATGTGCACAGTTGGTCACGCTGCAATGTCACTGGCTCAGCAGAACGGCCGGAAGCGGCTTGAGCAGCCACTGCCTCAGCTCCTCCTGCAGCACTGTCAGCTTGCCAGCATGCTTAGCCTGTCCTACTTTATCATCTGCCCAACTGTACCCCTTCCCTGGAAGACTATCGATTGGAGGAGAGGGACTTTGTCTATCTTCAGCTCTTATCACAGTGTCGGACACACTTTAAGCACTTATTAAATATTTATGGAATGCTGGGAATGGCAGAGCAAATTCCAATACATTCATTAGATGGAATTTATACAAAAATAAAAAATAAGGACAAAGAGCAACACTGAAAAAGGCATTTATTTATTTATTTATTATTTATTTATTTAAGATTTTATTTATTTGAGAGAGAGAGAGAACAGGAGCAGAGGGGTGGAGGGAGAGGGAGAAGTAGGTTTCCCGCTGAGCAGGGAGCCTGATGTGGGGCTGATGTGGGGCTGATGCAGGGCTCAATCCCAGACCCTGAGATCAGGACCTGAGCTGAAAGCAGATGCTTCGCTGACTGAGCCACCCAGGCACCCTTGAAAAAGGCTTTTAATATAATGGTCAAGGGCACCTGGGTGGCTCAGTCAGTTAAGCATTTGCCTTCAGCTCACATCCTAATCCCAGGTTCCTGGGATCAAGCCCAGTGTCAGGCTCCCTACTCAGCGGGGAGTCTGCTGCTCTCTCTTCCTCTGGCCCTCCCCCTGCTTGTGCGTGCACTCTCTCTCAAAAACAAACAAATAAATAAGCCAGCCAGCCAGCCAGCCAGCCTGGGTAGCTGGGATGCCTGGGTGGCTCAGCAGTTGAGCACCTGCCTTCAGCTCAGGGCATGATCCTGGGGCCCTGGTATCCAGTCCCACATCAGGCTCCCTGCAAGGAGCCTGCTTCTCCATCTGCCTGTGTCTCTGCCTCTCTCTCTGTGTCTCTCATGAATAAATAAATAAAACCTTAAAAAAATAAAAAATAAAATCTTTATTAAAAAAAGAAACAGAAGGCATATTAAGATATATTAGGACTAAAAAAAATAAAATGAAATAAAAAAGATATATTAAGACTGCACACTGTCACCATTTGTTTTTCTTTGAATTTTCAAAAACTTGGTTATATACCAATCCATGTTCCTTGCTGTAATGGGAATGGAAGGGTAGTCATTCTGAGGAGGCGGAAAAGGAGGGTTTGTGGGGAGGGGCCCCGGGCAGAAGCGAGGGCTAGAGGCTTACGTGGGCAGCTTTGAGAAATGGGAGCTTCAGCAAGCCACCAGCACAGCCATTCTGCAGCGCCAGCAAGAAAGCTGCCCGTGGCCCAAACAGCTCGGAGCTCGACTTCTGCAGATTATGAAAGTGTTCACAGTAGCGCGGCACAAAATCATCATCCCGCCAGTGTGACGTCAGAAAGTTGTTCACCTGGAGGGAAGCAGTCCCCATGTAAAGGGATAGCCCGGCATGCCACCCACTATCCAATTCCACCCTCCCTCCCCGGCACCAGCTCCTGCCCACCTGCTCCTCCACCACGGCCTGCCAACAGCGGGTCAGGTTTCTCACGATGCTGCTGGGAAGCCCCCGGGTAGCCAGGGAGCTCCAGTCATGGCTTCTGTTTCTGCTCTCTGTGGAGACAGGGGAAGGAGCTAGGCAGGGGGCAGCCTCTCAGCTCATGGATCCTCAGACAAAGGGGAGCCCTGGGGCCCTTCCTGACATGCTGCCACCACAAAATGCTGCTCCTGGGTGGGGGTGACACAAACCTGGAAGATGAACAGACTGAGTGGGTAGGGAAGGAAAGTGTGAGGAGGGGCAGAAGGCTGTAGAGTGAAGGAGCAGGGGGCACAGAGAAACACTTCTTACCGAGCTCCCACCCGAATCCCAGATACTCACTGGTCCGGGGAGCAGCTGCTCCTGGAAGGGGCGCCTCACAGGGCTCCACGTGCACCAGCAGGTGGGTGAGGCGGCGCACCCGTGAGGAGAATGCAGCTGCGCGGCTCTGGGGGTTGTGGGCAGCCTCGCGACACTCCAGGTACTGGTCCAGCAGCCAGCCCAGGGGGCTGATGCCATCCTCATCTGGAGGTTGGGAAGAACAAGCCAAGGCAGGGCATGTCTCCAGGGCAGTGGGAGAAGCTGGACTGGACGAAAGCACCGAGAATGAGGGATTGGACAGAAGGTACAGGGGGACGGGGATGGAGGCAGGTAGCTAGGCACCCCCTGTCTTTATGGTGTCAGCTGGCACCTGGGAGACATGGGAAGGGAGATGGCCCCTGGACTGGGAGGAGAGGGACACTGGGGTACCAAACCAACACAAGTACCCAAAGGGCCAAGAACATAACGCACGTGGCTCTAGGGCAGAGCAAGAAGGGGCTGGTTAGTGGGGCCCGGGGTCAGGCCCAGTGGTTACCAGGGGAGGTGATGTTCTGCACCAGGGGGCTGACCAGGGCCTCCCAGCAGGTCTTGCCCAGTGCTTGGGCGGCCTCGTCATCAGGGAGGAAGCGATCAGCAAAATTCTGCTCCTGGCGCAGAGCCCCATTGAGTCTGGGGGTGAGGATGGGGGAGGCAGGTGTCAGGGGCTCGAGGCATAAGTTACCCCAGCATCCCTCCAGCCTCAGGCTGCCGGCTAGCCCCTAGCAACCAGACCAAATCTCGACCCAGTGCTTTGAAGCTCCCCTGTGTTAACTGGCACATTCTCTTCCAAGCCCACAAGAAAAATCTCTTCTCTTTATTCTTTCTTTCCTTCCCCAAACCACAGAACACTCCAGCCCCCTGCCCAAGCATGTTAACCCTCCATATACACCCTCCACAGAACCCTGCCTAGGGCCACCTGTACTACTCTTACCTTTCACAAACACACAGCCACACACACATGCTCGCACACACCTAGAGCTCAGGTGCAGGAGGCTCCTGCGGTCTTCTGCTATGTCCTGGCTCCAGGCCTGTGCCCGAACCATGTAGAAGAGGCGTGTGTGACGACACAGCTGCTCCCGAAACACTGGCCAGAATGTGGGCTTGGGACCCAGGACCTCCAACCCCCGAATGCGCGTGTCAATGCCGCCCTGTGAGGTGCATAGGCCTGTTTTCACCTGGCCCACATTCTCCTCAGAGCTGGGGGGGAGGCAGTCACACCTATGTGCCTGCCTCCTGGAGCTGTCCACACCCCAGTCTGGAGCTCTGGCTCACAATCTGCAACAGTTATAGAACCCAGAGCTCCAGACACCCAGACCACACCCCAGGTCCCTGCCAAACCTGTTGGCAGCGCTTTATGCGGATCTGGATGATGGGCCAGAAGCGGGTCAGGTTTTCCAGCAGGATCACCCGGCTGGCAGAGGGCATCACATTGACCTGGTGCAGCGCAGAGAGGGCTGTCAGCTCCCCGTGTGTGGATGAGGAGTCTGCTCCTGTTCTCTTCTTCCCTCAGCCCACGCAGTGTGGGGTCCTGACCAAGGGGTCCCAGTGCCACCCTCACTGCTCAGGGCCTGATACCATCACAACGGCACAGGGAGAAAGGATTCTACTTTCTAAGGGGCTCGGACAGGGAAGAATTTAGGAGGTTAGGAGTCTGGGCGGGAGGGCAGACCCTGTGAAGGGTAGTCTAATGGCATAGGAGTCCTTACCGAGTTGAGTTCCGTGTTAAGAGAGTTGGTGCTGTCACCCCCAAACACCACCACCCTGGCTGGCATATAGCTCGAGTCTTCACCAGCCACTAGCAGAGTCAGCTGCCTGGGAACAGGGAAGAGGAAACAATCAGAACCGGAACAAGTCACGTCTACAGACAGAGCCAAGGGGCCCCTTTTGTCACATCTGGGTTCAAGGTGGGGGAATGGTGCTTCCCCCAAGACAAACACAAGGAAATCACAACAAAGCGTATATGTGTAGCTAGGTGCACGTGTGGAGTGTGCTACCTGATGAGAATGCCCTGGTGCATGTGCAAGGTGATGTAGTGGGAGCCGGCGCTGCCGCTGGACTCCCAGTAGGTCTTGGGGTTGCGGTCCGTCAGCTTGCTGGCCCGGTGCGGGTTGGAGGACACCTCCACTTTCTCCCAGCACTTGTCCTCCTTCACTTCCACACTGGAACCTGGGGGCAAGTGGGAGGGGGTGGCTGTCACAGCCTGGTTGGTATGGAAGGAAACAGACACAGGTATAGGGGTGTGGAGTAATGTGGGGACAGGCACAGACCCTGGCACAGATATCTGAGGAACACGTCAAAGAAGGGGATGTTGATGGGTCGGTGGGTTCGTCGGTGGTCTTCGATCTGGCCCAGCACCATCTGCAGCCAGAACAGCAGAGAGAAGGGGCACAGGAAGGAGGGAGGGACACATGTGGAGAACATATGGAAACATGTATGGAGGAACAAGACCCAGCAGCAATGGGACTTCCCCTGGAACCTAACACAGCAGGACCAGATAGGGAAGGGGGCACAGAGAACAAATGCCCTGGGGGTCCACTAGACTCTCCTACCTTTCCCGGCTTCAGGCATACATCTTTATCCCACTGCCACTGCTCAGGGTTCATATTCTTACCCAGCTGCGAACCCCCGAGTTTCCCCCTTCCCTCCCTCCTGACCTGGATACAGCCTCCCAGGATGTTGGTGGTGAGTTTCCGGTAGAGATGGGCATGCTTCTCACACTTGAACACCATGTCCCGCAGCTCCTGAGCCAGCTCCAGTTTGCCCAGATGCTTTTCCAGAGCCTTGGAGATGGCATCTCGGGCTCCCAGCTGATTCAGCACCACGGCATAGTCCCTACTCACGGAAGCGAGGCGGTGCAGGAAGAAGATCAGTTCCTGGAGCACCTGACACGGGGACAAGGCTGGTGAAGAAAAGGGATGAAGCACAAGCCACAGGGTGTCCTCAGGAGTACTGATTACACACCCACTGTGTGCTGGCTGCTGGGGCAACAACAGTGAACAGACAGAGTGAGGAAATAAGTCAGGAAGGGGGGAAGATGAAAGGGCTGGGTGCAGTCAGAGAACAGGCAAACAGTCACAGAAAAGCTGAGATGCTCTGCTGTCCTGGGGTTCTCAACTACTGATTATGTTGGCAATAGGTGCAGAGAGCTTGCCAGTTTGTTCCTTTTTAGGCCATGTCCCAAGAAGCAGTTGTGGGGCTGCATTTTGAGATGCTCAGGCCCCAAACACAGATACCCTGATGGCAGGGAGGAGGCGGAGAGAGACACTCAGTGAGTCCACCTCCGAAATGAAAATCTGGGTAACAGCCAAAGGCATGCATTGCAGACACCCACTGCCAAGCGTTCCAAGCCCAGGACCTCTCTGTGACAGGGGATCCTGAGATGTGATGTCTCTTCCGCCTCCTTTATCCCCCTGTCCCTTAAACAGGAGCTCAGCCAAACAGGAGTCACTGAGGCTAATGTAAAATAAATGTAACCTTTTGTGTAAGAAAGGATATGGCAAATCAGATCATCCACTTGGGCATGTTTATATTTGCAAATGGGCACACAGGAAAGACACATACACTAATACAAATGATAACCAATACAGGGCATGGGGAGAGGCGCTGGAAAAATTGGATGGAAGTGAGAACATGTAGAAGTGAGAATTCTCAGTGTATCCCTTGTTAGGCCATTTTAATTTGTGACCTGTATGAATATATTACCTATTTGAAAAAATCAAATTTGATTTTAAAAACAAATCCTAAACCAGGAGCACAAAGGCTCCATCGTGCCCTCCAGAGGCCCTCCTTGCGGCCTCTCCCTCCAGCATCTCCCCAGAGCAAGATGGGAGTACCTCTCGGTCAGTGTCTGGTGACCGCAGGCAGGCCATGCAGGCGTCCATGGCCTCATGCCAGGGGAGCAGCAGCGCCTCGGGGAAGTCCACCAACTGCATCAGGATTCTGGGGAGGGGGTGGGGAGGAAAGAGATGTGTAGCTAGCCTCAGGGACCCTTCTGCCCCATGCCCCTCCCCACCCCCTCACCTCAGAACAGTCAGGTGCAGGGGCTTGTTGGCTGCCGGGGTGGCGAGGCTCTGCATCAGGATAAGGAAAGGTTGGGGCTGCCGCTGCAGCTGCAGCAGGAACGGTTTGATCTCTGTCTCCTGGGGCCCCTCTGAGCTAAGAGCTCGCTCCAGGTCCAGGAAGGTTCTCCCAGGTGGACCACAATCCTCCAGCAGTCGCCACAGAGGAGTGTCAGGATACTGAGCTGGGGGTTCTTTTCCTACAGAAAGGTGGACATCACAAGAGTTGGCTATCGTTGGTGATGTCAGGATCAGAAAAGGACAGACACGTTCATAACTCCTAATTTTTCCTAACGATGTTTTTTGGGGAGATCCTGCTAAAATGAGTTTGGGGATCTTACAGCATCTCTCAATGTATTTGAAAGACAGCTCTGTGACAAATCTTATGTTTTATATTCTTAAAATAGCATAGGAGCTTCCCGTCTGCAAACAGCAGAGCATTTCCCTATATTTAAAAGCATGCAATTAATTTGGCTTTCTCTACAACAGGAAAAGTTCAATGTGGGGCTTTATGAGGCTTCAAATCTCTTTCAATTTTCTGACTTTCCATCCTCCCTCATTCATGGGAGGAAGCAGCTCTATGCATCAGATTTTTCCTTAGGTGCCAACTCTTCCAGACAGAATGGTACAAAATCAGCATAGACACCTCTCCTAGGCTGAAGCCCTTCTAGACACCAGTCTGCAGAGCTGCTGCAAAGTCTGTCTGGCACCCCACCTTCCACTCTGGCTGCACCTGCTGATTCCTGAGGCTGGGCCTGGGCTTCCAGAAGGGTTGGGTAAGCTGGGTGCCCTGCCAGGGCCTCAGGCCCGTATTTCCTGTAGACACGGCAGTTGAGCAGGTCCCTGAGAGCGCTGTCATCAAGTCGCTGTGGCAGAGCCAGCAGTAGGTCCTGGGCCAACTCCATGGGCACAGCCAGCTCAGCCAGGATCTCGTCATCCAGAATCTGTCACCGGGGAGAAGGTTTCACTGCAGGTAGCCCTGCCAGCACAGAGGTTCCAGAGGCACTTAGTAGGGGTGGGGATCTCTGCACACGCCTCTCCATCCTGAACCTCTCATGGCTGGCAGCTGCCTCCTCCCATATGGCTTTCCAATGCCTCTGAACATTCTAGATCCTTCCTCTGCAGCCCCTTACACTGTGGTCCTCCACTCCCCATCCTAAGCCTCCCAAATGCTCTCTCAGTCCAGCCCTTGTATTGAGTCCTCCAACTTCTGGGTGTCTCCAGGCTGGGTACCTCCCCATCCAGGTTCTCCTGGAGGATCTGGAGAACCTCCTGATGGTCAGGCCCGTCCAGCTTCTTGATAAAGAAGAGGAGCTCCCACCACTCCGCCTGGGTCAGGTGCTCACTCTCCTCAGCATCCTCATCCTCAGGCAGCACGTAGGGCACTGCATAGAGCTCTGTCATGGGCTTCCACCGCCAGGAAGGCAGAGCTATGGAAACAGGTCAGAGGGCACAGGGATATCATTGCCTACCCAGCTCCTGTGCTCCTGTGCTCAGAGCTGACCCTGTTTCCTCTTGGGGCTCACCTACACCCAGAGCTCCACTGACCACTGCCCCCTGGTACTCATTGGCCTCAACCACATCCTCAATGTCTTCCTCAAAGCCCAGAATTTCCAGCATGTGCCAGTGTACCCAGTAGGTGCGGCCCGTCGACTCCCACAACACCTGGTGGATATGGGAAAAAAGAGAGGGAAGAAGAGATGGCTCACTTTAAGACTGGCTATGCTGTGGCCCAGTGATGAGGACATACAGCCCTCAGGCTGACCACCTGGCCAGGTTTAGAGCAACCTCCATAGAACACAATGCTGGCATACGGAGAACACACACACACACACACACACAAAGGATGACCTGTCCTATGGGAATAGGCTCTGCTTCTCCTCCCACCCACCCGTCCCCACACTTCCTCCTGGTCTCAGCTACTCTCTCTCTGACCCTGACCTTTGGGAAAGTCTTGCTTTATCAGTTTTTTTCCTGGGAGTGAGTCTTCCTGACCTCATAGCCTACCCAACCCTGATTTTCTCAGCCCTCCAAATGGCCCCCCTTCTCACTTCCCTGACCTCTTTTCACCACTCCAATCCCCACAGGGTTTTTTTTTTCCATGGGTGGCCTGCCAGAGCCCCCTGTATGGAAGCTCCAGTTATGCTTCCCCAGCTAGAGCCCTGACAGCATCTCACACATGTCCTGGCTCACCTGCACGGGGGGCACGCCGTTGTTGCTCTGACGGAACTCTCCCTCATCCCCAGCGCTGACCTCCTCGTAGTCATCCAGCATGCGCACTCGCATCCCAGCCTGCAGCGTCTCTCGCACATACAAGGCATAAGTATTGCCACTTGCAAACTCAGAGCGAGGGCGGAACCTCCTTGACCTCCTAATGGAGGGCTGGGCCCGGGTGGGTGGCAGCCCGAGGCCAGCCTCTGCCAGTTGGGGCTGGAAGATGGAGCAGGAGGACCGTGCCAAGGGCCTTTGTCTGCTCAAGGCCCAGTCCCAGCGCATGGCCTGCACCAGCTCTGAGATCAAGGTGCCCATGGCCATGTTGAACTCCAGCTCCAGTCGATCCCTTTCCCCACTCAACTCCTCGGGACCAGAGTTGTTCTGGGCTCCTGGTTCTGCAGCACTGTCATTCAGCTGGTCCAGAAGGGAAGTGACGTGCAAATAGCGCTTCACCAGGGAGAAGAGTAGCCTTCCTGGGACCTGTAGGATGCAATCTTTGGCCTACATCCACCTTGTCCCAGCTTTAGCTCCTTTTTCCATACCATCCTTTAAAGGAGGGTGAAAAGGCTTGGTACTTCGGTCTTGTTTATAGCCCCCCCACCAAAACCTCCCCACAGAATACCTGTGGCAGCTGGATGCCTTCGAAAGACATAGGGTGTTCAGAGAGTGTGGCCTGTGCAAACAGAGCCAGCAGAGCACAGCGGCTGTCAAAATCCAGGTGTTTCTCAATGGCCTCTTGCTGGCTTAGTGACAGAAGGATCTGGGTCCGAGTCCCTGAAACTCACACCCAGTCAGTAACTGCTCACATTGCCCTTCCGGGCATTCCTCCTAGACCCTCTTCTCTCTCAGCCCAATCCCTTTGTCACCCTTTGGGGATGAAATGTTTTGCTAATTAGCTTAAAAAAACTTTCTATCTTTTCTATATTCATATTTCATATACATATATATCCTGCAGTAATCAAATACCTTAACTCTTCCTTTGCGTAGAGATTCGATTAATGTGAGATTCTTGAGGATTCAGTCCTTTCTCTTTCTTTTCTAATTTTTTTTAAAGTAAATTCTAGGGATCCCTGGGTGGCTCAGCGGTTTAGCACCAGTGGTTTAGCACCTGCCTCAGGCCTAGGGCATGATCCTGGAGACCCAGGATCAAGTCCCACATTGGGCTCCCTGCATGGAGCCTGCTTCTCTCTCTACCTATGTCTCTGCCCACCCCTATGAATAAATAAATAAATTAAATAATAAATAAATAAATGTAAACTCTATGCCCCAAAAGGTGAACTTACAACCCTGAGATGAAGAGTTGCATGCTCTTCTGAATAAGCCAGTCAGGCACTTCCCCACCCAACCCACAACCTGTCCTTCCTCTTCCTACAGAGATGTCTCTATCTACCTTCCTATCTCCTTTTCTTCCAACTCAAAGACAAGGACAACAGAATTATTCAGGCACTGATGAGGCAGAGGCTTTTGCCACAGTGTCATGTGAGGCCCCAAGCTAACCAGCTTCCCCTTCTTTTCTCCCCACACTGTTCCTCACCAGCATCATGGGAGGCCAGGGCTTGTATCATCCGGCCTGCACTCCAGCGAATCTGATAATCAGGACTACTCAACATGTGCATGAGCAGGTCCAGGACCCTTGGATCTTTGAATACCCCAGTCAGGGGCTCAATGCTGGCATAGGCGCTGAGTACATGGACAGTGTGAAGTAAAGGAGCAGGAGGGATGGTACCCACACACTCTTCCAGCTGCCGGAGGGCCCTCTGAATTAAAGACTTCACATCAGTTTCCATTTCCCCCAACACAGATTTGTCCAGGGCCCCAGCCTCCCCTGTGATCTCCTGAGAGGGGCCGATGACCTGGCCGTCCTCGCCCAGCATCTTGTGGCAGTTGGCATAGATCTCGTCGTTGGACATCCACAGTAGGATATGCTCAGCCTTGCAGTCCACTTGGCTAGAGCCCCCTTCCCCTTCATCCCCACGCCTGAGGATGAGCCAGCGGATCTGGTACTCAGGATGCCCATCGTGGCCTACCCGCTGGCGGATCAGCTCATCTGGGTAGGCATGCAAGCCAGGTCCCAGAGGCACTCTGAATTCCCTGTAGCGGAGTTCCCCCACCATTCTGGCACCTGAGACACACAAGGAAAAGAGAACAGGCAAGCTAAAATGAGAGTGGGAGTTCAGAAAATCAAGGACGTCCAGGAATTGGGGAAGCAAATGTGGTAACAGCTGTCCAGTTGGCTGGAGTAAAGCAGGGCCCAGGAGTTGCCTGCTGCAGGCTGGGTGGGGCCAGACCTAAGCAGGGGAACACTGGGGTGTTTGTTCTAAGAACACAAAATTTGGTTGAAAGGGGGTTTTGAAGGCCCTGCAAACTGGAGTGGGTTGGTTTGGAGCAGTGGGAAGGGGACAGTGTGGGCAGGGCAACCTTGGAGTTACAAGTGAATCCCAAGGCCCTGGGACAGGCAGCAGCCCTGAGGAGATATATAAAGCCCGGAGGGGTGTGGGGGTGGGCGTGTGTGTTGGGGAGTGAGACCCTGAGTGCCTGGAAAAGGACATTAAGTCTGATGGTTGAAGCGCAGGAGTGTGTCAAGGAGACAAGAGATCCGGAGAACTGTCGGTGGGTTGGGGTGGGGTGAGGGCAAGGCGCGATGGGCCGGGAGGAGACGCTGGTGGGCTGCAGGGGCGAGGACTAGGGACACTGGAGCAGCAGGGCCGGTGGGGGCGACGGGAGACCCAGGACAGGGTGCACAGGAGACACGGTGGGTGAGCGGCGAGAGGTAGGTGGACCCGAGGAGCTGGGGGCGCGTGGGAAGGTGCAAGGGAGGAGGCTAGACGGGATAAACGAGAACCCCAAGGCACTGAGGAACTAGGATAGGGGGACGCGAGATCGAGCGGGCGCGCGGCCGGTGGGCGAGTGTGCAGAGGAAAACCCAGGGTAGGGGCAGGGGCCGCGGCGGGGCTCTGGCCACCTCAGAAGTCGATGGGGGTCCCGGCGCGAGGCCTGTCCTTCGCTGAGCTAGGGACGCAGCGCAGACGATGGCGGCGATGCTGGCAGAGGTTTGGGCCCCGCCTGGGCCCCCGAGGGGGTCTAAGCCGAGAGGCGGGAGGGGGCGTGCCTCCGAAGGACGGGCGAGCGGGGGCGTGGCGCGCAGAGACCGAGCACCCCCGGGCGGCCACTGTCACCGCCCGCGCGCACAGGTCAGCGGCCGCCGGGGCGAGGCGGGACCGGGCTCAGCCAGCGGCGCCGCCCGCCCAGCTCTGGGGCTCCGCCACCCGCCCGGAGCTGCGGCTCATTTCCGCTGACCCAGCGGAAAGCTGGGGGCCCTAGGAGAGCGCTGGGGCGGAGTCGCCGGTGCCACCTCGGCAACGGGCGACACCTCTTCCTCTGCGCCGCCCTTTCCTCTTCCTTTCCGTATTCCCTCCTCCCACCGGAAGTGCTCTCCCCAATTCCCGAAGTCAGAACCGAAGAAGACCTTGGAGGTCATTTATTCCCCCTCCTCCCATTATATTAAACAAAAAACAAAACAAAAAAAAAACCCACGAGAGGGGGTGGGTGGGGTGGCTAGAAAAGAGGGGAAGAGCTCCAGTCTTTGCCGCATAACGTCCTTTCCTTTCTCTTCCATCCTTGTTTGCACCTGTGTTCCCCCACTGCCCCAGGTCTAGTATGTACCATCCTCCCTCCCCAAAAAACAGTAACAGATAAAAATAGGAGCGATTTTATTAGAATTCAGGGATGTCAGTTTTGGGCAGCTGCCGAAGGCAGCTTGACGTAACTCTTCATGGGAGGCAATGGTCGAATCTTGCGGCCAGCCCAGCCCCCCTTTCGGTGCCATAGCCCACTGGAAGGCCTCTTGCCCAGCCAGCGGTTCCGCCCAGCCTTGCCGATGACCCGTTTGTTATGATCAACGTTGGATACCCGGCCCACTGTTGCCATGCACGTTTCCAGAACCTGACCAAGAAAGCGGGTGGAGGAGAATGCACCACTGGGAGAGAACATGACGTTGATTTCCTGACTCTGGGGAGGCTTCTTACACTCACTGAGAGAAGGGAGAGGACAGGAAAAAACCACAGCATCATTGAACCTGAGTGCAGGTCCTATGGTAATTTGAAAACAAAAGGCACTATTCCCTCTCCCATTATAGTGCCAGCCTGACAGGGCATGCCTGGTCACATGGCAGAAAAGGACACACCTAGCTCAGGGTGGTTCCTAAAACACCTGAGAACTATCCCAGACAAGAATGGTGCATTCCAATAATTCCTCCTTTGCTGATCCCTCCCACCTATACTCACACACACCTGCATCTGCCTCTTGGACGGCAGCTGGATGATGGCTGTTCCATTCACTTTCCGAAGCAGCACACCACATGTCCCTGGGGAAAAGGGAAGCCACTTTGCTGTCTTCCACAAACGAGGAGGAGGGGGAAAATTTACAGGGGGACATAGCCCATACCCTGCCCTTGCTTTGCCCTTTAGGAACAGATACCCTGAAGTAGGATGCACACAATGTTTTAGGTCAAAACACAAGCACTTCTCCACTCTCCTTTTTCTTCTTTTTTCCTGCCAGAGGACTACATGTGGGGCCATGAGTTGAGAGAATTGTGACCTCAGGTACCCTTTGGTCTTCCAAATTTTAAGACTCCCCATCCCAAAGCAGCTCCTTTCCTCATACCTGCGGCTCGGATATACTGGGCCCCCCGGCCAGGCTCACTCTCCACGTTGTTGATGAGGGTTCCCACAGGCAAGGCCCCAAGAGGATGTGCATCCCCTTCCCGAGCAGCAACTAAAAGACAGAACTTCATCAGCACCAGACCCCTTGCATCCTCCGGGCCCATACACATCTGGCGGCCCTCTTACCTGCCATTCGGCCTATGTGGTCAGAGTTCAGAATTATATCTCCAGCCTGCATGTTTTCTGTGGCAACGATCCAGCGTTTCCGGCTGCCCCCAGCAACCAGAGCTATGTCTGCTGATCTGTGAGGGGTGAAGACATAGGAGCAGATGATCTAGGCAGCCCTACATGTTCTGAAAAGCCACAGATGAATCATTCAGCCACACCATCATCTCACATCCCAACTTGCCTACAGGGATCATAGCGGACCATGATGACCTTCTCTTCAAAAGGTCCTGGCTTTGTTTCCAGCTCAGGCCGGAACCGCAGAAAGTCAATCATGCGATAACGCTGCTTGTGGCCCCCGCCAATACCATGCACTTGGATTCGTCCTGTGGTCAGGATAAGTGCAGAGACATGACCCAGGTCAGATGAATCAGCTCCCAGCAGGGGAACAGGCTCATCCTGGGAAGACAGCAATACTTCCTAACATTATGACACACCAGAAAATAATAAAAAATTTGCATAGTGCAGTGGGGTAAATGGGGGTGGGGAAACACCTACATGGAGCTTGGTAAAAACATAATTTAGGATACTGAAATAACATAAGAGACAAACTCGAGACATAACTTCGAGACAAAATCGTTATAAATTAGTGAATCCAGTAAGTTTATGGAGAGTGATGTAAATAGAGCTCAACTGTTGTAAATTTCTGAAGGGCGTAAAGGAAAATGTCATGAGCTTCATGTGTATGTCTGGTTTTCTTTCTTTCTTTCTTTCTTTCTTTCTTTCTTTCTTTCTTTCTTAGTTTCTTTCTTTTTTTCTTTCTTTCTTTCTTTCTTTCTTTCTTTCTTTCTTTCTTTCTTTCTTTTCTTTTCTTTTTCTTTTCTAAGATTTTATTTATTTATTTATTCATGAGAGACATAGAGAGAGAGAGAGGCAGAGACACAGGCGAGGGAGAGGCAGGCTCCATGCAGGGAGCCTAACGTGGGACTCAATCCTGGGTCTCCAGGATCACGCCCTGGACTGAAGGCGGCACTAAAGCACTGAGCCACCAGGGCTGCCCTACCTAGATGTTCTTAAGGAGCACAGACCACCTTTGTGTTGCTTTGTATTCTCCTCTCTGGTTCTTAACACACATACTATATACAGGAGTCCAATAAATGCTTTTTAAATTACATTCTTCTGCCTGTCAAGAAATAGGCCTAGAATCCTAACATGTTTTTCCCCTTTAATGCTTAAATCCTCCTGGTCTTGCTCTTACCTGTGTGGTTTCGGCCCCCAGACTTCCTCATCTTCACTGGCGTAATGGTGTACTTGGTACGACTCTTCCAGGACACAACATTGGCATTAAGGGCCACAGAGGTAAGCACTGGGCGGCAGGGGATCAACACTGAGGAAGAGGGCAGCTGGAGAAGGGTACTACTTGTTACCTAGAGATAAACAAAAATCTTTTTAACTTGAAAGGTAACTGAAGCAGAAGCATCAGAGAACCAAGGGTGGAGGAGGCATAGACCAAGTAGCCTACTTTCTTCCAGGAATGTCCCAGATCAGCTGTTCAAAAACTCCACCCTTTACTGCTTGCACAAATACCAGGGTGGAATGTTTACCCAGGTGTATGTATATTGATTCTCTCTCATATGATCCTATAACCTCCGAAGTATTTCTTCAATGGCATGTTCTTCCCGTCGTGCATCACCTTCCAAACTTGGCTCAGAATCCCTCTTCTCTGGGAGACTCTTCCTTCCCTAAACAACTCCCTTTTCCAAGCCTGGTAACTTTCACACACCCATAGCCACCATCAGCGCCAGTGCCTTTTGCCCCTCTGTATTCTGTTTCTGGGAGTTTTCCAGATGTGAATGGGATGGAGGGATCATTTGTCTTGTTCTCTGCTGTATTCCCAGCATTTTAGAGTAAGTTACCTTGGTTTTGAATTTTAAGTATGCATCTGCCAAAGTCTACCATCATCCAGAAAGGTCCAGAGGAACAAGACTTAAAACTTTTCTGTGACTTACCAATCGTCCACAAGGGACGTAGAGGATACCTTTCCTTCGGCTCCTAATCTTGTTATTTTGCCCCGCATTCTCTAATCTCAGCAATAATTCATCTTTAGTGGTTAAGAGCCCAGATTGTGAAGCCAGACTGTCTAGCTCCAATATTTGGTGTATGACCTTGGACTGCCAATCAGTTTTCTCATATATAAAATGGTAATGACAACTGCTTTATACAGTGGTTGAAAGGAGTTCATTTCTTTAAATTATCTATTACTTATGCTTGGCTTACGATTGGTACGATCAGTTATTATTGAACCCTGTACAGTGGCCTGTAAAATACTTTCACCTCCATATCTCATCCGAGGAATCCAGCGGCCCGGTGGGACAGGAACACTTAACAAATCAGGAAGCTGAAGCTGAGAGTGATTATTTATTCAAGCGCTCGGGCCGGGCCGGCGTGACTCCTGACCAGACTCATTCTCCGCCTCCCATGCCGGGGTGCCCTCTCCGGAGGCCCGAACAGAAACAGCATTTCCAGATAGGGTGGATTACCTGGGCTGCCGGCAGCAGGCCCGGGCCGAGGGCAGCGGCGGCTGGGGGCGTCAGGCTCAGGGAGCCCAGAGCGCGAGTCAGTGCCCTGAGGGCCATGAGGGTACCGAGGCTCCGCAGGAGTCAGCGCACCACCATTACTTTTAGTCAGGCCGCCTGGCGTCTATAGATGACGCCAACGAATCCTGGTGCGGTCGCTCCTTCATGACGTAAAGAGGTGGGCAGAGACTCGGAGACCAAGGTGCATACACACCTCCGTGCGCGTGGCCAGAGCCAATCCCCGGGCGGCCCTTAGGTCGCGTGACTGGGGAGCACTCGGCCCCTCCCCTCGGAGCCGTCAAAACAATTGCCTCGAGCGGCAGCCATGATTAATTTAAAGGGGCAGTACCGGCAAGGGAGGCAGCCAGAGCGACAGACTGCGGGTGAGTCTTCGAGGGTACTTCTGGGGCTGAGGGCTGAGGTCCCGCTACCTCTTTTCCGCATTCCCGGACAGATGAACAAATTCCCACCAGCTGGCCTCGCACAACTCCAGACTGGCTGAAAAACTCCGCCCCCTGCGAGTCTTCCCGCCCCTCGGCGTCCAGACAGACAGACAGACGGCCTGCCCCGCCCCCTGCGCTACGGACAGACACGTTGACCTCGGGATTGTCGGGCGGCGGGGTGCTCGCCGGTGCGGCGGGCCTCGGCCGGCCACCCGCACCTCCCCCACTGCCATCGCCCCCGCCCGTTTCACTCTGTCCCCACCCTGGGCCCCAGGGCAGGTCGACAGCCGGGGACATTTCTCTACTGCATTCCCAGGCTGGGAGACCAACTCCCGGCGCCGCGTTTCCCTGTGACCCTACAGCCGCTCTGAAGACCTGCCATTCTTTCCTGCATCTTCAGGCGTCTGAAAGGCACCCTGAGGTGACTCCTCTTGGAGCCTATTACTAGGTGGTCATGACAAAGACAAAGCCTTGAAAGTGAATGGCTCAGGAGTGACCAGGTCTCCCTCCTCTCCCTTCCCAGACACATCCCTGGCCACAGGTCTCGGATCAAGTATCACTCCATTCTTGGGAGAAAATAGCTCCCAGTGGCCTGGGGTGGAAGGTTGGCTTCAGGAAGGAAGAGGGACGGACCTTGGTCGCCTTTGAAGGCCTTGGAGGTAGAGAGAGGGAGGGTGCTGCCCTGAGTAGGGCTCTGTGCCAGGTCCTCTGGGTGGCTGTGAAGTGGAGAGAGAAGGGGTGGGAACGCTAGACTTCTGGACTTTGGGCAGGGCAGATCCTGTGAGTACCTGGCTACTGAAAGAGTTTCTTCCGGGCTCTGGCCTGAGTGCCACAGGCAAGGGCTCTGCTCTAAACCGGTAAGAGTCCTGGAAAGATGAGAAACAAGGTCTTTTGAGGAGGTGGGAAGTATCGGTTGAAGGCCTAGTGGGGGAAGAGGCAGTTTACTAGGTTTGGAGATGCTGGCCTTGGCTCTGAGGGTGACGGAGTCTGAAGACCTTGAGCTTCCTGGGGGACTCTCATCTGGGTCCTGAGTGAAGGTGCCTTTCTTCTTCTCTCCCTCTTCCCTCTAACTTTGAAACCTGTATCCTTCCCATTTAACAAAACCTCTGTACCATTTTCTTTATATCTTTTGTTGGCTTTAACCCTGTTAACTTTGCAGCATTCTCCAGACACCCTCTGTGTTCCCTCTAATGCTGTCTCTCATCTGATTCCTTTTCCTATTCCTAGCCCAAGCGCTATTTCCAACAACTTTTCTATTCTCTTCCTAAGTGCTAAATTTGTTAGCTGGTTCTCAGCACTTTTGTTCCTTCTATAGTCTTTCTTCTTTCGAGTCAATTCTTCTTCCTCTCTCTTTCCCACAACTTTAGCTTTGAAGGCTCCCTCCCCACTGGCCACTGTCTCTCCAATTAAACCAGAAGATCACCCATACTCTCTCTCATCCCTTCCCTTGGATCCTTACCACCCTCTAACCAAGGTGCTCAGTCTCTCTTATCTTTACCTCTGCTGAGTTCTGTTGTTTCTCCTCAGCCCAGGCAAGGTCCCCCTGGCTAAGATGTCAGGCCTGGTGTTGGGTCAGCGGGATGAGCCTGCAGGGCACCGGCTCAGCCAGGAGGAGATCTTGGGAAGCACTCGGCTGGTAAGCCAGGGGCTGGAGGCTCTACACAGTGAACATCAGGCTGTCCTGCAAAGTCTGTCCCATACCATTGAGTGTCTGCAGCAAGGAGGCCATGAAGAAGGACTGGTGCATGAGAAGGCTCGGCAGCTGCGACGTTCCATGGAAAACATTGAGCTGGGGCTCAGTGAGGCCCAGGTAAGAGGAAGGAGGTGACACCAAGGGGCTCTTGGAGAAGTATTGGAGATTTGGGGTCATTTAGGATTGCCTTGTCCTAGATGCTTGCATTCATTCATTTATTCATTCATTCAGTAACCCTACTTTGTGCCCAGCACGTCTTCTGGGCACTGAAGAAACATCACTGGACACAACAGTCAAAAATCGTTGCCATCTCAGAGCTTACATTCTAGTGGCAGAAGGCAAACAATACACAAATAAGTAAATGATTCTGTATGTCAGAGTGATAATTGCTAAAGAAAAGGGATAAAAATAAAACAGAAGGGAACTAGGGGGTACAGAGACAGGACACAACTTTAGATAGGGTGGTCAAAAAAAGTCTTACTGAGGGACACCTGAGTGGCTCAGCGGTTGGGCGTCTGCCTTTGACTCAGGGCATGATCTCAGTCCCGGGATTGAGTCCCATATCAGGCTCCTTGCGAGGAGCCTGCTTCTCCTTCTGCCTGTGTCTCTGCCTCTCTCTGTATCTGTCATGAATAAATAAAATCTTAAAAAAAAAAAGTCTTACTGAAAGGTGACATTTGAGCAAAGATTGTGAGTCTTACAATAAATGGGGGGAAGAGCATCTAAAGCAGAGAGCATACAAAGGCCCTGACCTGGAGCCTTCCCAGTGAGTTCAGTGAGGGACCAGTGTGGCTGCAGTAGAGTGGATGAGGTGAAGCAATATAGAAAATGAAGTGCAGGGGCATTGGGCTGGCTCAGTCAGTGGAGCATGCAACTCTTGAGCTCAGGGTTGTGAGTTTGAGCCCCATGTTGGGTATAGATATTACTTAGAAAATCTTAAAAAAGAAAAGAGGGAAGAAAGAAAGAAAATGAAGTATAAGAGGTAGAGAGGTTAGGAGCCAAGGGGAACTTGTATAGGTCGTCAGGACTCTGCTTTTACTTTGAATGAAATGAAAGCCATTGGAATATATAGAGCAAAGAAGTGATGTGGTCTCACTTAACATTTTAAAAGAATCATCTGGCTGCTGGCTTGAGAACAGACTCTAAGAGAAAAAGGGCAGAAACAGAAAGGTCAGCGTGGAGCCTATTGTCACCTAGGTAGGATGGTGTCACCTAGGAACTGATGGTGACCTAGTCCAGGGTGATGGCTTTGGTGGTGTTGAGAAATTGGGGCCAGGGTATATTTTGAGGATAATCCTATCACCACCCGACCCTGCCTCCTGGCCCCTGCCCATCTTGCTGCCTCCTAGTAGGCCTCCCTCCCACTTCATCCCTGAATGCTCCAGTCTGGAGTCTGGTACTTACTTACAGGATGTGCTCACCTAGGTGATGCTGGCTCTGGCCAGCCATCTGAGCACAGTGGAGTCGGAGAAACAGAAGCTGCGGGCTCAGGTACGGAGGCTGTGTCAGGAGAACCAGTGGCTCCGGGATGAGCTGGCGGGCACCCAGCAGCGGCTACAGCGCAGCGAACAAGCCGTGGCTCAGCTGGAAGAGGAGAAGAAGCACCTAGAGTTCCTGGGGCAGCTGCGGCAGTATGATGAGGATGGGCACACCACGGTGAGCACATGCAAACCAGGCTGGCTATGGGGCAGACAGCTGGGAGTCCCCAGAGACCTGGGGGTGATTGCTCCATCAGCTACAGAGCCAGCAGTGTTGTGCAGCCTGCCCCCTACCTGGCAGTATTCAGGTCCTGATACCAACTCTAGATAGCAACAAGGCACAAACAGTCCTCACTCACTCAGTCAACGTGACGGCTGTGTATGTCGGGTACTCCCTCTGCTGAGGATGCAACAGTGAACAAGGCAGACAGAATTCCTGCTCTCATGGTTAGGGATTTGGGGTTGGGGGTGACACAGAAGCACCTGGACAATTCCAGTCTAGGATCCTAAGTGCTACAATGAGGGAAAGCATGGCACAGTCTAGCAAGACACTCCTAAAATTTGCTCTCCAAATATATGAAATTTAAGTCTCACTCAATAATCATTTACTTCTTTCTCTGCCTGAGGCAGTGCAGGAGGATGTATGTAAGGGAGATGTAAGAACTGCCTTATCAAGCTTATAATGTAGCTGTAGGGCCAAGTCTTACATATGAGAATGCGTATGTGATGACACAAAGCAGCAAATGCTCGGTGCTGGATGAGTGGTTCAGTGAGTATGGGAGAAATTCCAAGATCGGTTCGTGGGGACTGGAATGACCTGAGAAGGATTCACAGATGGGATGGGTAGGATTTAGGTTGGAGTTTTTTCATTGCATGGGTTAGGAGTTGGGCTGGCTTTTGATGGATGATGAGGGCAAAGGAGGAGCTTTCTAGACTGGGGGTGAAGATATGTCATAGATAAGGCTCCAGGGCTGGAACCCTATCTAGTCCAGGGAGAGTGGGATGATTTGCATGGGACACATTGGCGAGGCTCAGTAGGAGGGTTAGAGGTGTTTGTACAAGCCTGACATGCCTGGTGGGGCAAAGCAAATTTGCCCATGTGGAAGTAGGTGAGACAGTGAGGGTTGGGCACTGAGTTGAAAGGGAGCGGTGGCAGATGATGGGGACGAGGCTGAGCTAGATACTTTGGGTACGTGTCAGTAAGATCATACACACTCCCTGCCCTCAGGAAAAATAGGACAGACATATAATCAGTATAAACACACAGGGATCTGCAGTGGGCTATAATTACAAGAGTTGAGGGGGAGCAGGGTAGAGGCTAGAGAATGAGGGTGCTTAGGGAGCTCTCAATGTGAAAGAAGGAGATTTACAAACAAGAGGGGGGTGAGGCTGCAGACAGATGCTGGCCCTCCCAGCGGCAGGAACATGAATGAGAGTCTTCTTCACCTGTTAGTGATTTCATGGTTCAGAAGGGCCTGAAGAGGCTACTGGGGATATCTTGGCCTAGACATGCTACTTCTTCCCTTCCAGGAGGAAAAGGAGGGTGATGCCACCAAGGATTCCCTGGATGATCTTTTCCCCAACGAGGAGGAAGAAGACTCTAGCAACGGCTGTGAGTCTGTGTCTGGAGTTGGAGGGTGAAGAGGGGCAGCAGGGGGCTGGTTCCAGACGTGGCCCGCCTTGCATATGGGATGCTCACCATCCGGAAATGGGTTCTTTACCTCCCTTGGAGATAGGGTAGGGACAGGGCTGGTGCTTTCATTTCCTCAGCCTTCCCATTATCACTAATATTTATTACACAGTTAATGTGTACTGGGCACTACAGTAGGCATTAGGGATACCGAGTCGAGAATGACACAGGTCTTGTCAGTAAGGAGCTCAGAGTGGAACAGGATAATGACCCTGGAGTGAAAGAATGTGAGCTCCTCAAGGGAGAGCTTGTCTCAAGGGAGAGCTCTTCAAGGGAGAGAACCATGTCTCTCTAATTTTCATATCCCTGACACAGACCCTAGCTCATGCTTATTGAGTAAATTCTGTTGAATGAAATGAATGGATTATTGGGTGAACAAGTGGGATTGTGAGGATCAGGTACAAGGGAGTGGGCAAAGGAATAGCAGTTGAGGTGGCTCCCAGGAGAGGGCCTGGTCGGGGGTGAGCACAGACACAGGAGACACAGGGTGAGAGTGGGGAGGGCAGACAGCAAAGGGGAGAGGAAGAGTGCCTTGAGGAAGTCTCCAGTTCATTTTCTGGGATGGTTAGTATCCCGTGGCCAGGGCACCCAGCACAGCGGATACGAGATCCCAGCGAGGTTGCGGACACTGCATAACTTGGTGATCCAGTATGCCGCCCAGGGTCGCTATGAGGTGGCTGTGCCACTCTGCAAACAGGCACTGGAGGACTTGGAGCGCACTTCGGGCCGTGGCCACCCTGATGTCGCGACCATGCTCAATATCCTTGCTTTGGTATATCGGTAAGTCCTGGCCTCTTCGTCTCCCAACTCTGCCTCTGGGTTCCCACCTTGATCTGCCTTTGGCTCTCATTCCTCCTCTCTAGAGGGTACGTCTTCTTGCTGTGACCACTTCACCCAAGTGACCCCACTAGAGGCGTTCTCTTCCATCAGCATTCTTGTTCTTTCCAGACCTGAGCCCTTGACCTCAGAGCCGCTCATCTCTCAGACTCTTCGCTTCTCCCTTCCTTTTGGAAGGTCTCTTTCCTTTTCTGTTTCCATTTCTTGCATCCTGTAACTTGTCTTTTCTTGGCGTGATAGTGTTCTGTATCCAAGTATAGATGTGTTGGTGAACTCTTACTGCTCACCCCAGGCTTCCTGTCTCCTTTTGGGGCCCTAATCCCTAAACATACCTCAGTCATACTGAAGGGAAGGAGGGAAAGAGATGGCTTGGGGGCAGAGTTAGGGTCACCCCTTGTCACTTCTCTCCTCTTCCAGGGACCAGAATAAGTATAAGGAAGCTGCCCACCTGCTGAATGATGCCCTCAGCATCCGGGAGAGCACCCTGGGCCGCGACCACCCTGCTGTCAGTACTCCTTGTCTCCTCCTTTTCTGGCTTCTCTTCATTTGTGTATCCAGTGCCCTCAGCCCACTTGCTAGGGGTGCTCTGGGAGGAGGTGTGAGGGCTCCTTTCTTCAGGCCCTGTCTACTAAGACCAGTGGTTCTCAATTCTTTGAAACACAATGACTCTTCCTTATAATGAGTATTTTCCTGAAACATAATTCACAGACACTGTAATGACATACATGTAGAATTCCAAAAAATGTTGAGTGATACCTCATTAATATAAAAATGAGGAAAGCAACTTAGAGAAAAATAATATGTGGAATATGTTACTATGAAATGACAGGGTAACAGTTTTAAGTACAACTACGGCAGAAAACATAACATATAACTTAAATACAACATAGTATACAACTTCAGATTTAGAAAAAGTGAGACCAGTAAGACTACTGTATATAAAAAGTACTAGAAAAATGACAGAGCAGGGGCTCCTGGATGGCTCAATCAGAAGAGCAGGAGACTCTTGATCTTGGGGTCTACGCCCCATGTTGGACATAGATATTCTAAAAAATAAGTAAAAAGTGTTTTAAAGTGTCACTTTAAAAAGTGACAGAAAAAAAAAATGACAGCAGAAGTACCGGTGGATACAAGATTTAAATCCTGTGTCACGCCAAGTAACTACAGGTCGGATCTATTCGTATATGATGAGAAAAAGAAAAATGATAGGTTGTCACAATGGAGAAAATGAGAAACAAGGTATTTTTGCAAATGAGCTGACTTTAGGAAAATAATTCCTTATGTTCCCCCACGTGATAGGCAGGGATGATGTAGCTGAGCAAACAACTCCTATCTTGAGATCCCACTAAGTGTCAAGGCTTACAGTGTTCGAATGTCTGGCAGGACACTGCAGAGTTAACAGAGCTTTACCCCACGTGCAGAACATCTGCCAACCTTACCTTCCCAGAGTTAATAGTGGCCCCGGTGTTTATGATGACCCCAAACCCCACCTCCAGAAATATCTACAAATCCCCCTAGAGGGCGGTACCACCCCCAGAGAGAACCTCAGCACCTCCAGGTCAGCAGCTTCTCCCCCACCTAGGGGTAGGATGGCAGAGTTCCTTTATCCTGGGAGTGGTGCAGTGTGGGGCCCTGTTGTGCAGGGGGAGGCCTCTGAAAGCACCAATGCTTAGGGGGATAGGCCTGTCTTCCTAGGTGGCTGCCACACTCAATAATCTGGCTGTGCTCTATGGCAAAAGGGGCAAATACAAGGAGGCGGAGCCACTGTGCCAGCGTGCACTGGGGATTCGAGAAAAGGTACCTGTGCTTTCTCCATCTTCTCTGATGCAGTGGTCCTTCCTCCACCGTCTCTCTTCCAGTCTGCCCTCTTCCCTCATTTTTGTTCTCAACCCCCTATGTCTGCCTTGTTCCCTTTCCTGTCATTCCCTTCCCTTGTTCCCCACATGGTTATGTGCACACGTGGTTGTACACACACACACACACACACACACACACACACACACAGTCCTAGCCACCTGTCACACTCCTTTACTTCCTTCCAGGTCCTGGGCACAGATCACCCAGATGTGGCAAAGCAGCTGAACAACCTGGCCCTGTTGTGCCAAAACCAGGGCAAGTATGAGGCCGTGGAACGCTATTACAGGCGGGCACTGGCCATCTATGAGGGGCAGCTGGGGCCAGACAACCCTAATGTAGCCCGGACCAAGAACAACCTGGTAAGGGAGGAAGGGGAGAAGTCAGTGGAGGGAGGGGAAGGGAAAGTACCATAATGTACAACACTCACCCCATCACCTTTGCGCAAAGGGGCTGCCTGTGGGTTGAGGGATCTGCCTCATTCCTGTGGGAAGGCCGAGTCCCAGAGCCTCCTGGGAGTGGAATGAACACCCTTGACCTTCCGGCTTGAAAAGGAAGGATGAGGAGGATCTCTGGGGAAAGTCATAGGGAGACCAAGAAGTGGAAATCCCTGAGCCCTGCTAAGACCTTGTCTCTGTCCCGTGTTTTTTCCTTTCTGCGCACAGGCTTCCTGTTACCTGAAACAGGGCAAATATGCTGAGGCTGAGACGCTCTACAAAGAGATCCTGACCCGTGCACATGTTCAGGAGTTTGGGTCTGTGGATGGTGAGCAGGGTGGGCCTGGGGAGGGACCTGCAGGGTGTGAAGAAATGCAGAGCAGGGGCGCCTGGGTGACTCAGTCTGTTGAGAGTCAGACACTTTTTTAAGATTTTTTTTTTTAAGATTTTATTTATTTATTCATGAGAGAGACACACAGAGAGAGAGGCAGAGACACAGGCAGAGGGAGATGCAGATTCCATGCAGGGAGCCGGTGGGACTCGATCCCGGGTCTCCAGGATCACACCCTGGGCTGAAGGCGGTGCTAAACCGCTGAGCCACCCGGGCTGCCCTAAGATTTTTTTTTTTAAAGATTTATTTATTTATTCAGAGAAAGAGAGAGAGGCAGAGACACAGGCAGAGGGAGAAGCGGGCTCCATGCAGGGAGCCCGACCTGGGACTCGATCCTGGGTCTCCAGGTTCACACCCCGGGCTGCAGGCGGCGCTAAACCACCGCGCCACCGGAGCTACCCAGATTATTTTTTTTTTAATTCATGAGAGATACACAGACAGGCAGAGACATAGACAGAGGGAGAAAGTCTCCATGCAGGGATCCCAATGCAGAACTCGATCCTCAGACCGCAGGATCATACCCTGAGCCGAGGGTAGACGCTTAACCAGTGAACCACTCAGGGCGTCTTGAGCATCAGACACTTGATCTCTGCTTAGGTCTTGATCCCAGGGTTGTGAGTTCAAGCCCTGTGTTGGGCTCCACCTGTGGAGTCTATTTAAAAAAAAAAAAAAAAAATGTAGACCAACGGTGGGGGGTTAGGCCCTAGTGGTTCTCAGGCATTTGGGTCCTGGCTCCCCCTTGTACTGTCTAGCTGTGTTCTCTAACCTTACCACCCCATCCCATGTATCACCCCTAGATGACCATAAGCCCATCTGGATGCATGCAGAGGAGCGGGAAGAAATGAGCAAAGTGAGTATGGGGCATAGCGTGGGGAGGACCTCTAGCTGAGCCTCTGGCTTACTCCTTGCACCTGCCTTGCTTATTTCCCACATGAGCATCAGCCCCAACTGCATGGTGACTTGGCCTTCTCTAGCACAGCCCACAACTTGGCCCACAGCCAGCCTGCTGGTGCCACAGCATCTCTGTGCTCTCATCTTCCTTCCCCTCCCTTCTGTCCTGCAGAGCCGGCACCGAGACGGCAGCACACCCTACACTGAGTATGGAGGCTGGTACAAGGCCTGCAAAGTGAGCAGGTGAGCCACCAGTGAGAAGCAGTCTTGGCCTCCAACGCCCTCCATCCAAACCTTGATCCTGGCCTCAGGGACCTTTTCCCTCCTTCCTTTTGATCTTATCTTGTCTCTGCTCCCTCTCTCTTCTGTTTCTTTTCTGAACCCATCCTCACTTCCTCCCCACAGCCCCACAGTTAACACTACTCTGAGAAACCTAGGAGCTCTGTACAGGCGCCAGGGAAAGCTGGAGGCAGCTGAGACCCTGGAAGAATGTGCCCTACGCTCCCAGAAACAGGTCAGTGACCCGGAAGAGAAGGCGGTCCAGAAGGTAGGTCCTGGGAATAGAGGACCACTGAGGCTTCTTGGGAGTCTCAGAAGAATCAGAAAAGAGGCCAAGGAGAAAGCTGGGAAAGGGAGGTGAGACTCTTTGGTGGTCATGGTTGTTTTTAGGTGTATTCTTAACCCTCTCACCTGCCCTTTATGGTCAGGACTCCCAAGATGAAGGTTCATATCACTAAATAGGACTTTGAAAAAGAAAGCCATATCCTGTCACAATCTGAAGAATTTGCTGAGGGGGTCCGTGGGTGGTGTGGGTGAGGGGGTTGAAGTTGAGGGGAGCCTGAAGTCAGAGTTTCTCAAATCGTGGGTAGTGACTCATTTGTCTTGACATTAACTCAGGGTGGGCCATGGTGAGAACATCTATTTGTAAATAGGATTGCATGGCAAAGAGAAGAGGCATAGAGTATTGTTCCAGTATGTGTGTACTAGGCCATCACAAGGAAAAATGTCTTCCTTGTTGTGGCTGGCAGTAAAAAAAAGTGTGAAGGCCTGCACTTGAGGATTTAAGGAGTGCAGAGTCCCAGTTCCTTCCTTTTCCTTCCAGGGCACTGACCCTATCAGTCAAACCAAGGTGGCTGAGCTGCTTGGGGAAGGTGACGTTGGAAGGTCCTCTCAGGAGGCACCTGGGGGCAGCGTGAAATTCGAGGGAGGTGAAGATGCTTCTGTGGCTGTGGAATGGTCAGGCGTGAGTCTCAGTATTGCCCCCTGATCTCTCCTGGTCCCTGCAGCTGGTAGTGGTGAGAGACTCCGGGCCTCCCCATGTAGGATGTGAGGGCAAGTGGTCCATATTCCAGTTCAGTTAGCCCATCCCTCTCAGGGGTATCTGCAAGC
Source organism: Vulpes vulpes (assembly GCF_048418805.1). Lineage (NCBI taxonomy): Eukaryota > Metazoa > Chordata > Mammalia > Carnivora > Canidae > Vulpes > Vulpes vulpes. Next base: position 140,451,238 of record NC_132780.1, read on the forward strand.
CATCTATTGACAGGGCTCTTGTTTTCAATCACTCGGCTTTCAGGGGGAGGTGGGATGTGTGCAGAATAAAGGGCAGCAATAGACTCAGAAGCCAGTCTGCATAGGACCCCTTTAGCTTCTCTTCCCCATCCCTCTCTGCCAGGACGGCAGTGGGACCCTACAGAGGAGCGGTTCTCTGGGCAAGATCCGGGATGTGCTTCGTAGAAGCAGCGAACTCCTGGTTAGGAAGCTCCAGGGGACGGAGCCTCGCCCCTCCAGGTACACAGTGAGACTGAGATTATTGCAAAGCAGACCGTAAGTCCTTGCCTGCAACTGCTCTTGGCCCATCTCTGGAGAATGCCCTGGAGAGAAACACGGACGTGGTCAATGGGATGGCCATGGAGAAAGAGTTTGGGGAAAAATGGGTGCCCCAGGGGACGGGAAAAGTGCCTGAGGAGATGCCAGTTACTGCTGAAGATAAGAGTGTGTGTAGGGTGTCAGATGTTGGGAAGGCAGTGATTTGATGTGTGCTCAGTGCCCAAGAGGCCCACAGTGTTAGGCCTCTTACAGGGAAGAGAAGAGTCCTCAGTTCTTTCTTTTTGCATTGCAGCAGCAACATGAAGCGGGCAGCCTCCTTAAACTATCTGAATCAACCCAATGCAGCACCCCTCCAGGTGAGAGTAGTGCCCATGAGCCTATTGGTGGGTGAGCAAGAAAGGGTAGCCATGGAGCAAGCGCCGCAGGAGTTAGGGAAGAGGAGAAAGTCCTCTGGCATGAAGACTCCAGCCAGGGGACTGCAGTTGAGTGGATGAGAATCAGGCAGACACCTTGTTGGGGGTGGTTACCACTGTGGGACAGTTTGGGGCCAGAGATGGAAGTGAATAAATTAATCAGGAAGAGAACAGGAATTAATGTTCTCTAAACTGGTACTTTGGAATTATGAATAATTCAGGAATGATTTGGGGATACTAATTGCTCTTCCTCCTGCAGCCACCATAGTCTTCACCTTGGGGATTCAGTAGCAGATGAGAAGGAAAAAAGAAGAAAAAGTATAAATCATCTACATTTAAGAAAACAGTAATGACAAGTTAACGGCAACTGACCATTTGTATTAACACATTCAAAGTATGGGCCAATATTCATGTGGCTCTTCCAGGAATTCTCTCTACCAGATCCTGGCCTTTTTTCAAAATCCTAGCAAAGGCTGAAACTACACAGAGCCCCAGAGTTTGGGATTGAAGTTATAGGCTCCATCTAGGTCTAGAGATAGTTTGCAGCCATGTAATGGATAGACTCTGGAGGACAGTCTTTGGGAGGCCAAGGTCCCTGGGCTGATGGCATGGTGTTGTCTGTTTCAGGTGTCTCGGGGCCTCAGTGCCAGCACTACGAACCTCTCTTCAAGCAGCTGACATTCAACCCCCTCCTCCCCCAGGTCTGCTGGGTTCCCCCCCACAGCCCTCTCTGCATTCCCTATTGCTCCTGGCTCTTCCAACCCCAAGGTGGGACAGGGAAGGGAGAGCGGTTAACCAGAAGATTGCTGCTGCCCTTAGGGTCTGGGCTCCCTCCTCAGGAATCCCCCTCAGGAAGGACCCTCAGGACATCCTCTCACTGTAGTCCTCTAGAGTAGTTAGCTCTGAGGCCCCCAAGATGCTTAAGGAGCAGGCATGCATCTCAGAGATGGAACTTGCTGCTGGCTTTTCTGTCAGAGGGTTTGGGGCTGGCCAGCCAAGCTGCCTTGCTCTGGCCTTTCTTGTTCCCTCTGCTGCCTCACTTCAGGTCCATGTATTTCACTTTTCTTAAATAAAAGAATCAGGTAACCATTTTGCCACTTGAGTCCTGACCGAAGAGGGTAGGGAGCAAGGGTTGTGTGGGGACCCTTCACAGAAGGGCAAGGGGCAGTGATGGATGGGACAACATGAGAAGCGAGAAGTGTTGATTCTTGGATCTCTCCTCTCTTCCTTCCCTTGTTTGTATCCTCTGCAGCAGAGCCTGCAGGAAGGCATCTGGGGGATGGGGGAGGAGGCCCACAACCCAAGAAGGTGCTATGGACTGGGTTGTCAGGGACATGTGGTGGCCATGTGGCAGGACCCTGGAGTCCTGGCGCCACTGCTCCCGGCCTGTGAGGCCCTCTGTGGCTGCCCCTCCTCCTCCCAGCTGCTTGGGGGAAGGGAGGTCTAAGCAAGCCTGGGGGGCCCTCCTGAGCCAGAGGGGGATGAGGCACTCACTATCCATCCCGCGGCCTGAGCAGCAGCTGGGGCCCATCTTCTAAAGCTTGACTCCTCCTGACCCGCCTCCTACACCCCTTGCTGCTTTCACAACAAAGAAAGAATGTGGGGGTGGTGGCGCTGGGGGTGGGGGGTGCCTGGAACAAGGGCTGCGCTGGGCCTCCCCACAGCTGGAGACTTGGCCATGCCCTGCAGCCCAGACTGCCTGGAGATGGACTTGGGATAAATTTGTCAGTTTGATAGCCTTCAGCGAGGCATTCAGAGCCCAGTCTGTTTCTACCTTTGGGTTCTGATTGGTCCAGAGCCAAGCTAGACCCCAGCCATGCACTGGTCCCCGACTCCTCCACGCTGTATCTCTCCTGGGGTTCCACAGTATGTCCAGGTTACCTTGCTTGACATCAAGGACACCCTTCTGTTCTAGGTCTCCCTCAGGATTTTAGGTTGTTGAGAAGTGAGCTAGAGTCCACCTTTTCTCCTTCCTACCCAGAGAATTTGGGGGAACTGTTGGTCAGAGCCCCCAGGAAGGCTCAGAATTGACCATCCTCCCCAGGGGCCACGAAAGTCACTTTGGTTTCCCGAGTCCCTGCAGAGTGGGCAGTGGGCACAGCCTCCCCTCCCCTCCCTCGCTTAGGTCCCCCGCACTCTCCAGGGCCTCCCTCCCCGTCCCCTCTCCAGCTCCAGACCCCTCCCGCTACTGCGAGCTCCGCCCCGCCACGACGGGGAGGGGGCGTCGAAGGGGCGGGGCGCCGCGCGGCGACCGGCGGGGAGGGGGCGTCGCGGGGCGGGGCGGGGCCTGGCGGCGGCGGCGGCGGCGGCGGCACCGGCGACACTAGCGGCAGCGGCGCGCGAGGGCTCGGAGGTACGGGCGGCGCGCGGCTCCGGCTCGGGACGCCTCGGGCTCGGGCTCGGGCTCGGGCTCGGGCTCCGGCTGCAGCTGCTGCAGCAGCGCCCGCGCTCCGGCGCGCTCGGCCTCCCCGGCCCGCCGTGGAGCGCAGTTCGCGCGCCCGCCGAGCGCCCGCCGGTGCTCTCCCCGAGCCTTCCGCGATGGCAGCTGCGCCAGGAACGCCGAGCAGCCTCCGCCGGCTGCCCGTGCTCAGCGTCCTGCTGCTGCCGCTGCTGGGCGGTGAGTCGCGGCGAGCTGAGGAAGCGGGGCTGGGGAAGCGCGGGAGCCCCGCGGGCTAAGGGGGGCAGCGGGGAGGTGGCTTCGGGCGGCTGGGCCGGGCAGGACCCGGAGCGGAGGAGAGGCTGGCGGCGGGCGCCAGGTCCCGGCGGCGGGGGTGGCGAAGCCCCCGCGGGTCCGCTCGGGCCCCGCTCCCTTCGCGCCTGCGAGGACGCTCTTCCAGCCGCCCCAGAGTTTTCCCGGCCTGAGCGGAGAGTTTGCTCGGGAACTGCCGGGAGTTGCTGGCCCCTGGGCCCCGGTAGGGAGTTTCTTTTCGGCAGGGAAACGACTACCTGCCTACTTAGGGGGGCGCGGCGAGGTGGTTGGCGGCGGGGCAGACGGAGTCCCCCCAGTAGCCACCGCCTAGGTGAGGGGGCCGGCCTGGTGCCGGATGCGGGACCGACCTGCGCCGCGCAGAGCGCGGAGCTTTGTTACCTACGCGGGCCGGCCGCTCCCGGTTTCCCCCTTCCAAGTTCCCGGGCCGGCTGGGACCCTTGACGGCCCTGCTGGGGCGAGCGGAAGGAGGAATTCGGGGCTGCCCCGTCTCCTCTAGCTCCTGGACCCGAGCCCTGAGCCCACTCCCAGCCGGGTCGAATCTGGGGAGCGGAGAGTCCGAGGCTGTCGTGGTGACTAATGTGTGAAGGCCGCTGCCAAAATCGGGCATGGCCGGCCTGCAAAGGTGCGGACGGGGTTTGTTCTGCTCCTTCCTGGATTTCCATCCTGTGTCTCCGCACGGAGGAAAGCGAAGCTCTCATTCTGCGGGCAGAAAGGCAAAAAGAGTTCATTCTACCCTTTCTTGGGAGGGTCTCAGCGTTTTGATGAGGGTGTGGCCTGTATCTTCGGGGCAGACTGGACCCGAACACCCCCACCCCCCACCCCCGCGCGCCTTTATTTCCTGGCTAGGTCACACCTGAGAGTCACCACTGAGGTATTGAAGTGCTTTACGGGAAGGCACCGAGCTACCTGCACACCACAAGCAGCCTGGACTGGAAAGATGCCCCCTGCCGAAAAACCCCACAACACACACTCAATCTTTGGTGATGAGGCTGGCAGCAGTCCTTTCCGGAGGAACTCTGCCCAGGACAACTGGTCCTAGCTTATCACTTTTCTCTTTCTTGGAAGAGTGGCCATAGGGCTGGTGGGGATAGAGAATTGTCTTTTCTGACATCTCCCTGGCTTGCCAGCTGTTGAGGGGGTTTTGGTGGTGATTGTATCAGCATCTCCCCCAGCCCTAGCTTAAAAGGAAAGGTAACCCACTCAAGATGAGAGGTAAGAACAAGCTCCTGGGATTCGTAGGAGGTGTTTCTGGAGCTGCCCTGTGTTCCTTTTGATGTGTAGGGTGGTTATTGCTCATGGCAGGACCCACATCTGCTCGCAGAGGAAGTATGGAAGTTTTTTTTGCAGCCAGGATCAGGGGCCCAGCTGTATGGATGAGCAGCCCCAGCTTACAGGCATCCTTGGTTGGTGGCTGTTTGGATTTGGGTGTGTGGGTCGTCTGATATGACTGTCTTCACTGCTGATGTTTAGAATTCTGGAGCCAAGGGGAGGTTCTGGTGGAGACTGGGTCCTTGTTCATTCAACAAATGCTAAATTCCTTCCTTGGGAAGACGACTCTGATGTTAATTGATGTTAATCCCAAGACGGGTGTTTAGTGGGGGGAGGTCTTGTAGGGGGAAGTTAGGGCAGGCTGAGGGCTTGGGGTTGGAGGTCTGCAATCTCCTATGGGGGTGGGGAGATGTCTTGTGCTCAACAAAGGAACATTTTAATGAGAGCCTTAAATCAGTTCCACCAAATGTGCCTTGGTGTGGAACCTGTCCATGTGCTGTAAACAATTTCAACGGAGGCCGAGGAGCCTGCCATCTTCGTGAAATCCGGGGACTCAACCCACCCCCAGACGTCATGACTTAAGGGAGGGCAACGATTTTTTCATAGATTATACAGTAGATTTTTCCATTTCATTGTTTAACTGTGTAATTAACTGGAGTTTTAGTGAGACCCTGCTGTTAATAAGGCCGGAGTGAGGGACCTAGGCTGGCTAGGTTTGTGGATTAGACCATTTTGAAGTTTGAGTAATTATGCTGTAAATGGCTGAGTAGCTTTCCAAACTTTGAGATCCCCATCGTGATAAATACGGTGGAGGGGGAGGAGAGGGCTTGACGTTGGAAATCTGGGATTCTTAACCCCAGCTGTTTGCACGGTCACTTGTGGTCACAACCCATTCCTGTTCCCATCCCCCCTTCTCTGGGTTCTTCCTTTCTGGCTCTTGTGTCTTTGGGGGAGATTGAGTTGTCACATTCGGAGCTGGGTTGTCCTGCAGATTCCTTGAAGCTCTGCAGCCTGCCATTCAGGCCTAGGAGTTGCTTTTGTCAGTGACGGGTTTCCTCAGTCATTGGGACGTACTGTGGGAGGGCAAGGGTAATCTTTGTACATCGCTTCCTGAAGGATCCAGTCACACTCCTGGCGTTCAGAGCAGGGCTGGGTGGTGGAGGGAGCTCAGGCCATGGAGACCTGAAGTATTTGGCCCAACAGCACCTCAGACTTGGACGGGCCTTGTGGCCCTGGGCAAATTTCTTGACCTCCCAGTTTGGCTCCTCTGTAAAGTAACTTACTCCCTGAAGTTGTGCAGAGGATTAAAGTAATGAAGTCTATAAAGGGCCCCTTTCTTGTTCTTCCCTCTCCTGGGGTATGCTTCCCACATACCTTTCCAGCCTCGCAGCAGTCACCCCCAACAGGAAACATTTTCCACCTACTAGAGCTTCCATTGCAACCCAACTAGTCAGTTTACCATCCCCTGAAACAGGTGTGGTTTCTTCCTTTCCTCTCTCTCTCTCTCTTTTTTTTTTAAAGATTTTATTTATTCATGAGAGACACAGAGAGAGAGGCAGAGACATAGGCAGAGGGAGAAGGAGGCTCCATGCAGGGAGCCCGATGTGGGACTCGATCCCGGGACTCCAGGATCACGCCCTAGGCCGAAGGTGGTGCTAAACCGCTGAGCCACCCAGGCTGCCCCCTTCCTTTCCTCTCTTGCCCAGCTCCACTTCCTCCCCAAAGCTGTCCTGGTCTCCTGCCAGAAAGATTCCTGTAGAACTTTTGGACTCTGTCATTCTTAGGACCTCTCCATATTTGAGTTTTGACTAAAGCGCTCTAAGAATTCATTATGGTATCATTTATAATGGGTCCTTCTCTAGGTTTATTAAAAAGGTGAATGAACCTTTTGGGTACAGGGCAGGGTACTCAAGGGCACAGGTAAGCATCCCCTTTGCCTCCTAGCTGTTGGGGGTCTTTTGTGCCCCTTCCAGCTTCTCTGGGTTTGGGCCACCTGTTGGTTCCTCCTTGCGTCTGCTCTGCAATGACTGAATCAAGGGACCAGACCTTCCTTCCCTGTTTCTGGGCCGTCTGTTCTTTGTGGTGGTTTTCTTGAGTTGAATGTGGCAATGGGGCTTCTGGCTTTCTCCAAGGGTTCTGGGCACAGGCAACCACCTGTTCATAGAAGCTGACCTGCCTCGCAGGGACCACACTTCAAAAACTGAACTGTGTCGGGCCACTCAAAATAAGTTCCGCAGAGAGGTGGTTCACCATTCCTTGGGAGCCCAAATCAGAATCCCAATTGCACTGCACAGTTCCAGAAGTCCTGGTCTCCTATAGAAACCTGAGGTGCCAAGCTTTCAAATTAGGGGCCCTAGCTCTTAAATGGTATTTGAAGATTTACCTTAAATAACTTTTCATTCACATGAACACTCTTTGTTGCGATGTGTGCACATAAACATTGACTCACCAAAAAAACAAAAACAGAAACACCTCACTTTGGGTTGAATTTGATTTAAATTTTGTCAGGAAACTTGTCCATTAAACCTATAACTCCAGGAGGCGTGCAGCAGTAAGTGTGATGTCCAGCTCCTCTAGAAGCCTCAGATTTTCCTCGAGGAGCATACGCTCATTTTATAATGAAATTGGATTTGTTAGGGAGAAATTTGGTTGAAGGGTGACTTTTCAGGAATCTGTTTGATTCGTAAAGGGCGGCAACGTCTCTGCTGGGCTTCAGTGGTTGTAGTGTTAAAATCGTCAGAGGACTTCATATCTTGGAGCGAGGGGGTTTGTGTGTTTAAGCCAGTGGAGCTTCTGTGAGATTCATCTGGGATGGATGTTGGCCGGTTCAGACTCTGATATTGAGCCAAAAGCAGTTTGGGGCCAGGGATTCAGTCTTTGGTGTTTTCCTGATGGAAGAAAGGGTCATTACACAGGGTCAGGTACCCTTGGTCTGTATCCCTTGGTCTCTCTCTGCTGTCCCTAACCTCAGTAGCATGTTTCTCTGCTGCTGTGCCCCTGGCTGTACCCTTGGCAGAGCCACATGGTGGGGTTACCTGCTCGGGGCCACGCTTGCCGGTGTTGGCTCTAACTTTGTCTTCTTTGAGCTGCCTGCCTGCCTGCCTGCCTCTCTGCCTCTTTCCTGGATTCATCCTCTGCCCCCAACCCCCAGCCCCCATCGCCTGGTCCTTTTGTCCCTGAAGCCGTGAAAGTTCTGCCATGGTGGCTTGGTGAGAGTCCTGTCTTGGGGTTCTCTGAGTTCACCGCTGAGTGCACATTTGGCCCTGCCGAGCCCCCTGGCACTTTGGTGGAGCTGGCACAGGAGTTGCTGCAGCTAATCAGTGGTTTGAGGAAGCCCTCTGTAGTATGTCACTTTTTCCATCCTCTTCTCTGCGTTTAGGCCATTTCCCTCCCAGTAATGCACAAGAAGCAGTGGGGCAGGGAGGAAGCTTTGTTGGAAGGGCTGACACACACAGGCGCCTTTTCCCTCTTGTGGATGAGGTTTGGATCTCCAGAGTCCAGGGAATGAGTACACAAGTGGGTGGAACACAGTCTACCGGGTGACCTGCAGATCCCAGGCTCCTGCCAGAAACTTAGATTCTGATGAGCTAGGGTATGTATGCATTTGCTGTTTTAGGTGGGTATTTAATTTCTGAAAACTAGGTCCCAAATTGTGGTGTAGGGATTCTGAGTCACATGATAAGAAGATGTAGATTTGTGGTCTAGAGACCATCAGGTAATAGAGTGGAACCAGGGGATCCCTGGGTGGCTCAGCGGTTTGGCTCTGGCCTTTGGCCCAGGGTGTGATCCTAGAGTCCTGGGATCTAGTCCTGCATCGGGCTCCCTGCATGGAGCGTGCTTCTCCCTCTGCCTGTGTCTCTGTCTCTGTCTCTCTCTGTGTCTCTCATGAATAAATAAATAAAATCTTAAAAAAAAAAAAAAAAGAGTGGAAGGGCAGGTAACCAGAGGACCTATTTCAAATTTGAGTTGTCCGAGCCTGACTGCAGACTTGCCCATCAGAAGCATTGGGGAAGAAGCCAGAAAAGATATTTTGCTTTCTCATTTGTTAAATTCTGTTATATGTTTCGAATAGTCAATCCAGTCACAGTTCAATCCCAAACTCCATTTTAAAATTGTTTCCCAGGAAAAGTAAAATAAAACAAAATTGCTTCCCAGAAGATTCTTACCTACATTCAGGTCTGAGAACCACTGAATTGCTATAAGGGTTTTGTCATGTTAAACTGGAGCTGTGGGGGCACCTGAGTGGCTCAGTGATTGAGAGTCTGACTGCCTTTGGCTCAGGTCATGATCCCGGGATCCTGGGATCAAGTCCCGCATCAGGCTTTCCTCAGGGAGCCTGCTTCTCTCTCTGTCTATGCCTTTGTCTCTTCCTCTCTGTGTCTCTCATGAATAAATAAATAAAATCTTAAAAAAAAAAAAAAGGTGGAGTTGCGGTGATGAGAAAGGTTGGTGTTGATATTGAGGGGCTTAGGATGGGGTTAGTTCATAGTGTCTTTGAGGGTCTTCCATGGGTGAAGTGTCTCAGTTGGGGCAGGAGGCAGGAAGGAGACACACTGGAGAGATGTGAATCACATGAAGTGTGGTAAAAGACATGACTTGGTAAAATGTTAAATAGAAGACATTCTAGAATATATAGGACCGTAAGTCCATGACGCAGGAGCAAATGAAGAGTGGAAGGGCTTCAGAGAAGAGAGAGAATTAAATTGCTAATAGACATAGGCTACAATGACCAATCAGAAGGGTAGAAAGGCATTGGACCAGGAGTCTGAATACTTGGCTGCTTCTTTTTTTTAAAGATTCATTAATTGATTGATTGGTTGATTTGAGAGAGCACACAGAGTGGCTTGAAGGGCAAAGGGAAGGGAGAATCGAAGCAGGCTCCCCACTGAGCAGAGAGTGATGTGGGGCTTGATCCCAGGATCCCAGGATCATGACCTGAGCGGAAGGCAGACTCAACTGACTGAGCCAATCAGGGCGCCCAACTTGGCTGGTTCTTGTCTAATTCACACATATCAGTGCATAATAAAGAAGGAGAAGTGACATCTGTGGTCCTATGACACCTGCTTTTCTGTATTCTGGTTCTGGTGCAATGGCTACCTTCCCCTGCCCCTGAACTGGTTAATTAACCTTTCCAGCCTCAGTTTCCTCACCTGCAAAGTACAAGTGCCGCTGATTCCTCCCTTGTCCCCTCCAGGAAATTACAAGGTAGTGCTTCCACTGGAGGTGGTTGACCAGGTGGGCAATCCCTCTGGCCAGCGTTCCTGTCTCTTTCCAGAGACTGCCCTGACCCTTTATCTCCTTTTAGGATGGCAGCCTTTCTTTCCAGTCCTCAGTTTCTAGAATGGTTTGCAAGGGCTCAACAGAGTTGCTCCAGACTGGCAGCTTTAGAAATGGTTTCCTCAGGCAGCCTGGGTGGCTCAGCGGTTTAGCACCGCCTTTGGCCCAGGGCGTGATCCTGGAGACCCAGGATCGAGTCCCACATTGGGCTCCCTGTATGGAGCCTGCTTCTCCCTCTGCCTGTGTCTCTGTCTCTCTCTGTCTCTCTCTCTCTGTCTCTCATGAATAAATAAATAAAATCTTAAAAAAAAAATGGTTTCCTCATTTGAGAGTACAAATTTTCTTTTTTTTTTATTATTATTTATTTATTTATTCATGAGAGACAGAGAGAGAGGCAGAGACACAGACAGAGGGAGAAGCAGGCTCCATGCAGGGAGCCGGACGTGGGACTCAATCCCTGGTCTCCAGGATCATGCCCTGGGCCAAAGGCGGTGCTAAACCGCTGAGCCACCCAGGCTGCCCGGGTCTCAGTTTCAACAGCAGCTTGAAGGTGTGGGCTCAGCCACCTTGCTTTTCCTGGTGGGAGCTCTTCTCCTTCTGTCTTCACAGTGGATTCTCGCAGGGTGATCGGTGCTCGGTCGGCGCCGCTGTCTCCCTGGGTGTGCCGATGTTCCTCTAGGGAGTGAGTAGTAAGCTGTGCTTCTTGCAGTCTGGGCTGACTTTTATAATACCCATGGGAAGGGCCTCTGTGATCATAGAATGGCTGTGGGGTTTCCCCAGTCGGTCACTCTGGTTAGCTTGTGTGAACTTCTTGCAATATTGTAGGGAGGTTCCCAAGGTGTGGTGTGGTCAGGGATGGAGGGCTCTCTCTGTGGGTTGTTAAGGAGGGCAGAGTGGGCACTAGCATGCACTGCCTCTCCCCTTGGAGACACACTGGCTCTTTTTTTTTGCCTCTTCTGGGGGTGCCTTTGGTGAGGCAGTGAGGAGAATGATGGCCTGTTTAGGGGATGGCTGAGGCGTCCCAGCAGCTTGCTCATAGAGTGCCTTTGTGCAAAGAAGAAATAGGCGCCTTTCCTCCAAGTGAATGCAACCCTGCATCAGGACACGGCAATGTTTCAGTGTTTATACCTTGGTTGGGTATCTTGAGCAGTGCACAACCCATACAGTCATATGTGACTATCTATTGGAATGAGTGGCTCTTTGCTTCTCAGCTGACAGGCCAGGATGATTTCAGTGACCTCTAGTCTAATACTGTGTTTTAGATGAGCCATTTACTCTATTCTCTACTCTTCGCCTGCCTCCTATGGTGGTGAGCTGGGGCACTGCTGCTCATCCCACAGTGTAGGAGAAGCCTGGGAGGCTGGGGCTCCAGGGCTGTACCCACTCCACAGTATATGTCTGTAGCTTCCTCTGTTTTGGGGCTCCTCCCCCCACCGGAGGATTTTACTGCCTTGCACATGCAGGCTTCTAAAGCCTTATGTAATAATTAATAAAGAAGGCTGGCTGAGTCTTCAGGGAAGAGGGACTGCTCAGAGTTTATTCTATATCTCATTAAGAAGTTCTGGGCTTGCCTCTCTCCCTGGGCACACTGGAGCCTCCAGTGGCCCCAGGTAAAGTGTGTAGGCTTTCCAGTTTGTATGTATGTATGAATGTATGTATGTATGTATGTATATATTTATAAAGATTTTATTTATTCACTTGAGAGAGAGAAAGCACGCAGAAGCGGGCATGGGAAAGACAGAGGGAGAGGGAGAAGCAGGCTCCCTGCTGAGCAGAGAGCCCAGAGTGGGGCTCAAACCCAGGACCCTGAGATAGTGACCTGAGCTGAAGGTAGATGCTTAACCAACTGAGCCACCCGGGTGCCCTGGCTTTCCTGCTTTAGAGGAAATCCTGCAGTAATAGTAGAATCTCTTCAGTAGCAAAGATTGGTTATGGTGGGCTCTTGTTCTGGACATACACCTCCAGGGTATGAGGGAGCCACTAAGAGGGAGACATGGGCCCTGCTCACACATTTGCCGCAGACTGCCCATGTGACATGGGGCAAGTCCCACATGCTGCTCAGGCCTCACCTTGAGGACTCAAGACCTTGGCAGGCCTTAAATGTGGTGACCTTTGGGGGCTGGCCCAGTATTGCCCTCCACATCTCACAGGCCCTTCTCCTCACCCGTGGTTTTGGAGAGAGGACTTTAAGGGCTGCGTTTTGTTCAGGAGTCTCTAGTGCGTGGGCACCGATGTGTTTAGACTCGATCAACTGGTGGTGTGGGTATGAGGCTTTAATTCCTTGGGTGCAAGGGGGAATGGAGAGGTTTGAGTAAATTCTGGAAAGGTTTGGGAGAGAATTCTTATGAAGGGGAAAAAAATTTGTGTGTGTGTGTGCGTGTGTGTGTTGTTTTTTTTTTTTTAAGATTTTATTTGTTCATTTGAGAGAGCACTGGAACACACACACAAGCAGGGGGGAGGGGCAGAGGCACAGGGAGAAGCATACTCCTCGCTGAGTAGGGAGCCCCTTGTGGGGCTTGATCCCAGGACCCCCTCGATCCCAGGACCCCAGATTATGACCTGACCCAAAGGCAGACACTTAACTGACTGAGCCATCCAGATGCCCCCTAAAAGAAGAGTTTTTGAGTAAAAGAAGGCAGAAATGTGGGATGCCTGCGTGGCTCAGTGGTTAAGCATCTGACTTTGGCTCAGAATGTGATCCTGGGGTCCTGGGATCAAATCCAGAATCGGGCTCTCTACCGGGAGCCTGCATCTTCCTCTGCCTATGTCTCTGCCTCTCTCTGTGTGTCTCTCATGAATAAATAAATAAAAAAAATTTTTTTTTTAAGGCAGAAATGAGGTTAGTCCTCAAGTACTAGGGGTGACTAGTGCTTTGGTGAGGAACACCTTTTCCTTTGCACAGAAGCAAGAACAACTGAAGGGAGGCTTCAGGCTGGGAGAAGGGGCTGGCTGCACTTTGGGAGAGCCTCCTCTGTACCCACTGTTGACAGAATGCTTTCACTCACACTGACAATTGATCCGATTAACATGGCTCAGAGGTAGGCTGGATAAAGATGGTTGGGTTTTAGGGGTGGGGGAGGGTAAAGGGATGGGAGGCCTTTGACAGCTAGAGACTCTGAGGTACAAAGTATGATCCACTGAGGACTTCGGAACTAGTAAGTAGGAGAGCCAATTCTGTGCTCTTCTGTGTCCCAGGGGCTATGGAGTGTTAACACACACATGCCTCAGAGTGGGGTGAATGTCAGGGAGTGGATTTGGCAGACAGGAGAACTGTCTGGGTGGCTTTAGGAGCAGCCCAGTTACAGTCAGAGGATAGAAGAGCGTTTGCTCTTTCTACACAAGGAGCGTTATCTGTAAATTAAGCATGGAGGGGCCTTTTGTGCCGTAGCATGCAGGATCGCCAATTTTTCTCTTTAAAAAAATTAGCTGTTGTTACAAAACAGCAAGGTTAGGGTTTTCAGTGGTCTTTTCAGAGGTTTGTGGACATTTTAAAGTTTTTAGAGTTATGTTCAGACTGTGTGATCTAGAAGTCCAGAACACTGTGCCTGCACCCCCATGATTAGGGCTTTTCTCCTGAACTTCTGAGTTCTCCATCTCTTCCACCTGGTGCTTCTGGAAGGTCGAGGGCAGTTAGTTACAGGTCCTGGCTTGCCAGGTGTGCTGCCACATTCCAGGCTCATGTGCCTGCTGGGAGTTTACAGTGGGTGATGCTGTGCTGGAGACCACGTAGGTGGTAATAGAGTCATCACTGCTATGGTTAATAGAGTTCTGCCGCTAACTGTTGTATGGATGGATGTGCCCACAGTTGGTTGTATAGGCCCTGGCACACAATAAGGATGCAATGGGTTCCCTTCCATTTCTGATTTTGGAGGCAAGTCATTTATTCCTTTTTTTTTTTTTTTTTAAGATTTTGTTTATTCGTGGGAGACACACAGAGAGAGGCAGAGACATAGGTAGAGGGAGAAGCAGGCTCCCTGGGGGGAGCCTGACCAGGGTTCATGACCTGAGCCCGAGCCAAAGGCAGATAGATGCTCAACCACTGAGCCATCCAGGTGCCCCAAGTCTTTTAATTCTCAAGAGATTTCAGAATTTCTTGGACAATGACCTCTGAAATCCTGGGAGATGTACTTTTTTTTTTTTTTTTTTGGTGCCAGGGATATCTCCCTTTAGCCGAGCTGTTAACTGCTCTTGGTAGTCCTGTTTCTGAAGCTCTCAGGTTCCGACGTGGGAACCTGTGTCCTATCGATGAAGGGGACAAAGTGATACTTCGGTGTTCTGATTCTGCTCATCAGTTAAAAACAAAACAAAACAAAGCCAAGAGAAGGATCCTTCAGGTCAGCAGGTCCTTAGAGAGGAGATGTGCTAGGATAGCATTTGAGATCCCAAGTTCATTTCCAGCTACCCGAAAAACAAAAATCACAAACAAAGAAAATGGTTGTTTTGCAAGCCTTGGGAAGGTCGGGGGGTGGTGGGGGGAAGAAGTGCTGTTGGCCTTGTAGCTCCAGCTACAAAGAGCAAACCATTCTATCTGTTTGGTTAATTTAGCAGATTAACAAGTTGTTAAACTGACCAATTTAAAAAATGCCCAGCTTGCTAGCAGCTTCTTGCCTGTGATCCAGCCTGTGATCTGGCCTGTGATCCTGGCTCCTCCTCCACGGCAGGGGTCTGGGCCTCCTTGCAGGAGGAGCTTCCAGGGGAGGAGGGGTTGCTGGGCCTTGGAACAGCCCAGGGGGGCCTAGAGGAGGATCTCTGTCTTCTCTTTACCACCACCACCACTGCCTTTCTGCAAACTCCTTAAAACAAAAGGCTTTTATCTCGTAAACATGGCACCCTGCGTACAAAAAGTGTCCTAAATTTCTTGGCCGGGTGCAGGGAAAGAGGTGGTGAATGTGCTCCTTCCTTCCTTTCTGGGGAAGGGGCTGGGGTGCTTCTTTGGCCTTGCGTGCCTTTTTCACTCTTTAGTTTCCGGTGCCTCTTGAACATGGCCTGAGAGGTCCTGCTGAGCTGGCCTGCTATGTCCCTACTTGAGCCTCCCCGTGAGTCTTACTTTCCCAGGCCCCCCAAGGCTGCTGAGGGCAATCCAGAAGGGAGGCAGGAGGGCCTGGGCCCAAGCCTGGCCTGAGCTTGGGTGGCACCTCTCTCCCTGTCCCCTTCCCACCCATCCCAGATCAAAGGAGCCTCCTCTGGGAGCAGGGAAATACTTCTCCCAATAGCCCCACCAGTGAGTAAACAGCCAGGGCCTCTTGCAGCTTTTGAAGCGTGGTGCTTCGGGCCGGGAGGAATGCAGAACATTTCATTTTAGGAGTGGACTTAGGTTTCCACTGCTTTCGGTATTTGCAAATTTGAAACAAATGCCTTCATTTAGCAGCAGGCAGGCTGGGCAGTAAACGGGGGCTGTTTAAGGGCGTTTATGGCGGTCACAGGTATTTGTGGGTAGAGGGACCCCAGCAGGTTTGGGAAAGGACAGAGGGTTTATGGTGAGGTGGGTTGTACAAAGACCCCAGCCAGGTCTCTGGTGGAGGGTTGTTGTTAGGTGGGCTTAGTCATAAAAAGCTTTGCCGCCTCCTGCTCCCCCAGGAAGTATCTCCTGGCAGACAAAGAGGTTTGAGATGGTGTTTATCCCCCTGGGGCTGATGCTAAGGGCCTTGTCCCTCTCGTTTGGCTGCCAAAGTATCAGATTTCCAATGAACCCTGCCTTCTCCCACCCCCACAGCTCGAAAAGCTCATTAAATGTGCTTTATATATAACAAGTTGGCTGAGAGGTCCCCCCTCACTTCCAGCCAGTTTTGTGAGGAAGGAGCTAGGAAAACCTGTTTTCCTTTTGTTGTTGTTTCTGGAAGTAGATCTGTGCAGGAGCAATTGCAAAAAGACCCTGATTTTAGCAATCAGCCAAGCCAGTGTTATTTGCCTTTGACGGGGCAGCTTAGCTGGGGATGATCTGCCTAAGGCCTGGTGGGTGCCACCCACCCTCTGCACAGGGAAATTCAGAAATCTGTTTAGGAACAAAGTTCTGGCTTCATAGCTTGCTCCTCCAGCGACCCTGGATAGTTCACTTCACCTTGCTGAGCCTGTTTTCCGTTTTGTAAGATGAGGGCAATAATATCAACCCCATTAGGGTGCTTGTAAGGATTGTGTGGGATAATACTATCTTTCATCAACTCTAAGATGCGCCTCCCCCCCCTTCACATCTTTAAAGCAGGGTTGTAACGTAATCAGTTATGTAGTATTGTATCTTAGTTTAACTTAGAACCATTTCCTTTTAGCTGTAACATGCAGATAACAGCACATCTTAAAATTGGTGACACCTTTGAAATTCAGTGTGCTTGAAGGATGTAGTCTGTCCTAGTGAATGCTCCATAAAAGGTAGTTATAATACGATGACGGTGATTTATTTACAGGTCTGCTTTTGTTTGCCATCCTCCAGTAACTTTCAATAGAAACTGTTTTCCTGGGATGCCTGGGTGGCTCCTGGGTGGTTCAGCGGTTGAGCGGCTGCCTTTGGCTTGGGTCCTGTCCAGGATCAAGTCCCTCATTGGGCTCCCCACAGGGGGCCTGCTTCTCCTTCTGCTTATGTCTCTCTCTGTCTCTCTTGAATAAATAAATAAGACCTTAAAAAAAAACCTGTTTTCTTTTTTAGTCTGGCACATGAATAACAAATGATGCTTAAGGCATGAGGCATCATGCTAGGTTGTGTGTGTGAGGGTGGGGGGAGGTACCTTAAGTCTAGAAGGCAAGATATCTCTAGAAAGGGAGGCTGCTGTCCCCAGGAGGGCCAACAGTCTATTATGGAAAGAAAATGCCTTTCTGATGGTAGAGTCTTCATTTAAAAAAGCTGAGCTATTCCTGGGGTGGCGGGTTGGGGGCGGAGACTAGAGACTCATTCCAGGAATGGATTGTCTGGTAGGCAAATCAAGACAACCAGGAGAGAGCAATGAGCAGGGCAAGGGTGCAGAGAAGCACCAAAGCGGGGTGGGGGGGGGTGGGGGGGTGGGTGGGGGGGGTGGGGGGGGTGGGGACACTCAGTGGGACACTCAGAGGATGCCAGGTACTCAGAGGATGGAGACATGAGCGGGGCAGGTGGGAGGCGGGAGACGGGAGTATTTCTTTTCTTTCCCAGGCTGTGCAGTTGTGTAGGGTTGATCCCGGCTTTGCAGAGACTACTGGTGCTATTCATTCTGCTTTGTGGTACCCAAGCATTTGCTTGAGAACACCTTCCCTCCTTCAGGACAGACGTGGCCCAAAGGCTGGGGAATTCGTTATTTGCTTGAATTCTGGTTTATTTGATGGTAGGAGGGATTGGCTGTGGGGTTGGGGTTCGTTTTGATGGTAGAAAGAGAAAGAAAGATATGTCTTTTATACATACATATTAGTGAAAGTAAAGAGCAAAACTTTTTTCTTTTTTTTTTTTTCTTTTTTCTTTTAAATAGATTTCTGTGTAGACTTGTGCTTGCCTTCCTGATGTTCACTTCTACCTTCTAGGGGTTTTAGAATGCATTCTTTCTGTGTTGTTGTCCAAGACTTTAATCATCGGTAGCTGTGCCCAGCTAGGAGAGGGGCCAGCTAATGGATCACTTTTGGAAGGCAAGAGCTCAGAAGTTCCAGGGTCTAGAAGCCCCAGCCCCTCCATGAAGTGAATGCCCTTTTTGGCTTCCTTTGACAATGTCTTCAAGAAGAATAAGGTATTGGGGACGCTTGTTTAGCGTCAGTGGTTTAGCTCCTGCCTTTGGCTTAGGGCATGATCCTGGAGCCTTGGGATTGAGTCCCACATCGGGCTCCCTGCATGGAGCCTGCTTCTCCCTCTGCCTCTGCCTCTCTCTCTTTCTCTCTCTCTCTCTCTCTCTGTGTGTGTCTCATGAATAAATAAATAAAATCTCTTTTTTTAATAAATAAAATCTTAAGAAGAAGAAGGTATTGTAGCCGATGTGTCTTGAACAATCAGGAAGAATGGTGTTGAGGTTAAGAAAATATCAGTGCTCTTTTCCTAAAAGCCTTTGATATACTGGTAAAGGCATTTCTGATGATATGAAATTTATTTGGGAGGCCCTCTAAAACTACAGTGTGAATTTTCCTCTGGGGAAGCCAGTTTTCCTGTCTTCTCTGTCCCATGAGGACTGAAAGTGGTGGTGGTTCTTTTCAAACCAGGTCCACAAGTACTTTGAAGTCCTTTTTATATCTCAGGCACCCAGAGTGATAAATACTTTGGGTCCTCCGTGGTCCTGAGTTGGGTCAGTTGCCCAGTTTGGGTCTAACAGCCTGGATTCCTTACTTACATCCAGGACCAGAAGGGCCTAGAGAGGACTTGGATGGACCTCTGCGGGTCTCTTGCCAGCTGCTGGCCTTGGGGGTGATGACTGTGGCAGCTGAATTAACAGCTGCTTATTCTGGTCCAGGCCTCTGCCTCAGCCCTGGAGAGAGGTGTTGATCAGGCTGACAGGACAGCAAATCCCCCTGAGCTCCAGGTTGGAAGTAAATTAGCCAAAGGTTGCTCTTAGATTCCTGACAATTTGCTTTCAGTTTTTGCGGCTCAAGGGAACTCTGAAAAACAGGGTGTAAATTGGGTTATTTACACTACCTCCGTTTTCATTGCTTCCACGAAGTTGGTAAAGGAGGGCATGGGTCCAAGTGAGCTTTTCAGGTTCCTGGTTGCTCAGTTCCTCAGGTACCTGGCGTTGGTGGAAGGTGGGCGTGTCAGGGTGTAATGCCCTTGAATGCAGGATGTGTGGTGACACCGGACAGGCCTTTGAGGTGCCCGGGACCAACCCCTTTCATTAGATCAAAGAAATACCTTTTGTTTTTCCGCTCACACTTTTCCTCTGCCCTGAAGCCAGAGTTGTAAAGAGGTGGAGCTGCGAGGGTCTGCATCTGGTGGTTGGGATGGTGAGTGGAGTAGGGCCCAAAGGGAGGGGTTTTCCCTCCTGCTGAGCACTTCCTGCCTTCTGCTCCTGGTGCTCCCGCTGCCCTGGGTGTGCGGGTCCACCTAGGCTAGCCTGGGCACCTCAGGCCTTGCTGGGCCACTGCCCGGTAGGGCCCTGCCTGAGCTGGGCTGTAAGCTGGTGAAACGAGCCACACAAAGACGGATTTCACTCCAGGCTAAGTTTTTTGTTGCTGAATCATTTGCATTCATTAAAAGTAGTGAAGGAGTTTGCTGGAGGCCGCTGCCTTAGAACCTCATTAAGAATTTTGGGGGTGGGGTGGGGTGGGGGGAGAATGGGTGCAGCTCATTCAAAGCTTACTTAACTTCTGACTGCTTTGGGCATAGGCCAGCTACTAAAATATGAAAAATGTTTGCCCAGCAGCCCCCAGTGCTTGGCCAGACCGCCCTGGCCAAAGAAAACACACACTTACAATTCATTATTTAGCCTCCTCCTGCGAGGCAAGCGTGTGTCTCTTCCTCCCATGGGAGCTTGTGGAGTTGGGGGCACGGAGGTGGTAGGTGTGTGTGGGGGGGGTGGGCTGCAGCGAAGGGTGCAGGAAGATTCCTGCCTATTTATTTATTCATGACAGAGAGAGAGAGGCAGAGAGGGAAGCAGGCTCCATGCAGGGAACCTGATGTGGGACTCGATCCCGTGTCTCCAGGATCACACCTGAGGCCAAAGGCAGTGCTAAACCGCTGGGCCACCTGGGCTGCCCAGATTCCTGCCTATTTTAAGAGGAAGCCTGGTCGAAAGCAAGTGCTGTCCATCAACGTCCCACCCCACCCCCACCGGCCTTCCCTAGGGTATATGTCACTCATTCCCTACTGATGGATTTTAGGATGTTTCTGAGGTTTTGCTATTTAAAACAGTGCTATCGCAGGGGCGCCTGGGTGGCTCCCATCAGTTAAACGTCTGCCTTCAGCTCAGGTCATGATCCCAGCGACTCAGATTATGATCCCTGGGTCCTGGGATCTAGCCCCGTTCCCTGCTGAGCAAGGGAGTCTGCTTCTGCCTCTCCTTCTGCTTCTCCCCACCCTGCTTGTACTCTTTCTCTTTCAAATAAATAAATAAAATCTTCCAAAAAAAAAAAAAAAAAACAGCCCACAATACTATCACAGATGTCCTTGTACCTACCTTTGCCCTTATGCTTGTGTGTCTGTAGGATAAATTTCCAGGAACGGAACTGCTCTGTCAAAGGAAATGAACATATCAAAATTGTGTACAACATTCTGCGTTTGTGTAATTTTTCTGAAGAGGGAGTTTGTAGCTTTCATCAAATTTCTGAATCACTGCTGTACAGTAGGCCCGTGAAAATCACACATGATAATGTAAGAATACTGGTAAGCATGGTTCAGACGTGGAGCATTGCTAGGGGGGCCAGAGAATTTATTGTCCTGACAGGGACATTATTAATAATTGTGCCAAGCTAGCCAGCACCAGTCAGGATTATTCCAGGAAATTTGGGAGTGTGGTAGCCCGGTGCCCATCAAAGTTCTTATTCCCTCATTTCTGAGACTGTGTATATCCTATCTTCTATACCACATAGCTCTAAATTACCTACTCCTTTTCATTTTCCTTTTTTTTTTTTTAAGATTTTATTTATTTATTAGAGACAGAGAGAGAGAGAGAGAGAGAGAGAGAGGCAGAGACACAAGCAGAGAGAGGCATGCTCCATGCAGGGAGCCTGGCATGGGACTCCATCCTGGGTCTCCAGGATCACACCCTGGGCTGAAGGTGATGCTAAACCGCTAAACCACCCGGGCTGCCCTCCTTTTCATTTTCTGTGTATCAGATGTGTTCTTCTTGTCGCCCCCCAACTTGATGATAGGTTTAGTAGGGTGGCTTGAGTTCCTGTCCTGTTTTTCCACCAGCCAGGTAACCCTATTTCACATGGTCTGTGGTTGCTCAAGAAGTTGGATTCCATGGGCCAAAATCCTAGTCCTGGAAGCAGTTTAACTTTTCTGAACTCCTTTCCTCGTGCATAGGATGAAAATGATGTCCAGCTCCTAGGTAATGGTGAGGGTCTTTGCAGTAAAATTTGTGTGGAGTCAGGGAGGTGTTGTGGTGTTGCCATTGTTTTGTGGTAGGTGAGCTCCAGTGGCACTTATATCTCCTCATGGACATATCCTTGGAGCCTTTGGGCTCTGCTGGCTGTCTAGATTTTTTTCCATTTCTCCATTTATTACAATTCCCTTAATTGTTCTCATAGTTCTTCCCTTCTTTTCCATCCCATTGCCCATGGCTTAGTTCAGCTCTTGTCATTTCTCCCTTGGAATACTGCTGAAAAAAAGAAGTGATTTTTTTTTTTTTTTTGAAGGTGGCATCTTCCCCTCCCCTCAGAACATCAAGAAGATAGGTATTTTATGAAACCCAAGATAAAACAAAAAAGAAGCAACAAACCAAGTTGAAAGCTGACCAAGAAGGGTGAGGAAATAAATATAGGGGACTGGCTGAGATAACATATAAAGAAACACAAATGCAATAGCAGAATTAAGTTTCCAGCGTAATCTTTGAAGGGCCTGATGAGCTCTTTGATTAACCTCATCAATGCTATGTAGTTGTGGAGTTCTCAGAACCCAGAGGAAAATGTATAGTGAGATGAAAATGATGGGAAAAAATGTGATAATTAGAGAAATAGATTCAAGATTTTTAAAAGCAATGAACAAGGGCACCTGGGTGGCTCAGTTGGTTAAGTGTCTAATGCTTGTTTATGTGGCTCAGGTCATGATCTCAGGATCATGAGATAGAGCCCCACAGTGGGCTCTGTGCTCAGTGGGGAGTCTGCTGGAGATTCTCTCCCTCCCTCCCCTAATACCTCTCTCCCTGTTCTTTTTCTCTCTCTCTCTCTCAAATTAAAAAACAAACAAGCAAACAAACAAAAACTAACTAAACAAAACCCAAAGCCATTGTATCAAAAGGCATTGACAGGGGGGCACTTGGGTGACTCAGCGGTTGAGCATCTGGCTTTGGCTCAGGTTGTGATCCTGTGGTTCTGGGATTGAGTCCCACATTGGGCTCCCCGTGGGGAGCCTGCTTCTCCTCTGCCTGTGTCTCTGCCTCTCTCTCTGTCTCTCTCATGAATAAATAAATAAATATTTACTTAAAAAATAAAATATAAAATATTTATTTAAAATAAATAAATAAATAAATAAATTTATTTATTTTAAATAAATATTTTATAATTTATTTATTTTAAATAAATATTTTATATTTTATTTTTTAAGTAAATATTTATTTATTTATTCATGAGAGAGGCAGAGACACAGGCAGAGGAGAAGCAGGCTCCATGCAGGAAGCGGGACTCAATCCCAGGACCCCAGGATCACACCCTGAGTCAAAGGCAGATGCTCAATCGCTGAGCCACCCAGGCATTTCTCTCATGAATAAGTAAATAAAATCCTTTTTTTTTTTTTTAAATAAAAAGGCATTGACAGAAAACTTCAAAAATGCTGAGGAAATAGAGCTTTGTGATGCAAAGACTGTCACCAAGCCCAGGAACAGATGGATGGCCGCCCCACGCCTGTCACAACGTTGATACAACCAACCTTGCTTCCAAATGCTGACTGGCAGTGCAGAAAAGACTAAAAGATATGCTGTTCGGCGGGATAGCAATGTAAAAACCTAATAGACAATGATGTCAAGTTAAATCTAATAATATGTTAGAGGACAGTGCACTATAAATAAAGGATTTACTCCAAAAATGCACAGTTTAATCAAATATAATTCATTACAATAAAAAGTCACACAGTGACTCATCTCAGTAGATGCAAAAATGATATGCGATACAAATTAATATCCATTTTTGATTTTTTTTAAAGATTTTATTTATTTATTCATGAGAGAGAGAGAGACGCAGAGACACAGGCAGAGGGAGAAGCAGGCTTCACGCAGGGAGCCTGACATGGGACTCGATCCTGGGTCTCCAGGATCACGCCCTGGACTGAAGGCAGTGCTAAACCTCTGAGCCCCCCGGGCTGCCCAATATCCATTCTTGATTTTTTTAAGAAAAAAATTTCAAACTATAGTCCACATTGTTATTTTTTTAAAGATTTTATTTATTTGTTCATGAGAGACACACACACAGAGAGAGAGAGAGAGAGAGACACAGGCAGAGGGAGAAGCAGGTTCCATGCATAGAGTCCGATGTGAGACTCCATCCCGGGTCTCCAGGATCAGGCCCTGGGCGGAAGGTGGCGCTCAACCGCTGAGCCACCCGGATTGCCCTATAGTCCACATTATTACGCTTAAAAATGAAATTATAGGGGCGCTTGGGTGTCTCAATCGGTTGAATATCTGACTCTTGATTTTGGCTCAGGTCATGATCTAAGGGTTGTGGAATCCAGCCTGGTGTTGGGCTCCACACTCGGGGGTAGTCTGCTTGAGATTCTCTTTCCCCTTCTAATCCACCCCCCGGTGCACTTGCTGCCTCTCAAATAAATCAGTCTTCTTTAAAAAATGAAACTATAATGCTGTTCTCATTAAAATAAAGAAGGCATTACACCAACACAAGATCACTACTATTTTAACATTATTCTGGAAATTCTAGTTGAAATAATACTGTAAGAAAAATGAAAGGCAAAATAAAGTTAGTGTTTTTGTAGTTGGCAATTTTTTTTTTTAAAAGTAGGCTCCACACTCAACATGGGGCTCAAATACACAACCCAGAGACTAAGAATGCTCTACTGACTGAGCTGGTTATAGGCACCCTGATTTTTACATGTGAAACTCAAGTTTCAACTGAAAACCACTAGAATCCATGAGAGAGTTGACTCATTTGGCTGAATACAAAACTACACAGAACTGGAAGGTTTTTTTTTTTTT
Source organism: Vulpes vulpes (assembly GCF_048418805.1). Classification (NCBI taxonomy): domain Eukaryota; kingdom Metazoa; phylum Chordata; class Mammalia; order Carnivora; family Canidae; genus Vulpes; species Vulpes vulpes. The sequence goes on from NC_132780.1 coordinate 140,474,940, forward strand.
GTTCTTCTTCAAGATTTTATTTACTTATTCATGAGAGACACACACAGAGAGGCAGAGACACAGGCAGAGGGAGAAGCAGGCTCCATACAGGGAGCCCAATGGTGGGACTCAGTCCTAGGACCATGGGATCATGCCCTGAGCCAAAGGCAGATGCCCAACCACTGAGCCACCCAGGTGTCCCAAAACCTGGAACTTTAGCTACTTATCAGCAAATAACCTTTCTTAAAAAAGATTTTATTTATTAAATAAAAAGCACAAGCAAGGGGTAGAAAGAGAAGCAGACTCCCTGCTGAGTAGGGAGCCCCAATGTGGGGCTTGATCCCGGGATCCTGGGATCATGACCTGAGCCAAAGGCAGATGCTTAACCGACTGAACCACCCGTAGGCCCAGTAAATAACCTTTTAGAAAATACAAAGAAGACAGTTATCACATTCACAAAATCAAAAATCAAAATATTCAGGCATAAAGCAGTATCATGGATACTGTATGTTGAAGGAGTCAAATATTTTTTTCCCCTCTGAATTTGGAACCAGTTGAGGCAGGGAGCCAGGGTGGGGGGTGGGGAAGGAAGGAAAGACAGACACATGAATTGGACAGATGAAAATCAGTGTATTATCTTTATTATTGATAAAGGCTAGGTTGAGGAGCAAGGTTAAATTATTTAAAAAATATTTTATTTATTTATTAATGAGAGACACACAGAGACACAGGCAGAGGGAGAAAGAGGCTCCACACAGGGAGCCCGCCGTGGGACTTGATCCTGGGTCTCCAGGATCACGCCCTGGGCTGAAGGCGGCACTAAACTGCTGAGCCACTCGGGCTGCCCAAGGTTTAAAATTGAAGAGGGGGCAGCCCGAGTGGCTCAGTGGTTTAGCGCTGCCTTCAGCCCAGGGCCTGATCCTGGGGATCTGGGATTGAGTCCCACTTCGGGCTCCCTTCATGGTGCCTGTTTCTCCCTCTGCCTGTGTCTCTGCCTCTCTCTCTCTCTCTCTCTCTCTCTGTGTGTCTCTCATGAATAAATAAATAAAATCTTTTAAAAAAATAAATTTGAAGAGGATAAATTTATTTGATTCATCTCTAAATATGGGTGTGTGGGGGTGTCTGAGTAGTTCAGTGGTTGAGTGACTGCCTTTGGCTCAGGTCCCATTCTGGGGTCCTGGGATCGAGTCCCACATCAGGCTCCCTGCAGGGAGCCTGCTTCTCCCTCAGCCTATGTCTCCGCCTCTCTCTCAGTGTCTCTAGTGAATAAATAAATAAAATCTTAAAAAAAAAGAAGAGTGTGTGTGTGTAGGCTACCTATATAAAATGTGTCCTATCTACAAGGGGTGGATCCCTTTTTTTTTTAATTTTTTTTTTTAATTTTTATTTATTTATGATAGGCACACAGTGAGAGAGAGAGGCAGAGACACAGGCAGAGGGAGAAGTAGGCTCCATGCACCGGGAGCCCGACGTGGGATCTGATCCCGGGTCTCCAGGATCGCGCCCCGGGCCAAAGGCAGGCGCCAAACCGCTGCGGAGGGGTGGATCCCTTAAATGGGTGTGGGAGGAAGAGTTAGAGCCACCTTACCCAATCAGACATCACCTCTCCCTGGGGTTCATAGGAGTGGCACCATACTGGCATCCTCTCTGCTGTGATGGAGAAGAGTTATTCTTTCAAACTTCCTCCTTTTGCTCTCTGAACTCATTGGAGCTTAAAGGTCGTGTCCCTGTATGCCTGGAGGTGTGGGCACCTGGAAGTGTGGCTCTTGCCTCCAGGGAAGGGGTGAAGCTATCCTTCAGCTATTCCTGCTTCCACTTCATTAACCACCCAGTTCCTTTATAAAGGATCTACAGATCCTTCTAGAATCCCTGGAGAGTGGGATAGATTTCTCCCCAGAAGGTTCTCAAGCAGATGAAAACAGGACAGTGTTTTTTTGTTTTGTTTTGTTTTGTTTTTAAGTATTTATTCATGAGAGACACACAGAGAGGCAGAGACACAGGTAGAGAGAGAAGCAGGCTCCTTGGGGAAGCCCAATGCAAGACTTGATCCCAGGACCCTGGGATCATGCCCTGAGCCAAAGGCAGATGCTCAACCACTGAGCCACCCAGGCATCCCAAACAGGACAGTATTTAAATGAATTCTAAGGAACTCTGTACCCAGGGATGAAAATTTATTTCCTGTCTTTCTCAGCTCAAATCATGTGCAAACACCTTTCTTCTGAGAAGTTTAATAATTGAGAAAAGGAAACTTCATTGCTTTGTTCATTACTGTATCCCCAGCACTTAGAACAATGCCTGGCACATAGTAGTCTTCAGTAATTTAATGGTCATTCTCAGGAGGGAGAAGTAACATATAATTCAGAAAAGGCCTTATATTCTTGATCTTATGATTATAAATTAATAAGGAAAGAAGTAGACAGGAGGCGCCTGGCTGGCTCAGTTGGTAGAGCGTGCAACTCTTGATCTTGGTGTTGTGAGTTCAAGCCCTCAAGTTGAGTGTAGAGATTACTTTTTTTTTTTTAAGATTTTATTTATTTATTCATGAGAGACACACAGAGAGAGAGAGAGGCAGAGACACAGGCAGAGGGAGAAGGAGGCTCTATGCAGGGAGCCTGAGAGGACTCGATCTCAGGTCTCCAGGATCAGGCCCTGGGCTGAAGGTGGCGCTAAACTGCTGAGCCACCCGGGCTGCCCTAGAGATTACTTTTAAAAAATCTGAAAAAAAAAAAAAAAAAAAAAAAATCAACAACAAAGTTGAATGGGAAATGGATAATAAGTGTTGATGGAAGGGGGTAGGTGGGGGATGGGCTTAATGGGTGATGGGCATTGAGGGCACTTTTATGATGAGCACTAGGTGTTAAAATAAGTGATGAATCACTGAATTCTACTCCAAAACCAATATTGCACTATACATGTTCACTAACTAGAATTTGAATAAAAATTTGGAAAATAATATTGCTGTTAAAAATAAAGGAAATGGACAGTAAGAGATTCAGCTGATAAATACATGAAAGATCACTTCATCTTGTTAAGGACAAATTAAATGTCTCAAATGAATTGCAAATTGCAGCAAAGCATTATTTCATGTCTCTCAAACTGACAAAGATGAATAAGTATCAGTGTAGTAAGGATGCATAAATTTGCACAACCTCTAAAACCACTTGTCATTTATCAAAAATTTGAAATTGTATTCTCTTTGGTTCAAGGGAGGGGTTCTGTTTCTAGGAAGTCATCCTACAGAAACACTCATTATCAGTGTGTATAGGTACCTGTACAGAGAGGTTTACTTGGAGCATCATTTGTAATGGCAAAACAGTAAGCCATCTAATTGTTCATAATTAGGGATGATTATGGGACAATGCCATATCCTATTTGTTTCCTAGGGTGCTGGACAAATAGATCATGGGTCATTGACACAGTGAAATAATACACAGCAGTTGAAGTGAGTGAACTAGAACTATGTGGACAGACATGGGAAAATATCTGTAGTTAACTGTACAGTGGAAAAAAGCAAGTTGTAGAATAACAGGTGTGAAGGGTTGCATTGTGTCCCCAACAAGGTTATGTTCGAGTCCTAAGCCCCAGTATCTGTGAGTGTGACCTCATTTGGAAATAGGAACTTTGCAGATGTAATCCAAGTCCTTAAGTTCTGATGCCCTGTGATTGGATATTATCCTTACAAGAAGAGGCGCAGAGAGACACATGCAGAAAGGACAGACGGCCGCATGGAGGAGGCAGAGATTGGAGTGACACATCTCCAGGCCAAGGAAAGCCAAGGATTGCCACAACATCAGAAGCTAGGAGGGAGGCATGGGGTAGACTTTTCCTAGAGCCTCCAGAAGGAACTAATCCTTTTTTTTTTTTTTTAAGTTTTTATTTATTTATTCATGAGAGAGAGAGATAGAGGGATCCCTGGGTGGCGCAGCGGTTTGGCGCCTGCCTTTGGCCCAGGGCGCGATCCTGGAGACCTGGGATCGAATCCCACATCGGGCTCCCGGTGCATGGAGCCTGCTTCTCCCTCTGCCTATGTCTCTGCCTCTCTCTTTCTCTCCCTGTGACTATCATAAATAAATAAAAATTAAAAAAAAAAAAAAGAGAGAGAGAGATAGAGAGGCAGAGACCTAGGCAGAGAGAAGCAGGCTCCCAATAGGGAGCCCGATGTGGGACGACTCGATCCCTGGACTCCAGGATCATGCCCTGGGCCAAAGGCAGCACTCAACCGCTGAGCCACTCAGGCGTCCCAGAAGGAACCAATCTTGCCAACACCCTGAGTTTACACCTCAGCCTTGAAAATTGGGAGAGAATATATGTCCGTTGTTTTAAGCCACCCAGTTGTGGTCATTTGTCACAGTAGCCCTAGGAAATGACAGGGCAGATAAGGTGTTATCCCATCATCATGCCTTCTGTGGGTAGGCCTGCAGCTCGCTCCATCATGAAGTGATGCTTCAGCCCATCTTCTACTCTAACCACCTCATCAGAGGCAGGGACCCACGGTGTTGTGACTTTTTTTTTTGGTCAGGGGATAGCCTGACCAGGGTAGATCTATATCTCATCTCCTTTGCCTCTTTCTCCTGAGCTAGTGTCTGGTGGCCTCTTGCTCTGTCCCCTCCATCCCCATTGCCTCTTAAACTCTGAGTATCCCGAGTTACTTGGAGTTCTCTGACCACACTTTGTCTTTATCCTTCAGTCTTGTGTTTGCCAAGCCCCATTCCTTGTTAAAAGCTTGTTTTGACAAGCCCTCTCCCAGGATTCTTCTCTGCTCCCCTGTGCCACCCCCCCCAACTTTGAGTTAGAAAGCTTGCCTTGTGCATCCGCCCACCATGGTGTGTGATAATGTGGTAAAGCCTTGATGATGATAGGCTGTCCTCTCCAGCCAGCTGACCTGAAATTTGAATCCTATATTTGCCACTTACTAGCGGTGTGACCTTGAGCAAGTTGTTTTACCTTCCCATGCCTCAGTTTCCTCATCTGTAGAGTGGCGAATCCAAGTATCTGCTTTACCGGGTGGTTGTAAGCATTAACAAGCTACTATGATTAAAATGCTTGGAAGGGTGCCTGGCACAGAGTAAGCGGTCAGTAAGTGTTAGCTATTATTGTAATTATATGTTTACTTGTCTGACTCCCCCACTAAACTGAGATACTTAAAGGCAATAATTGTGTGTTTTTCTCTCTCATCCCCAGTGTCTTGCAGAGTACTTGGCATATGGTAGGCTCTAGATAAATGTTGAATTAATAATGATAATTAACATAATTGCCTACGAGGATCCCATATTGGGCTTTGACCCTCTGCTTATTCCACATCATGCAGGGATAATGGAACTAAATATGGTTCAGTAAAACCACCACAGATCAGCTGGTGTTTCCTGAGCACCTCCAGTGGGCAGGGCACCTGCAGTGGAGGAGACGGGTGAGTGTGAGGCCAGCCCTTGTGCTCAGGGAGCTTAGAATCTAGTGGGGAAGACAGGTGGTAAGTACGGGAAATGTTCAACAACAATATGAGGTTTTAATAACCATTGGTGAGAGCAGTCGAAGACACAAGTATATTCATAGTTCTTATTTCAGTTGGCAGCGCATTGTTAACCTAACTTCTTTGTTTTCTACATTCAGTCTACAGAGGTTCTTAAACTTTTTAACGAGGAAACTTAGGTCTAAAGTCTTTACCAGACTTGATTCTATTTTTCTTTTTCATGTGTACTTTCCTCAGTAGACACGTAATACTTGGTTGTCTCCCTGGAATTAGCAGCCATCAATAATCATTGGTAGATCCATTATTTCATTAAGGGTTGTAAAATGGTGATATATGATATTTATCATCTGGAGGCTCCTGTAAAGATAAATCTCCCCTTATTGACTGATTATCCTGAGGTATAGCTATTCAGAAAGGGAATATAGGGACGCCTGGGTGGCTCAGTGATTGAGTGTCTGCCTTTGGCTCAGGTCTTGATCCCAGGGTCCTGGGATCGAGTCCTGCATCAGGCTCCTGGCAGAAGCCAGCTTCTCCCTCTGCCTATGTCTCTGCCTCTCTCTCTGTCTCTCTCATGAATAAATAAATAAAATCTTCAAAAAAAAGGGGAGGGGACTAGAAATATAAAGCTTGATGCTTAACCAGTTTTTAAAATAATGAGTTGGTTTTTTAGCATCCTTTAGGGGTGACCAATGGAAAGCATCAGACTTTTTATTTATTTTTCTTATTTTTAAGTAATCTCTACATCCAACATGGAGCTCAAACTTAAAACCCTGAGATCAAGAGTCGCACTTTCTACTGACTGACCCAGCCAGGTGCCCCGTTTGGGGCTTTTTAAAAATATCATTATTAAATCATGGATTTTAACTTGGTGTAAGTCCATGTGGTTCTTACCCTTATGGTTGCTTAGTCCCCTCCTTGGCCTGTGGGAGCCTCTTAAAGCTGGCTCTGAACCTCTTGACGTGACCTTCCTAGTCTTTGCTTGTTCCTTTGTATTTGATGATCCAGGCTTGTCTTGTGCATTTCCTGCCCAAGACCTGGAATCAGGCACTTCTCCAGTGAGGAAGGGCATGAATTTCTTAAGATATTGGTCCAGTTTCCAAACCATTTTGCAGGAGGGAATTTTTATAATTTATATGCCCATCAACAAAGCACAAAGACCATTTTCTCCATAGACTCACCAGCATTGAGTGCTAGTTAAAAAATCTTTGTGTCCATTTACTAGGTAGAATAACTCATTTTTATTTGCATTTCTTAGATTCCTAGTGCATTGGAATGTTTTCTTTCTTTTTTATTTTTTAAGATTTTATCTATTTATTTGAGAGACTGCACAAGCAAGGTGAGGGGTGGTGAGCAGGAGAGGGAGAAGCAGGGAGCCAGAGGATGCAGGGCTCAATAACCTGAGCTGAAGTAGACCCTTAACCGACTGAGCCATCCAGGTGCTCCTGGAACGTTTTCTTACATTAATATTTGCTTTGAGAACTCCTCATGTTTGGACCATGTTACTGTTAGAATTTTAGTAGTTATTATGATTAATTTGTAACTCTATATATCAAGACCAGCAGCCCCTCTTCTGTCAATTGCTGGAAATAATTTTCCTAATTTATTGCTTGCCATTGAGAGTTGTTTACAACTTCTATTTTATGTAGTAAAGTTTTTTCCTTTATAAAGCATAGAATTTTCCAGGCCTCTTTTATTAGGGACTTACGGGATCAGAAAGCTGAAGCCTAATAGTTATCATCAGGTATCAGTTGGCACACAAACTAATGTGTGCTCTCCTCACCTAACTGCAGTTGTGTTCCTTGAGGCCAGACACCTGCCTTCTACCAAGATGGTCTGGATCGTTTCTCACCCTGACAGGCTTGCTCTGATTCTTGCTCATATTTTTTTAAGATTTTGTTTATTTGAGAGGGAGGGGATTATGAGTGGGGGGGTGGGGGGGCAGCTGAGCAGGGAGCCTGATGTGGGGACTCGATCCCAGGATCCTGAGATCCTGACCTGAGACAAAGGCCAACATTTAACCATCTGAGCCACACAGGTGCCCTTGATTCTTGTTCATATTGGAGATGCCTCTGATTTGAGTAGCTTTGGGAGGGAGAGTGAAGGAAACTTTGGCCACTGCCAATCTGCACATTGCCTGCAAGCCCCCCGGGGCAGTGGGCCACAGAATACAAAGCTTCCAGCAATTGGCAGCTCTACAGTGAGGAGTCACCTACACAGGGCAACACCCCTTGAACTGCAGAGCCCCACAGGTTTGTCTCCTGTGATGAGGTAGTTCTAAAGCTCTCTTAGGTAGCAGAACTTAAGGTCTGTTCAGAGAGAACCACTACTCTCAGATGGCAGAGATTGGGTGAGTGACAAATCACACAGGGCACTTTGCAGCTCCAAATGGTCGGGATGAGGGGATCCCTGGGTGGCGCAGCGGTTTAACGCCTGCCTTTGGCCCAGGGCGCGATCCTGGAGACCCGGGATCGAATCCCACGTCGGGCTCCAGGTGCATGGAGCCTGCTTCTCCCTCTGCCTAGGTCTCTGCCTCTCTCTCTCTCTCTCTCTCTCTCTCTCTCTCTCTCTGTGTGTGTGACTATCATTAAAACAACAATAACAACAACAAATGGTCTGGATGAGAGGGATGCCAGCAAAGGCCTATGCCAGGTGAGGGATATTTGTGATGGCATGTAGTTCCTAAAATATAAAAAAATTCTCGAACATAATAATGACAATAAGACTGCGAAGGGCCCAAGCTCACAAAAGTCCTTAATTAATGCATGCCAGGCACTGTTCCCAGCATGCTACATTTATTAACATGTGAATTTACTTTGCACAAGCCTGTGAGGTAGGTAACGTTATTAGCACCATTGTATACAAAAGTGGAGGCACCGCAAGGGTGGACAGCTTGCCCAAAGACATAGACTTGGTAAGCGGGAGTGTAGAAATGGAGTGCAGGCAGCCTGACTCCAGACTCTGGGCTCTTGCCCCATCTCTATCCTTCCTGTACTTCTGAGGCCAGGGAGGGCCTTAAACTCCTGTAGCTCTTCAGCCTTCTTGGAGAGCATTGCATCCTTGTAAAGAGCAGCCAGCTGATTTTACAGATAGGGAAATGAAGGCCTGAAGAACAGAACGACTTGCTTAGAGCCAGGTCTAGGATGCAGGGCTTTGTGCATTTGGTAGCTGACGCTCATTTGGCACCAAAGTCAAACTCTTGGAACTTTTAGGAACAGGATTACCCTTAGATACAAGCAAAGGAATTGCCTTTTCCCAGTGAGGGGGGGCCAAAACGTAGGAGTTTTACTCAAAACTTTTCTGGGCATCCCTCTGACCTGGCAGGGAGCTCTTGAGGGCTGTGTGGGGGCCTGCTCTTGAGATATGGTCTGAACCCAGGTATGGCCCTTTGTGGAAGTCGAAGGCTTTGCCCTTGTGTGAGGAGCAGCGGACTAAGTTCCAGAAGCACAGGACTGCTGGGTCAGGGGTTCTGGAAGGTAGAGTGGAAATTGCCCCACTGTCTTCTTGCTCCTGGCCTAATGGCTCAGACCATTTTTAGATGTCAGGAAGTATAACAATATGGTACATTTATCTTGGTGAATAATGGATGAGCCCCGGGAAGGTACTGTACTTTTCCTGGTGAATTATTTACCAGAAGCCTCTAATTTGAGGGCTCTCCATTATAAATGGCCTGAATCTGGTATACAGAGAGCCCCTCCCGCCCCCCGCTTCCCCAGGTCTCCCGAGTACAGGCGAGCTATAACCTTTCGTGTCTAGTGAGTGATACACTGAGTAAACCCTGTGGCTCAAGCCAGGGACTGAGTTTGGAGTCTTTAAGGCTGCTGGGAGGGTTGGGGAAGACCTCCCTACTAGAGACACAGGAAGAGACCCACTAGGGGAGGCTGGGGGACATGTGGGGCTGAGCCCTGCTCTAGGCGGGAGGTGGGAGGGGGCCTGTGTATGCCAACATGTGTATATACTCATGTGCTCTAGGTCTTTGTTTTTCTTGACCCTTTCTCTGGGTCTCTGTCACTGTTACTCTGTCTGCCCGTATGTCTCTGCCCTTGTCTCTCTACCTGTTCACCTCTCGCCTTCTCCTCTTTCAGGGCCTGGGTCTCTCTCTACTCTCTGCTCATGCCTCTTCTTCTCTAAGACGGCCCACCTCCCTCTGCCTCTCTGTGAGTTGTTAGTCTCCCTCTGTCTGTCTCTGTCAATCTCCCTCCAGCCCTCTTCACCTCACTTCCCTTTCTCTATTCATCAGGGTCGACTTGCTTCCCCTCTTCCCTCTCTCCCTCCCTCCCTCCTGTCTCCCGCCCTTCCTCTTTTAACCCCACTCCCCCCTCTCTCCCTCCCTCTCTCCCTCCATATTTTGGAGGTTTGTAAGCACCTCCTGGAATGGAGGGACAGCCAGTTCCAGACTTAAGTGAAGCCAGATCTTGGTGCCTTCCATACCCTGACTCAAAGATCGACAGAGTAGGCATGAAATAAACTTGAGGTCTTTGTCATTTTTTTGGCTATTTTCAACTCAGTTATTGCATCAGCCACTCTTAGGGGCCTTTTTTTTTTCCCTTCAGCTATTTGTGTGTGCTTTATGTTTTATGATGTTTGCTCCCCAAAGCCGGTTATCCCTAAGCTTGAAGCATCTGGTGATGAGTTGCAAGTTTTTGCTGCTTTTAAAAATAACTTACAAGGAATTGTTTCCATTATTCATCAGTTTGTATTTTTTTTCATCTGTTGTTATTGATTTGGGGGTTGAAATATTCATTTTGCCATCTTTAGCCAGAATGCTTTCTCTAAATAGCTGATAAAAAAAAGAAAACCAACAACTCTCTTTTGATTATTTTCTTTAAAAAATAAAATCACCACCAGTGATTTGCAGTAAGAGATTAAATAAAAGAATAAAATTGTACTGTTAGAAAATTTATATTTAAAGTGGGAAAATGAGGTTTCTAAGGAGTCTAAGAAGTATCTATGGTTTGATTCTAACTCAGCAGCTGGCTTGCCTTCCACTTGCCTCTCTGTCCATGGTTCCCCCTTACCTTGTGACACCAGGCCAGACCCTGTCACATATGAGTAATATTTGAGCAATAGGTCCATGGCTTGCAGGATTTGGGCCCAACTACAAGATAGCCTTCCCCTTCAACATTTTTTTCCAGCCAGGCGTGGTAGCAGAGGTGGCTGAGGGGAGAGCTTTTGATGTCAGGAGCAGATCTGTCTTCACAAGGAGGCAGTGGGCCTCGTGGACAGTCTTACCCCCACACCTAGAGTCCAGGAGGTCAGCCTTGTCTATTCAAGCCGGTGGTTCTTTCAAGCCTCCTTCCTCAGTCTGGATCCTTTGTGTCCCAGGTTGAGGCCTAAAGCCTGCAGCATCCCTTTCTAAGACTTCTCCCTCCCTAGAGAGAAGGGTTGGTTTCCAGAAACAGCTGTTGGTCAGACAGGTGGAGAAGGAAAGGAAAGAAAAGAAGGCTGGGGGAGGGGTGCTTAGTGGATGGCATCTGCTTCTGACTCCTGGGCCCTGCCTTGTGCCCAGGCCTCGAGGGAACAGCCAAGCTGCAGTGTGTGGTGTCCAACGGGGTCTCCTGCAGGCTGCCCAGGGGCACATTCGTTTCCTGCACATGTGTTAGGCATCGCCGCATGTCACCGGCTGTGTGGCAAATGCAGCCCGCTGCCGCAGGCCCTGAGTGGCTCGTGCTTTCCACATCACACATAGCAAAGCGATTTCCTCACATTCCCCACTCTTGTCTGCTGCGGGAAGTGGTTTGCAGAGAGCTTCTAAATATAAAAGGCTGAGACCAACTCTTTTTTTCTTATCCCTTTGAAAGCAGCCTCTTCAGTGACTTTCTGGGTTTCTGGGGAGAATAAAGGGAGGCAGGAGAAGCAGGGGTATGTGTGTATCCCACCAGGCTCCGAGGACACCCAGCAGACAGAGTGGGACCAGGTGTACAGTGGTAGAGGCCAGGGAGCTGGGGGCACACAGGCAACAGGGTTCGGGCTTCAAGACTAATCTTCAAACTGTGGACAGCTATGTTCATCCACTTACTTGCTTAAAAAAAAATAAATTCCCCTGCTTCTTCCTTCCCCAGACCTAACAGTCTGTTCATCTGTTGGGAGAACAGCAGGAGGTGGGAGATGGCCATGGGGAAGGATCTTCAAAACACGGAGCTAAATGGGAAGAAAAAGTCAGAAGCAAAGTGAGAGATAATGCAAGACCACTTACAGAAGTTAAAAGGACCCGCCCTTGAAACAGTAATCACGTTTTACCAGAGCACACACGCAGAGAAAAGGATTTACATTACACACGCTAGAAGGGTTGGGGGAGGGTGTGGATCAAAGGGAATAAGTGAAAGAAGAGAAGCAGCCAGGATGGCATCATCGTGGCAAGAATGCAGGCGGACACAGGAGCAGGGGTAGTTCCGATCCTGCCATCTACTGGGATAGCCTTGACTCCCAATTTCCTCATCAGTAAAATGAGGCTGACCCCTGTCGAGGATTCTTTAGTTCAGAAATAATGTGCCTGTGCACGGGGCCCACAAGAAGCAGGCAGGCAGAGGAGCTAAGGCAGTGCCGTCTAATGGAGCTTTTTGTGGGGACAGAATAGTTTTTACATTTGCACTGTTTGGTATGGTGGCCTCTAGCTTAGGTGTAGCTCCTGAGCACTTGAAAGGTGCCCATCACTATAGAGAAAATTCATTTTAATTAAGTTACATTTCAGTGGCTCCATGTGGCTAGTGGCTACCATATTGGACAGAGCTGGTCTAAGGGATATTTCAAGTTTTAGGAGTTGGGGAGGATTTTCTTTCTTTTTTTAAAAAAAATACATATTTTATGTATTTATTTGAGAGAGAGAGAGAGCACAAGCAGGAGGAGAGGGAGAAACAGATCCCCTAAGAACAGGGAGCCCGCTGTGGAACAACATGGGGCTCAATCCCAGGACCCTGAGATCATGACCTGAGCTGAAGGCAGATGCTTAACCAACGAGCCACCCAGGTGCCTCCAGATGAAGTGGAGGCCGCTCCATCTAAAGGGCAGGAAATCATCTCCTCCCTTCCACAGGGAATTTGGGGTTAACTGCTGTGGCCACTCTGGCTAGGTCTGAGATCTATGCTCACTGCCTTATCAGCCTCCCAGGGAGGAGGCAGAGACATGTAAAAAGGGCTCAGAAAGCAGAATCTCACAGAGTTTTCTGAGCCTGTCATGAAAAGTAATAAACTGAGGCCAGGTCGCACAGGTTGTAAGGTCCTGCTCCCCAGGCTGTCCTGGAGTTTGTGCCCTGCCTCTGGAGGAAGGACCACAGGATGCTCAGCAGGCTCACCTGGTGCCGTTCTCTTATTGTCTCACTGTGGTCCCCTCAGAGGCTAGGCTCCCTGACCCCTCTGGAGCTGTGAGTGCACTAACTGAACTCCTGAGGTCTTCCTAGGACTGAGCCCTGGCTCATTTCCCAGTGCCCTGGCCCAGCACCTGTGTCGCCTTGCCTGTAATGTATATTATTTCCGCAGGCCTGGATCACCTTATCCAAGGACATTTTAACCTGGGGTCCATGGTTCCCTAGCATGTCTGGTTTTTTTTTTTTTTTTTTTTTTTATTAAGATTTTATTTATTTATTTGACAGAGAACTAGCACAAGTAGGGTGAGCTGCAACAGGAGAGGGAGAAGTTGTTTCCCCACTGAGCAGGGAGTCTGACATGGGGCTTGATCCCGGGACCTTGGGACCATGACCTGAGCCAAAAGCAGACGCCCAACTGACTGAGCCACCCAGGCGTGCCCTGCTTCTGGGCTTTTTTACTTCTCTGAAAAATATGCAGACTTTTGTGTGTCTATAGCTAATGTCTATTTCATTTGAATATCATTGACTATCCTAGGAATCTGAAAAAGAATCACTAAAATTGGTTCCAGGAGAGGAAACTGAGACCCAGAGAAGAAAAGTAAGTTGGCCAAGATTGAATAAAGGTAGACACAGGACAAGATTGTAGGTCAGATAGAGTCTTCAGTGATGTCATTCCCCCATAAATGCTCATGGGGTATTTACAGTGCCCAGGCACTCTGAGGGACACAGCTGTATCCTATTGGGCATGAATGTCTGCCCTCTCCTCAAGGTTACAGTCTTATTTTTTTTTTTAAGATTTATTTATTTATTTATGAGAGAGAGAGAGAGGCAGAGACACAGGAGGAGGGAGAAGCAGGCTCCATGTCAGGAGCCCGACATGGGACTCGATCCCGGAACTCCAGGATCGCGCCCTGGGCCAAAGACAGGCGCCAAACCCCTGAGCCACCCAGGGATCCCCGTCTTACTTATTTTTAAAAAGATTTTATATATTTATTTGACACAGAGAGAGCACAAGCCCCAACTCTGACCTCCCTGCAATATTCTCTGATGTCCTTTCCTGTACCCTGGGGTATTTCTTTTCTTTTTAATTTTTATTTATTTATTTGTTTATTTGTTTGTTTATTTGTTTTTATTTATTTATTTGAGAGAGAGAGAAAGAACAAGCAGGGGGAGCGGCAGGCAGAGGCAGCAGAGGGAGAAGCAGACACCCTGCTGAGCAGGGAGCCCAATGCAGGGCTCTATCCTAGGACCCTAGGACCATGACCTGAAAACTCTAGGCAAATGCTTAACTGACTGAGCCACCCAAACATCCCCTCAAACTTACAGTCTAGCACAGGGGTGCAGCTCACAGCCACAGCACAGAAGGGAATATCAGGAGTGTCACAGGTAGTGAGCTATCGATGCAGGTTTGTGACCAAGGCAGAGAGGTGATCCTCTGGAGAGGTAGGATGTAAGCTGAGCCCTTGGAATGGGAACAACTTGTCAGAAAGTGATGCTGGGTCCCTGTTTGCAACCCACAGCTACCTCTGACCTGTACACCTGACATTTACAGTGTCTCTCTTAATCCTTCCAGGCCCTACCCTGCCCTTACCCAATTTGGGCTTTGGGGGCTGGTGGCTGGGATTGGGGAGGGTACTCTGGGGAGCGGGCCCTTTGTTCCTGTAGCTGCCTTTGGAGCTCTTTGCAGCTAATCCAGTGTTAGGTTTTGGGGACTGTCCCCTTACATCCCCTCTTTTCTTTAATTTTATAGAAAATCTTCCTGGGAAGGAGTAGCAATTGGTTTGGGTCACTCTGCTTGTTAGTGGTTGTATAGAGATTAGAACCCAGGACTCCTCCCATCATGTTCTTTTGGCCTGATCATACTACCTCACATGGTTGGGTGTTTAATTCATTGCTGCTTCCTTGAAGACAGCCATTTAAGTGTCCCAGGTGTGGCCCTCCCAGCCCCAACAGAAGTCAGGTTGGTTCCAGGGACCAATGGTGTGGCCATTGGCTGGGGAGCGTTTTAAGCTTCTTTGCTGGAGTATTTGTCCCTCTGGCTCAGATGCCACGTGGTGCTGGACACAGGGACCTGCTGTTGCTGTGAGAGGTTGATCTTCCCCCTCCAGGGCCTCCCAGGAGCGGGCAGGACAGGTTTGAGTTGTGGTTTTCATCTAAGGTAGATGAGTTGGCCTGCTAGGTTGTTTCTGCCCTAATCTCTGGTGATTTTGTTCTCTTCCTCTAATCCGGATGTGGGAATCTCTCCAGACGTTTATGGTTAAATCCCGGGACAGGAAAGTTCAGCTGGATCCCTTGGCTCTGCTCTCTCCTACGCTGCTCAGAACAAGGACTATGATGGCTTACAGAGGGCTGTGGGGCTCCTGTCCGTGCACCTGGGGCCTTTTGTAGACAGAAGGGGGTAGAAACTTCATGCTCTGCATCTGGGTCTCAGAGTTTGCTGTGGTCCGTTTCAAGTAATTCTCTGAATCCTTATGTTCTGGACTTATCAGAGAGTCTGAGTTCCTGATGCTAAAACCACACACAATATCTTGGTGGTATACCGGTGGTAGAGAGGGACATTCCAGATCCCCAGATTCACAAACACTACTGAAGCATTTGTGTTTCTGCTGACCTCGGTGAACAGGTGAAGGGTGGGGTAACTGTGCTTGCTTTTAATCCATTTGGCTTATTCCTGCAGCAGTTTACATTTGTTCCTCAAAAAAATTACGAATGAAAAAAAAATTACGAATGTATGTGAGCCATGGACTTTTGGAATGGTTCAAGGGCATGAGAAAGTATGTCAGTCAAATCCTGGAAGACCAAGGGGTCTGCAGTACAGTGTGTTTACCCATTGGGGAGGATGTGTGATGCAGGGACCCTGGTACCCTTGGGGCCTCTTACTTGGTGCCCTTAGAGCTTTTAGACAGAGGGGACTTGTAAGGAGGGCTGTTCTCATGTGGGTGAGGGGGCCTGGGGCTGCTGTGTTTTGTGGAGCCTCTTGGGTTGAGGACTGCCTCTCCTGACTTGGGCCCTGACCCTGTGGCCCAGAAGGGAGGGGCACAGGGTGTTGGCAAACCTCTTTCTCGGGAGTTTCTGTGCCTTGACAGGAGCCACCTCAGCCTGGGCTCTGGGGGCCACCTGGGAGTCAGGGTGTCCCCCCACAGGCACCCAGACTCTGGAGCCAGAGACTGAGTCTTAGGTGTGGAGGAGGCGGCCACTTCTGTGTGGCTGGCAGGCCTTGGGGGTGATCACCCTTATGGTCACACCCTGTTGTGCAAAATGCCCATGCCGGGGGCCAGCCAGTGTCTTGGTATCTCAGCTTGGTCTTGAGGCGTGTGTCTGAAAGATGGCGTTTTCTTTATTTGATAAAAGGGAGAGAACATAGAATCAACCCATCAGGTTTGGCAGGTTCTGGGGCCTGTACAGGTCCTGGAGTGTTTTTCCTTGAGCAGCAGGAGGACCAGCCTGAGATGGGTAGTTAAGTGGCCCAGATGGATGCTTGGACCAAAGTAGCTGAAATTACTTCAGAGCAGAAAAACTTCCTGCTGCTCTCTGCTCTCCATAAAATCATGTTTACACATATGTGTGTGCACACATGCACACGTAGACACACATGGGTCTCCTGGGCCTGGAGCCCAGAGAGCAGCAAGGAGGGCGGGCAGCAGACCAGACGCTTGCTGGGGGGGTGGGGAGTGGAGTTGGTCTGCTGCCCACACAGCCTTTCTCAGGGGGCTGGGGCCAAGGCATAGGCAGTGTCTGCATAGAGATGGCTATTGGGGAGCTGAGGAAATGGCTTGGAAAGTGTCCTTATGGGTGTTTGCAGCTCCAGATTTGTTGGGGTTGGCACCTGGTGTGGGCAGACAGCTTCATGAGCCTTCTGCGCCCAGGGGAGCAGCCCTTGTACCCTGTACTTGCTGTGTGCTGCACTGTGGGCTTTGTATATGCAAACCCACCTGGCCTCACACGGCCTCAGTGGTAGGGCAGGGTCCCCATTTCACAGCGCGGAAAAGGGTACAGAGAGGCCAGGCTAAGTCTGGCATTTCTGCCAGGGGCTCCTGGATCTGCCCCTGAGCCTTCTGCCCATTTTCCCCTCCAAGCAACACAATAGACGGAGTTCTCCCGCAGGCCGTGCACCCTGGGCACGCCTCTGGTTGCCCTCTCAGCAAATGTGGGTGCCACGGCCCTGGGCCAGCCTTCCGATGGCAGCTCAGAGCAGGGGCTGGGTGCATGGAGGAGGCCTGGTGGCTGTTCTCTCTGCCTTTTATAACATCTAAAGTGGGCCCCAGCCAAGCACTAACCAGGACCTGCTGTGAGCTGACGTCAGGACAGAGGGCCCCGCAGGGCCAGCTTTGATGTTTCCCAGGCCCTGTCGTGGGGGCGCAGGAGGCTCTGAGTGGCAGTCTGGGAATGCAGCATCTCTCACCACAGCTACAGAGCAGCCCTCACCCCAGGAGGGGATACCGGAGGCTGAGCTGGGGTCCCTCTGAGTCATGCCATCTCTTCTTCCAGCTCAGGTTTCTGTGGCCAGTGGTCTGTGGTTCCTGTGAGCCTGTGGCCCCTTCCCTCCATCCCACCCCCACCTGATTATTCCCCTCAGACTTATCTGTTGCAGAGGCTCCTCCCCATCCAGGGTCTGGAGTGGTCCTGGGCCTCTGGAGGGGGAGCTTCCTAACTTTCTTAAAATGAAAGTCCTTGAGCAGGACGGGTGACAGTGAAAGAAGGAGCAGTAGCTACCGTTCACTGGGTTAGTTCTGTCCGAGTCTCTTCACCGGAGTTTCTGCCTTTGTGACTCATGACAGCCTACGAGAGAGGCAGAGGGGAGCCAAGGTAGAGATTGTCCATCTTCCTTGCCCAAGGTTAACACCAAGCATGAGGGGCAGGAGTTGAGGCCGACCTGTCTGATTTCACACCCTTAACTAAGGTTCCTCAGCATGAGTGAGACTCCGGTCTCCCTGGGTCTGGAGAAGCTGAGCGGGAAGTGAGGCAGTTCACCTACACGTTGACGGCAGTGGTCTCTCTTTGGTCTTTAAGGAGCATCCTGAAATTCTGGATTGAGGGTCCCAAGAATTTGGTGAGTCACCTTTGTAGAGGCCCCCTGGCACATCAGCCTGAGTCTGCCCATCTGTGTCATGCGAGGTGGTCAGGAAATGTTCCAGACGCCTCCACATTCACCAGTTCTTGCCCCACACTTCCTTTAAGGTTACCTCAGTCAGCCAGTTAGCTGAGCGGCTTTGTGTGTCTGGCACTGACTGCAAGAGGGCTGTCTGCCTCTTCACCTGGCTATGGGGACTGCGCCCCATTGTGGAATCAGCCATTTCCAGGTTAGTTGAGTTTGTGGACAGAGCTAGGAAGAGCGTGGGGCTAGGAGTTGGCTTCCTTGGGTCATGGTCAAAGTAGCTGTTTGATTTTGGGCAAATCCTTACATTTCCCTGGACCTGAGTTTACCTCTCTTTTCTACAAAGGGGTTGTGCCGAGTTGCCTGGTGAGGGCAGGGCCACATTCCTGTGTGGTGATTGGAAGTGAGTGGGGGTGTTTAGAATGTCAGGGTGACTGAGGATGTGCTTTTAGCAGGGCCCAGAGGACAGATTTGTTAACTTGCAGAGTGGGTGGGATGGACCAGCATCGAAGGCAATTGCCCCACCTTGAGAGTTGGGAGTGCCCCATTGAGAAGTAGTGGAGGTGGCTCTGGGCCCTTTCCCGCTCCATGGCTGTTTTGTGGGGTGGCACCTTTGAGAAGGTTAGGAGATGGACTAACACCAGGGCAGCCCCTCATCTGGACCTCACTCTGAGAGATTCTAGACTTATCTTGATGCTGACTTTAGGAGGAGCCTAGCTCTTACACCCTAAAGAACCAAACTACCACCTGGGGCTTGGAACAGCACTCTGGGCCACTATTGGCCTCCATCGGTTTGGGAAGGGAATAGTAGGACACCCCCCCCCCCCCCCAGCCTCTTGCCTACCAGGGCCACTTTGGTCAGAGGCAGAGCTGGCTTCTTCATGTAGGTGCCCCAGGAAGCCTGTTTCTTCTTCCTGGAGGAGCTGTATGTCCTCTTCTGTGTCGTCACCCACCCCTGGCAAGTGGGCTGGTGTTCCAGGCTCAGCAGCTCGGGGCCTCTGCAGGGCGCCCACGTGGGCCAGGAACAAAGCCCGGTGTGTTAACTCCTATTGTCACCATGCCACCTGCCCAGCCCTGCCCTCCGCCTCCTCAACCCATCTGCTGCTCAGGACAGGTTTCTCCCTCTCCCTCTGCTCCTACTGGCTATGGTTCCACCTTTGCTTGCAGGGTTCCCCTTCTCTGTGGGTGCTCTCTAGCCTTAGCTAGGGCTGAACTGTTGGGGTGCAGGAGGGGAATGGATTCAGGTGAAAACCTGGAACCACTGGGCTCCTCTCTCAGCACAGACAAGCCAGCCATGGCCAGACACATTGTTAGGGATAGAGGGTAGGATGTGAGGGTGGCTCTGGCATGTCTTTGGCAATAGCCCCAGATCTAGAGAATATTGGCTTCTCCTGTGGTGGAGTAGATTGTCCCAAAGAAGTCCCTGGGGGATGCTGGGCTGCGGAACATCTGTGGGTAGAATTCAAAGCCACCTCCGATGCCGGACCCTCAGTGGGGCTGTGAGTGTGAGTAATCGTTCCGAGATGCTCTATGGATCATGACTTAACTCTGCTCAACATCCTGGATTCTGAAGATTGATGGGGAGGGCTGCCTGCTAATGTCCTCTGTTCCTCAGTCTAGCCTCAGGACCTGCAGGTCTGAGGCTTCTTATACAGAGACTGTCAGGTGTCCCTCCCCCCTCCCCCTAAACCTTGGAACTCCCGCTCTTTTCTGTGCTCTAGAAGCACTGGCTGCCTGCACTGTTCACTGGGCATGAGCCTTTCTGTGTTCTGTACAACCGCCCTGTGCCCCCTACTGACAGGTATGTGCTGCGTCTTTGTATCCTGCAGAGCACCCAGCACAGTTGAAGAGTTTCTCAATGGACACTTGGCAATTGTGGTCTCCCAGTCCTTCTCTCCTGCACGTCCTTGGACACCTCTCCTGTGCAAAGCCCCTTTCCTCCTCCAGCGCACAGGGTGACGGGTGACCTGTGTTAGGACAGTGGCTCTAGCTCCTCGTGACTGTGACTCTCCCGTGGTCCTATGTGCAGGTGCCCAGGCGGCCATTGTCTTCATCAAGGAGCCATCCTCCCAGGACGCATTGCAGGGACGCCGGGCGCTGCTCCGCTGTGAGGTCGAGGCTCCAGGCCCTGTGCATGTGCACTGGCTGCTGAACGGGGCCCCTGTCCAGGACACCGAGAGGCGTTTCACCCAGGGCAGCAGCCTGAGCTTCGCGGCCGTCGATCGGCTGCAGGACTCTGGAGCCTTCCAGTGTGTGGCCCGGGACGACACCACTGGAGAGGAGGCCCGCAGTGCCAATGCCTCCTTCAACATCAAATGTGAGAGGTGGTGGGGGTAGAAGGTGCTGTGCTTGCTCCCTGCTGGTCCCTCCCTTACTGAGCCCTGTGGGACCCCTCCTTTCCCTCAGCTTCTCCCATTTCCAATTGAATGGGGCAGGGGGAAGGCAATTGTGGTTAGTTCTTTCTGCATGTGTAGGGAAGAAAAGTTTTGTTTTTTCCAAATCTAGGACCTTCAACCTGCTGGATGCTTTTGCAGATGGCTAGAGCAGCAAGGCAGCTCAGGGCTGACCTGCCGCAGACCGGGTGGACACTCTGCTTCTGGTCCCCTACCCGCCCCCACCAGTCCCCCAACTCGTGTGTAGCCCTGGCCTCAGCTCTGCAGGGCTTTTCTCTGCACTGTCTCTTGGCTCCAGAGGCTCCTACAAGATGTGTCCTTTTCTGCTTTTCTTCCTTCCCTCTGCCCTCCGCTCTGCTTGCTCTGCTCTGCCCCTCACTCTGCAACCATGGCCTCTGCTGCAGGGATTGAGACCGGTCCTGTGGTCCTGAAGTATCCAGCCTCAGAAGCTGAGATCCAGCCACAGACCCAGGTCACGCTGCGTTGTCACATTGATGGGCACCCTCGGTAAGGAGCTGACTTTGGGGCTGGAAGTGGAGAGGGTTCTTCTAGACAAGTAGGGCTATATCCCCCGAAACCTGGACCCTATTCAGATGTACCTCACTTCATTCTGTGACCACCCCTAGTGTGCTGCTGAATGATCGTGGATTCTGGGAGCTGAGAGTTGTAGGAACTCAACCCGATTATGCCCCTGAATTGTTGTGTGCCATTGTGCAAGTCACTCCCCGTCCCGGGCCTTGTTTTCCCCATTCCCTCTGATTCTGCATCTTGTCCACTGGCCACCTGAGTACCCCCTGCCTCCCTGTTGCTGATCCCCTCGGTCCCGCAGGCCTACCTACCAGTGGTTCCGAGATGGGAGCCCTCTCTCTGATGGTCAGAGCAATCACACAGTCAGCAGCAAGGAGCGAAACCTGACCCTTCGGCCGGCCAGCCCTGAGCATAGTGGACTTTACTCCTGCTGTGCCCAAAATGCCTTTGGCCAGACCTGCAGCAGCCAGAACTTCACCTTGAGCATTGCTGGTGAGCCTGGGGTGGGGATGGAAGAGGTGCGGCAAGGATGGGAGGGGCCTCACTACTTTGCGTGTTCACATACTTGTGCTTCTCCCACTCCAGACGAGAGCTTTGCCAGGGTGGTGCTGGCGCCTCAGGACTTGGTCGTGGCGAGGAATGAGGAAGCCATGTTCCACTGTCAGTTCTCAGCCCAGCCACCCCCAAGCCTGCAGTGGGTCTTTGAAGATGATACTCCCATCACGAACCGCAGCCGGTAAGTCACCTGGCAAGGGATCTTCTAGTATGGTGGTACAGGTTGTGTACTGCCGGGGTACATTCTTTGCAGATATCATATATCTGTAACATGTATTACTTCAAATTGCCAGCAGATGGCAGTAGAATGTCTTGCTATTACAAAATGAGTTCAACAAAGGGAAATTTCCAGGAAGGGCATCTTTTTCCAGTTTGCACAAAGACACTGTATGAGCTAGTGGTGGCTCTTTTCTCTTTATTTATTTATTCATGAGAGATACACACACACACAGAGAGAGAGAGAGAGAGAGGCAGAGACACAGGCAGAGGGAGAAGCAGGCTCCATGCAAGGAGCCCGACGCGGGACTCGATCCTGGGACCCCGGGATCACGCCCTGGGCCGAAGGCAGCCACTAAACCACTGAGCCACCCAGGGATCCCATTCTCTTCCTACTCCCCTCCTGCCTATATGGGTCTTCTGAGATGGGGAGTAGAGATCCAGGGTTGGAGGGACACAGAGGACCTGGAGACCATGGATGGTAAGGTAACCTTACACATATGTGTACACACACACACACACTTTTTGGAGGAAGCAAACACTTCCAGAAAGTTCTGGGTGGTGCCGGCTCCTTTATCTGGACTTTTGTCCTTACCTGGGGCCCTATGAGAGTAGAGACATACACTTTGTGGTGTCCAGCATGGCCTTGGTCCTTGGGGGTGTGGCTCCCTAGGCTAGGGGCTTGGATCCCACCTGGCTTCAGGCCTGAAGATAGATAACCAGTAGTTCATCTGGTGTGGCCGAGGAGCTTCTGACTGCTGGGGCTTGGTGACTCACTGGTAGACTTGTCTTAACCCTGCAGGGAGATGGCCCTATGTCTCCACAGTTACATACTGTTGATGGCTTGCTGTCTCTCACTGACACACTGTTGCTCACCTTGCTGCCCTAAAAGCTGAGTCTCCTGTAGATGGAACACACTTGCACACACCCATGAATGAGTATGCGTGTGCACATGTACACACACACACACACCCCAGTTGACATGCTGGCTTCCTTCTCTCTGTCCTATTCCTGGCTGATTGTTCCTACATCTCTGACCTTTGCAGCCTGGGGTTCCGTCTCATGATCCCTTCCAGAAGGAGGCCAGGGGACCATTTCTTCCAAATAGCACTTCTCTTTGCAGGCCCCCACACCTCCGCAGAGCCACTGTATTTGCCAATGGGTCCTTGCTGCTGACCCAGGTCCGGCCTCGCAATGCAGGAATCTACCGCTGCATAGGCCAGGGACAGAGAGGCCCTCCTGTTGTCCTTGAGGCCACGCTTCACTTGGCAGGTGGGTCCCTGGGTCTGGGGCGCTGAAGCAGGGGCTGCCTTCAACATTGTTGGCACACAGAGTCTTAGGTTCCTGATTTCACTCAGGAAGCAGCTTGGTGGGCAGAGAGGAAGAGGATGCTGGGAGCAGAAAGAGATGCAGTTTTTTAGGGGTTTGTGCTAGAAAGGGCCAAAGCTTGCTATGGGAGAGCATGAGGAACCTTGAGATCCACAGTAATCGGGTTGTTTGCTTCCTGCTCCCCTCCCTGCAGAGATTGAAGACATGCTACCCTTTGAGCCACGGGTGTTCACAGCTGGCAGTGAGGAGCGTGTGGCCTGCTTGCCCCCCCAGGGTCTGCCAGAGCCCAGTGTATGGTGGGAGCATGCAGGAGCCCGGCTACCCACCCATGGCAGAGTCTTCCAAGAGGGCCATGAACTGGTGTTTGCTGGTACCGCCGAGAGTGATGCTGGTGTCTACACCTGCCATGCAGCCAACCTGGCTGGTCAGCGGCGACAAGATGTCAATATCACTGTGGCCAGTGAGCATCTTTGCCCTAAGGGACAAGGCGAGGTGGATGGGAGCCCAGGTCCCATGATGAGGCCTTGGTCTCTGGAGTGTGATGTGCAGAGGCTTCCCTGTGCTCACCTGAGGTCCTCTCAGCTCTGGGTTCTGCATGCTTGGGACCCAGTCAGCTGCTGGGAGGTGATGCTGAGGTAGACCATGAAAAGCCAGGCACAGAAGTTGGGATAACAACCCACACAGAAAAACAGTCCTCTGGCTGCAGAGCAAGAGCAAGAGACAGGGATTCTAGAGACCCAGTTTCCACTCTTTCCCCAGTGCATGGAGTGACAGAGTGTAGCAAGCAACCTGCTATGCCAGGGTTCAGTCTCCTCATTCATAATGTGGAGCTAATAACCTACCATCTACTCTATAAGGCGGTCAGAAGATCAAATGTACTTGCAATCAGCTGGTTGGTCAGCTGGTCGTTGGCTAGCTATTCCCTGGTGTCCTCATTTGCATGTCTCAAAGTTGACTGAGGATGTATCTACTGGGGTCTCTCAGGTGTCTCTCCCACGGCTGCCCCAGTATGCCAGCTTAGACCTCTTAACACACAAGTGCAGCAGTGGATGCTGCAAGCCTTCTTAAGGCATCAGCTCAGCAGTCGTACAGTGTTACTTCCACTGTGTTCTGTGTTGGACCAGGCCAGTCACCGGCCACCCAGACTCTAGGCAGTAGAGAAATAGACTGTCTCTTGATGGGGAAAGTGGCAACAGCACAATGCAAAGAAACAAGGGATGAGAGAATCGTTTACAACCATCTTTGCAAGCAATCTGCCACACCAAGTCAGAAAGGAAGTCTTTTTTTGGGTTTTGAGTTGGAGAGTGACATTCTCAAAAGATCGCTCTTAGCTGTTCTGAGAAGACCAGAGTGTTAGGGGCAGAGTTGAGACAGGGAGCCCAGTTAGTAGATGATTGTAATCATCCAGGGGAGGTGTTGAAGGGCTTAGAACAGAAGTGGTAGCAGTGGAAGTGAGAGAGGTGGTCAAATTCAGGATTTTTTGGGAGCTAAAGTAGATAGGATTTGTGTAGAATGGATGTGATGGGAGGGGGCTGTAGAGAGGGAAGTCAAGGTCAGGTTTTGGCCTTTGCTGTTGGCTGCATAGTGGCAATGTTTACTGAGATAGGAAGAACTGGGATGAGCAGGTTCCAGGGGAGCTCACTTGTTCTTTTTTGTACATATAAAGCTCAAGATGCCTGTTGGATATTTAGTTGGAGATGCTGGCAGGCAATTGGGTTTGCAAGTTTGAAGCTCTTGGTGGGGGAAGGTCAGGGGTCAAGATATAGGTTGGGAATCATTCACTTATATGGCATCAAAGGCCACGGACTGGTTGAGATCATTCAGGGAATAAGTATGGCTAAATCAGAACAGGGATCTGAGGACTGAGCCTTGGAGCATTTCAGCATAATAAAAAGATCAAGGAGTCATATGGACCAGGGATTTGAATCCTATTTATCAGGTGTTAGCCTATTACCATTACTTCTTTAAACCTCTGTCTTCTCAGCTGTGAAATGGATATAGGAATACATATGTATGGGGATTATTGTGACCATTAACCAAGATCATGTTCAAAAGGTGCTGCCCATAGGCCCTCACTAAGGGGTAACTATTGTACTTTCCATGGAGCAGACAAGAGCTTCCCGAACTCAGGGTCGAGTGCAGGATTTTGAAGGATTGGATCCTTTGATTTTGCACACATGTTCATTGGTCTTCTGTTCCCTCCCTGCTCCTCTAGCTGTGCCCACATGGCTGAAGAAGCCCCAAGACAGCCAGCTGGAGGAGGGCAAGCCAGGTTATTTGCATTGCCTAACCCAGGCCACACCAAAACCCACAGTCATCTGGTACAGAAACCAGATGCTCATCTCAGAGGTGAGAATGAGGGTTGCTCTAGACGGAAGGGGGCAGGTTTCCCTTCCAGGGCTCTCCTCTGTGATCACCTCCCTAGCGCTCCTTCCCCCGAAGCTCCCCTGAAGACGCATGTGGGGCTTTGGGCTGAGACCCGCCACAGTCACATAATGTGTGCCACAGGACTCGCGGTTTGAAGTTTCCAAGAATGGGACCTTGCGCATCAACAGTGTGGAGGTGTATGATGGCACGTGGTACCGCTGTGTGAGCAGCACCCCAGCTGGCAGCATTGAGGCCCAGGCCCGTGTCCAAGTGCTGGGTGAGTGCCCATGCATGGAGAGAGCACCCAGCCCAGCGGGCAGGAAAGCAAAAGGGAGGGAGCAATGGGGGCCCAGATCTTTAGGCCTTCCTTAGCCTATCAAGCTGCCTCAGTTCCTCCTCTTCCCATTCACCCACCCTCCCTCTATGAAACAGAAAAGCTCAAGTTCACACCACCGCCCCGGCCGCAGCAATGCATGGAGTTTGACAAGGAGGCCACGGTGCCCTGCTCCGCCACAGGTCGAGAAAAGCCCACTATTAAGTGGATTCGGGCAGGTGGGTACCAGATGGGCATGGAGTGCGGGTGGGTGGGACAGTCCACTAGTCAGATATGTGTATGTCTGAGGACCACCTGAGGGCCTAGCACTGTGCTAGGGGCTGTGGGAAAGACAAGAAATGTGGGGCTGATTTATAGTCAGTTACAAAGAGAGGAGCCAGCCATGAAGAAGGTCACGTCAGGAGGCATTAGACATCATGTGAGATGGTTGAGGCAGCAAGTGATTGACTTGGTCCAGACAGTCCTGTGAAGTTGTCTTTCTTTCTTCAAAACAGTCATCCTTTGGGACATAAAGATAACACAGGTGCTTTTAGAAAATTTGTGTGGGGGAGTGTCTGGTGGGCTCAGAGAGTGTACCACTCTCGATCTCGAGTTGTGAATTCAAGTCCCATGTCAGGGGTAGAGTTTACCTAAAAGTAGTGGCTCAGTTGTTTTGGGTGGCTGACTCTTGGTTGCGACTCATATTGTGATTTCAGGGTTGTGAGATCAGGCTTTGTAGTGGATATGGGGCCTGCTTGGGATTCTCTCTGTCTCCCTCTCCCCCTCGCCCCCCACTTGCATGCATGCTCTCTCTCTTAAATATATATATATTTTAAAGATTTTATTTATTTATTCTTGGGAGACAGAGAGAGAGGGGCAGAGACCTAGGCAGAGGGAGAGATAGGCTCTCCCTGGGAAGCCCAGTGCGGGACTTGATCCCAGGACCCCGGGATCACACCCTGAGCCAAAGGCAGATGCTCAACCACTGAGCCACCCAGGCATCCCCTAAAAAAAAAAAAAAAAAAAAATCTTAAAAAAAATTTGGGAGGAGAAATGCATAATCCCACTATCCATCATCTTTGGGTGTGTGCCCTTCTTTTTCTATGTATATCCATTCTGTTTGCACATAGCAATTTTATTGAACATATAATTTTCACTTATTAAACTTACATGAGTAAGCCATGCTTACTGTAGAAAAAAAAGATAGTTAATTATGTAATTTTATATCCTTTTTTACTTAACGTTATCAAGCATTTGCACGTTTTTATATATAAACCTTGGTTTTGATGATTGTAGTAATATTCTGATGATTGGATTCACTGTAATTTACTTAAATATTCCCTAAATGTTGGAGATCTGGGTTGTTAACCATCCTTCCTCTCTCCCTTTCTGCCTTTCTCACCCTCTCTTTTTATTGCTGCAATAAACATCTTTAAGCCAAAGCTTTTTCTGGATTTGGGTTTATTTCCTTTGGGAGAGGTTCTCAGAAATGGAATAATTATGTATAAAAGGGTATGCACATTTTTGTAACCCTTGCTGTAGATTGCCAAGTTGTCTGTTAAGGGGCTGGGCCAGTATTTACATTTCCTTGAGTAGTGAGATGGAGGGAGTAGGACTGCAGGTTTTCAGGGAGGAAGCGGGCTCTCTCCACTCAGGTGCTCGGGGAAGCTTTCTGTAGGAGGTGGGGCTCCAGACGGATCTGAAGCCTGGATGGCAAAGCCCAGAGAAGCAATTCTAGGAGTGAGAAGTGAGAGGCGGTGAGGATGAAAATAAGGCAAAATCGAGGCTCAATCAGAAGTCCCAGTGCCTGGTTCAGGAGTTTGGACTTTGTCTGTGGGTGGTTAGGAGCAGCAATGTGTTTTTGAGTATAGGTGAGAGACTGAGTGCACTGCCAGCCACCTATGTGACTCTGGTAAAGCTTGTCATTTCCCTTTTTTGCTCCCACAGATGGGAGCAGCCTCCCAGAGTGGGTGACCGACAACGCCGGGACCTTGCACTTCTCTAGGGTGACCCGTGATGATGCAGGCAACTACACTTGCATCGCCTCCAACGGGCTACAGGGCCAGATCCGTGCCCACGTCCAGCTTACTGTGGCAGGTGCGACTGTGGCAGGGCCCTGGGGCTGGAGCTGGCAGGCACCGTGGGGCACTCCACACCCTGCCAGCCCCACAGCTCATGGTTCCCTGCCTTTTGTTGGGCTTTTCCCATCCAGTTTTCATCACCTTCAAGGTGGAGCCAGAGCGCACGACCGTGTACCAGGGCCACACAGCCCTGCTACGATGTGAAGCCCAAGGAGACCCCAAGCCACTCATTCAGTGGAAGGGCAAAGACCGCATCCTGGACCCTACCAAGCTGGGACCTAGGTAGAGCCATCTTCTTCCCTACCTACTCTCCTGTGGCCGGTCTTCCCAGGAGCTGGTGAGGTGGGCAGCATTGTGGCTTCTCTCCTTCCGGCAGGATGCACATCTTCCAGAATGGCTCCCTGGTGATCCACGATGTGGCCCCTGAGGACTCAGGCCGCTACACCTGCATCGCAGGCAATAGCTGTAACATCAAGCACACGGAGGCCCCCCTCTATGTTGTGGGTATGTGCTGGGAAGAGGTGTCCTGCACAGGAAGTTCTGGGGCCAGACTTCATTCACATCCTTGTTTTCATTGGCTCCCTGTATACAGAAGACCCTTAAATCATTTTTTTGGGGTGGTGGTGGTGGCAGGATTAGCTGTGTGCCTTCCACCATGCTATGGTATAGTGTTAGGTTCCTTGCTTAGAGCTGGGCTGTTGCTGATTTAGCATTCCACAGCCAGTGTGTGTGCGCATGTTGGGGAGGTGTGGGGGTGGTGCTTTTGTCCTAAAATGCTTCTTCCCAGGTCTCCTGCAGCAGCCACACGTATCTCTGGGTGGGCAGGGAGAAGAGCTTGCAAAGGGTGCAGCACAGAAGGGTTCCTTTGCCCTGGAAGCCCAGAAAGGATGATGCAT
Organism: Vulpes vulpes; assembly: GCF_048418805.1. Lineage (NCBI taxonomy): Eukaryota > Metazoa > Chordata > Mammalia > Carnivora > Canidae > Vulpes > Vulpes vulpes. Next base: position 140,503,459 of record NC_132780.1, read on the forward strand.
TGGGTAAAAGTCTCTGCCAAGAGTCAGGGACTCGGGGTTCAGGGAGAGCCTCTCTGGGTCACCAGCTCTATGCCCTTGGAGGCGTCACTTCCTCTCCAGGGGCTTGTTTCTGCATCTGTAGAAGAGATGTAAGATGTGGTTTCAGTGAGAGGTTCTCAAACTTTTGTGGTTTAGCAGCAGAACTGTTTTTCTAGACAGAATATTCTGTGGAACATTAAATGGATAATAATGAAGGGTTAAGGCCCCTTGGTTGAAGCATTAGGTGTTGGTGGGAGTCGGGGAATCCTGCGTGGTCTCTTTCCCTCTTCCCTAATGATTCCTTGCTCCTCTTTCACCATTGGACCCTAGGCCATTGAAAGCCCCTAGACTAGAAGATCCTTTCCACAAACATGTTTCTTTTCTTTTTTGGAGGGGGTGTGTGTGCGCAAAAAAGGTGGTTTTTATTAGAGCACAGGAACAGGACCTGTGGGCAGAAAGAGCTGCCTACAAACACGTTTCTTGAACAATTTGCTCTATGTCAGGCAGGGTCTGGGATCCTAAATCAAATTCCCACTGCTCTTTAGGGCCTGGTCCAAGATATCGAGTCACTTAGGAAGCTTGCTAAGATAGTGTGGGATTGTGTTAGCATCATGACAGGCATGTTTTTTATGTGTATCCCTAGCCTTATGTTCAGATGCACACCAGCTTGGGAATCACTGGCCTCATGACCTTTGGAACTCTCTGTGGTGGGGCCCAGGGACCTTGGTGGGGCCTAAGGACCTACCCCTTGTTAAAGCCAGTGACAGTGGTGACCCTCCCTGGTTCTCTGGCTTGGTCAGGCCATCAAGTGTTTGGGAGGTGATCTTGCGTAGAGTGGAGAGGGGCCGGTAGACAAGTAGGGCTGCGTTTACTTCACTGGCCCCTGCCCAGACCCTTCTGTGTGTCTCTCAGACAAGCCGGTACTGGAGGAGTCAGAAGGCCCGGGCAGCCCTCCTCCCTACAAGATGATCCAGACCATCGGGCTGTCCGTGGGTGCTGCTGTGGCCTACATCATTGCTGTGCTGGGCCTTATGTTCTACTGCAAGAAGCGTTGCAAGGCCAAGCGCCTTCAGAAGCAGCCTGAAGGCGAGGAGCCAGAGATGGAATGTCTCAATGGTGAGGGCAGTGGTGTGGAGGTTGCAGGTTGCAGGTGGTGGTGTGCAGGTTGCAGGTGTGTGGGCACTAAGCGCCCTCCGGCGGCCACAGAGGGAGCCGTGGCGCTGGGGAGCCTGGCCTCTGGCAGAGGTGCTCCATCCCTCGCTGGCCCATTTCCAGGCCTTGGGTCGGAGCAACCAGGCTCAAGAATTCCTTATTGGAGCCTCTGGGCTCGCCGTGTGTTGCTCTGCCTGCTTCTCCCTGTACTGCTAAACTACAGATACAGTTAGTATGTGTGTTCACGTTTCTGTGGCACGTCTTGTCCCTTCCACTCCATTAATTTTTTAGTTCCCCTAAGGGCACTCTGTTTCTCTTCTATCCTTCCCCTCAGAGGCATTGCTGGGTTTCCCCTATCAGTTTAGGCATTCAGGAACAGGGCTTGGGTCTCCCTTGTTTTGATTCCCCCTTTGTACCCGCTTAGGGCTTTGCACAGAGGAGGCCCCATGAAAGCAGAAACGCTTAGGTTGACATAGTGTCCAGAACCCAGTGGCTCAGATGAGACTTCGGCACTTGGGTCCATTTCAGAGGTTGTAATCAGCCTCATTAATCAGTGGCTGTGCTCTGCGGGACACTTGTACCCCCTTTGGGGCATTTAGGACTGGCCTTTCTGTGTGGAGCACCACGATTGGACCCATTTGACAGAAGCAGGGGCTTGGGACAGAGAAGTGAGGTCCCCATGGTGGCCAAAGTGTCCAGTTTCATCTCGATAACTCCCCTACCATACCCTTTCTTTCCAGGTGGGCCTTTGCAGAATGGGCAGCCTTCAGCAGAGATCCAAGAGGAAGTGGCCTTGACCAGCTTAGGCTCTGGCCCTGCAGCCACCAACAAACGCCACAGCACAACTGATAAGATGCACTTCCCAAGGACGAGCCTGCAGCCCATCACCACCCTGGGTATGCTGCCTTAGGCACAATTGTCACAGCTTAATGACAGACCTGTCTTGAGGCTGGGTTCGGGCTGGTGGCTCTGAAGGCTCCAAAACCTAGACCATGGGAGCTAGGGGTGAGAAGCAGAGGGGAGAGATGTCTAGTGCCTGAACACGCCTCACCTCCATGGCTCTCATCTTTGCTGTGTATTATTAATTAGAGTTTCCTTTATCTTTTAAGAAATTTTTAAAAAATTTTACTTAAATTTAATTTGCCAACATGTAGTATAACTCCTAGTGCTCATATCATCATGTGCCCTCCTTAATGTCTTGTCACCCAGTTATCCCATCTCCCCGCCTCCCTTGGGGTTTCCTTTAGACCAACTGCCTTTATTTTATTTATTTATTTTTTAAAGATTTTATTTATTCATGACAGACACAGAGAGAGAGGCAGAGAGGAGAGAGAGGGAGAGGAGGGAAAGGCAGAGGGAGGAGCAGGCTCCATGCAGGGAACCTGACGTGGGACTCAATCCCGGGTCTCCAGGATCACGCCCTGGGCTAAAGGCTGCCCTAAACCGCTGAGCCACCCAGGCTGCCCTGACCAACTGCCTTTAAAAACAAAACAAAACAAAAAAAAATAAATAAAAACAAAAAATAAAAACAAAACAAAACTGATGAAAGTTAGTATTGTTCTAGGGGGAAAAAATGTGAGAAATAATGGATCTGTGGTAGTTAAGTTTTTTCTGAGTATACGTTAGAAGTGGAACTATTAACATGTTTATCAAGAGCTACCTAGAATTCTCATACAAGCCATCCTTTGGAAAATGCTGGATATCATCAATTCTGCCCCTTCGATTTACTTTTGGAGACCATGAAGCACAGGGTGGGGTGCGGTGTGGTTTGCTCAGTGCCCAGTCCAACTGAGTGGGATGCAGCGAAGATTCCCTTCTGTGTGGCAAGGAGAGGCAGGGCACCCTCCCCAGTCAGGAACTTCTCTGCTGGGGTGAGGGCAGCTGGCTGACTCCAAACCTGTACCCACAGGGAAGAGTGAGTTTGGGGAGGTGTTCCTGGCAAAGGCACAGGGCTTGGAGGAAGGGGTGGCAGAGACCCTGGTGCTTGTGAAGAGCCTGCAGAGCCGAGATGAGCAGCAGCAGCTGGACTTCCGGAGGGAGTTCGAGATGTTCGGGAAGCTGAACCACGCCAATGTGGTGCGGCTCCTGGGGCTGTGCCGGGAGGCTGAGCCCCACTACATGGTGCTGGAGTATGTGGACCTGGTATGCTGGGGGCACCTGGGAGTTTCCGGCGGGGGTGGGGACGCAGCATGGGAGCCTTAGCTCATGTGGTCTCAGCCTGTCTGCTCTTGCCCCTGGAGACGCTCAGCCTCCTTTCCCTGCTGTCTCTCTGACACCTGCCTTTTCTTGACTGGTGCTCCCTCCTTCCTGTCTGCCAGCCCCATGTCTGGGGGGTCGGTTCCCAGTTCATCCCAGCTTCTCATGCTACACACCCACACGGATGTGTTCTAGGTCGCCTTCCTTGACCCAGGTTTTCACTGGTTTGTCATTTTTCCTTCTTTGCAGGACTCATCACCCCTTGAGAATAAACTTAGCAGACCCAGCTTTCCTTCCTGCATCCTGTACCATCGGGGACACAGTGTTAGCCCACTCTCCAGCTAACACTTCTCTTTCTACCCCAGCTGTCATGCCCTGAGCTGCCCCTCACTCTGCATTCCCCAACCCAGCTAGGCCTTACCTGCTTGGTCCTTACGCTGCTGCTTGTCACATCCCAAGCTTGGCAGGAAGGGGAAGGAGCAAGGGTTTATGAGTACTCGATGTATGTTTCTGCTACTGCTGTTCCCACTTTTTTGTTCATTAGACGATAAACCCCCCAGAGGACAGGGGTTTCCTCTCAGGGGTCTGGTGACAGTTGGGAGCTGTGTTTTCCTCTTGGTTCCCTGAGGGCAGGGGCTTTGTCACCCACCTGTCCAGGGGGCCCCCTGTGAGAATAGGAATGCCAGTCCTCCTGTCTTTCCAACAGAGAACTTCTAGGAGCCATCTCCTCTATATTTTTTAAATTCCCACTGAACTTCCCCCAAGGGAGGGGGGCTGGCGGGTGTAGGGGTGCACATCCAGGGCTCCTCCCCTGCCCAGGGCGGCCACTCTGAGCCCCTGCTTGGTGTGATGCTTTGGAGGTAATAGTTGGGCTCTGACCTGACAGAGATGCCTCACTTTTCCCTTAGGGAGACCTTAAACAGTTCCTGAGGATTTCCCAGAGCAAGGATGAAAAATTGAAGTCACAGCCCCTCAGCACGAAGCAGAAGGTGAGGACGGGGTGGGAGAGGTCCTCAAGGGTGGGCCAGGATCAAGGGTAGCCATCATGACAGAGATGCCACTGATGGAATCCTCTCTGTGGACCAGGCAGGACTTTACCTGTGTTATCTCAGCGATCACAGTGGTCCTCCAAAACAGATATAATTACCCCATTTCATAGGTAGACGGAGGTTTAGAGAGGTTAAGTGACTTGTCCTAGTCATGTAGCCCCCAGATGCCTTTCTGTTGCCAAGGTGCCTTCATTTCAAAGCAGCACTCTCTGCCCTTGCTGCTTGCAGCGGTATGTCTGCCCCCTGGAGTGAGCACTTGGAGGAGCTGTGAGCAGCCCAAGTGTCTAGGATTGGGCAGGGCAGGGTGTGGTCCCGACAGTGTTTTGTCACCCAAGTGTGGAAGTCTCTTCCGTGAAAGGGCTGCCATGTTTCACCCACTGTGGTTTTCACACTCTCACTTTCACTTGGGCTACAGCTGCCCAGCCTTTCCTTCCGGTTCTCCTCCCACCTTCTGGGCACAGATCCCTGGCTGGGGCCCCATGGTGGAGCAAACCTGGCTTGAAACTGTGAGGAAGGGAAAGCTTGCCTACTACCCTCTGCCCATCTCAGACGATACCTTCTGTGGCCCAGCTCTTCTTGCCCACAGCCTCCTTCCCCCACCTCTGAAATGCATCTGCCTCCTTCCCTGAGACTGGGTATTCTGCTATCAAGCTGATAGCAAAAGTCACAGTTCAGAGGTAGGCAGTGACTCCTAGGGCCCTCCCTAGCAGGTGACCTTTCCTTGCCTTGTAGGCTGACCCAGGTCACAGGTTCTGGAGGCAGGGCAGAAGGACATGGCTGGTTGATTAGTCAGGCAAGTGGCACCCTGGTCACCCCTGCTCTCTCTGGGGAAGTCAGTCTGAGCCCCTCAGGCTGACTTCTTCATAATTACAGATGAATTTACTTAGGCTCACATAGGACAAGTCATCTGGCCCCACATTGCCTGTGGCTGGCCTCCTGACACCAAGCCCTTGCCTCCATCGTCATGAAGCCTCAGCAGCTGTCTGCAGTAGCTGTAGATGAAAAGCCACAGGACAGGAGGTGCTACTCTGCCTAAATAGGATGTCAGGGCCCCAAACTTCACAATTCAGGACATGCAAGGAGCCAGTGAATCGTTACTGAGCCAGTCATGGCCATAAGGGCCCTTGGGGTTGCAAAGTGGAAACTGTCAGGCATCCTTGGGGCATTTAAGATCTAGTAGGGGAGCTTAGGAAAATTATTATGGCATGTGCCTTATAGACTTCAGGTATGACACGGAAAGTGAGAAATACAAATCAAGAGATATTAAAGACTTTCACATCCTTTAGGTGGACAGTGTGGTTAACAAAGAAGGTTTCCTGGTCAAAAGAGCAATCTGAGTTCAGTTCTCAAGGAGAGGAAGTAGTTGAATGGCAGGAAGGGGATGGCTGCAGGAAAGAGGGGAGTCAGGTAGGTTTCTTTGCGACAGGGACATAGACAGACAGGAAGAAGTCCATTAGTTACCTCTGTCACATGACCTGAAGGACTCTCATTAGCTAAAAGTTATTACCACCTGTGCTAAGGATCTGTCTCCCATTTTCTCCCCCTTGCAGCTTAAATCTGATGAGGGAGCTTTAATAAGTTGTGTTCTACACACTCATAGGACAGTATTCTACATCAAATGGGAAGGGAGGTTTGCGTAAAATAAAAAACGCAGGTTTCTAGACTGAGGGTCTAGGAATATCTAAGGATGGGGTCTGAGGACCTGCGATTTTCAGATAAGCTCTCCAGCTGATTTTTTTTTTTTTTAAGATTGATTGATTGAGGGCGGCCCTGGTGGCGCTGCCGTTTAGCGCCGCCTGCAGCCCAGGGTGTGATCCTGGAGACCTGGGATCGAGGCCCGCGTCGGGCTCCTTGCATGGAGCCTACTTCTCCCTCTGCCTGTGTCTCTGCCTCTCTCTCTGTGTGTCTCTCGTGAATAAATAAAATCTTAAAAATAAAAAAAGGAAGGTTGTGTGTGGCATAACCTCCACCGCCATCCTTATTAAAAAAAAAAAGATTGATTGATTTGAGAGAGAGAGCCTGAGAGAGAGAGCACATGCATGTACGCATACAGAGACAGAGGGAGTGGGAGAAGCAAACTCCACTGAGCAGGGAGCCGGATGTGGGGCTTGATCTCAGGATCCCGGGATCATGACTCAAGCCAAAGGCAGCCGCCCAACAGATTGAGCCACCCAGGTGCCCCTCTCCAGCTGATTCTTAAGCTCATTAAGGTTCAAGGAGTCCTGGTATATAGGATAGTAGCTTTGAAATGTTTGTTGTCAGGATCCCCTATAAGAAATGCGTTTTACATCATGCCGCAACACACACACACACACAGAACTCAAGTTATACTTCAAAACACTATTTGATGCAGTTGATATTTTCGATCCTATTTAACCCACTAAATTGATTTTGAGACCCATGTGGGTCTTGATCAGTAGTTTGAAAAACACTGCTTTTTGAGGATTCCATGAAAATTCACAGGAAAGATATACTAAAACTTGTAGATGTTTCCTTGTACTAATAATCTAGTGAGCTGTTATGCCACTTTATATTCCTAGGGCTCTAGGGGAATGGAAGGAGGAAGAGTTAAGTTTTTAAGGGGAGGTGGCATGGTAGGCAGGGTGCTCCCTGGTCAGGTCAAATTGAAATGAGAGTGCCTAGTTGGTGTGGCTGCCAGAACCCTCAGGAGAATTTCAGGACTACAGAGGATGGTGATGGAAATCAGAAACAGGTCCTGGGTATTGGCATAATTATAGATAATGCCTGTTCAAGCATCTGATGAGATGATGGGGATTTTGAAGTCAGGCAGCTGTAACCTCTGATTTCTCTGTGGGTCTCTGCAAGCTAAGGACGGGGCAAGGAGCAGAGGGTCAGCTCAACACACCTTGAGGACAGCAGAGTATGTAGTTAGATGCCGTAGCATGAAAACAGCACCACAGTGTCACGAGGGGTTAGCCAGAACCTGGGAAAGCCCTGAGACGGTCATGTTGGAAAGGAAGGGGTGGGCCTGGTCTTTCCCAAAGAGCAGGCTTTCATAATGGTATTTGAAAACGAATCCTGTGGCCATCTGATGGCACCTTGCCCAGTGGTAAGGAAACACTTAATTGGCTGGTATCTAACAGAATTCCCTTTTACTATCCTCACTTAGCCAGTATTTCTAGAAGCACCACCCCGCTGGAAAGATAGCAAGTTAGTCACCATGCCAAGTCCACTCTCTTCTGTTTCCCTTGACTAGTGGCAGACTGTTACGCTAATAAGCCAGAACAGAGAGCAGGCTGAGGGGACTGGGAAGTCTTACGAGGTCGCATCACAAAAGCCTTTGTCCCTTACAGATGACCTGCAAGGCTGGACAATGCCCTGCAGTTCTGAAGCTTGGAGTGGAGTCCATCTGTTAATGATAGGACCACTTCAGCGGTCATCCGACCCTTTTACCACCAGTGGCACATGGAGCATTCTGAGGATGGCAGTATGGGGGCAATTTTGGGTGTATGGTGGATTCTATTTTTCCATGGAGATACCATGGAGGGGACTCTGACCCAGGGGGTTGTCATTCATCCTGGTGCACCTGCTCGCCTGACCTCTTCTTTAATCCTCACCACTGGTTCTATGTGTTTGGTTGGAAGCTGTCTGAAGATTTTTTGTCTTCACCTTGGATCAGGAAAATACACCAAGAAGATGAGATTCTTTCCTAACTTTTGGTGGCGTCCTTTTTCAGCACTGCTATAGATGCAGTGTCAGCCAATATATCGGATACGTAGATAGGTCCAGTTTGATGGTGGCTCAGATCAGCGCTAAGGAACTCCCAGCAATGATGGAAATATTTCACATCTACTGCTGTTCATTGTGGCAGTCACTAGCCTCATGCGGCTACTGAGCATTTAGAATGTGACCAGAGCTACTGAGGCACCAAATTTTTAATTAAGTTTTAATTCACTGGGTGGCTCAGTCAGTTAAGTGTCAGCCTTCAGCTCAGGTCATGATCCTAGGGTCCTAGGATCTAGCCCTGCTTTGGGCTCTCTGCCCCAGCAGAGGAGTCTGCTTCTCCCTCTCCCTCTGCCCCTGCTCATGTGCTCACTCTTTCTCACTCATTCCCTCTCAAATAAATAAATAAAATATTAAAAGTTTTAACTCACTCAAGTAGTCACACAGGGTGAGAGGCTACTGTTTTGGACAATACAGGTTGAGACCATGTTTCATTTTGTTTTTGCTCATGTTAGCAAAGTATAGTTTTATGTAACTTTTAAACATGTTCTGTATTCAGTTTGTTTCTTCCCAAACCATTTATGTATGACTTTTAAAATTTTTAATTTAAAAAATTGTTTTAAGTTTTTAAAAATCTAGTTAAGTAATTCCTGCATCCAAGGTGAGACCCAAACTCAGGAGCCTGGGATCAAGAGTCTCACACTCTACCAACTGAGCCAGCCAGGTGTCCCTATTTTTGGTTTAGTTTTTTTTTTTTTTTTAATTTATTTTTAAAGATTTTATCCATCCATTTGAGACAGAGCATGGGGGCAGAGGGAGCGGGAGAAGCAGGGTCTCCACTGATCAGGGAGCCCAACATGGAGCTCAATACCAGGACCCCAGGATCATGACCTGAGCTGAAGGCAGATGCTCAACTAACTGAGCCATCCAGGTGCCCCAATTTTAGGTTTTTGAGGAAACTCCATACTATTTCCTAGAATGGCGGGCAGCCCCGGTGGTTCAGCAGTTTAGCGCCGCTTACAGCTCAGGGCATGATCCTGGAGACCCGGGATCGAGTCCCGTGTCGAGCTCCCTGCATGGAGCCTGCTTCTCCCTCTGCCTGTGTCTCTGCCTCTCTCTCTCTCTCCTCTCTGTGTATTCTCATGAATAAATTTTAAAAAAAATCTTAAAAAAAAAGAAAAACTAGAAAAAAAAATTCATTGGCATTAGGATAAATGAATTGGGGATGCCAATATGCGGGACTTGATCCTGGATCCCGGGATCACGACTTGCGCTGAAGGCAGGTGCCCAACCGCTGAGCTACCCAGGCGTCCCTTGCCAAGAAATTATTATCATAAAAGTTGGGATAGTGGTTACCTCTCAAGAGGGAGAATATACGATTAGGAGGGAATGCTTGTGATTTCAAGGATTCTAGCATTGTTGGGTTTTGTTTTTATTTGTTTACTTAGTGACAGTTACCTGGGTGTGAGCTTTATGATTATTTGTGGAAGTGTGTGTGTGTGTGTATATATATATATATATGCACACACACATACATATATATACACATGTATACATTATAGATTTTTCCATATGCAATTCACAATTTTAAAAAAAGATTTTATTTATTTGAGAGAAAGTGAGTGAGAGAGAGAGAACACATGCAGGGGAAGGGGCAGTGGCAGAGGGAGAAGCAGACTCCCTGCTGGGCAGAGAGCCCCAGGTGAGGCTCCATCCCAGGACCCTGGGACCATGACCTGAGCCATAGGCAGACGCTTAACCAACTAAACCACCCAGGTGCTCCTGCAGTTCACAAATTAAACAGTATTTAAGTTTCCCTCTTTTTCTACTCTGTAGTCCCCAGCTCCTCTCCTTGGAGGCAATCAATTGTGTGTATGTATATTTATACACTTGTACTCATACACACATTTTGTTGTTTTGTTTGTTTTAAACATAACGAGAAGAAAATGCATAATTTTGAAGTAAAAAAGGAACATGTAAGCTATGATTACTGCCCAGTTATTTTTTCTCTCTTTTTAAAAAATACTTATTTTTTTAAAGATTTTATTTATTCATAAAAGACACAGAGAAAGAGAGAGAGAGAAGCAGAGACACAGGCAGAGGGAGAAGCAGGCTCCATGCTGGGAGCCCGATGCGGGACTTAATCCCGGGACTCCAGGATCACATCCTGAGCCGAACGAAGGTGTTAAACCACTGAGCCACCCAGGGATCCCCAAAAAGACTTATTTTAGAGAGAGAGTGTGTGAGTGTGGTGGAGAGGGGCAGAGGGGGAGAGAGAGAGAGGGAGAGAGAGAGAATTTCAAGCAAACCCACTGATGAGCTGAGCCCAAAGCTGGGGTTCTGTCTCATGGCCCCGAGATCATGACCTCAGCCAAAACCAAGGATCAGTCAACTCAGTTCTTCTAACAACCCAGTGAGAAGGTGCTGTCAATACCCACATTTTACAGAGAGGGAAAGAGAAGCTGTTGTGTCTTTGTTTTGGGGCTTCCTGTGCATTGCACTGATGGCATTAAGGCCTCACCAAGGGTTGTGTCGAGGACGGTCGCCTTGATCTCTAGTCCCAGCACCTCTGAAAGGGCCTTCTCTCGCTGCAGGTGGCACTGTGCACCCAGGTAGCCCTGGGCATGGAGCACCTGTCCAACAATCGCTTTGTGCACAAGGACCTGGCCACTCGGAACTGCCTGGTCAGCGCCCAGAGACAGGTGAAGGTGTCGGCTCTGGGGCTCAGCAAAGATGTGTACAACAGGTAGAAGGGCACAAGTCGGGTATGGTGCCGGGCAGAGGCCACATGGGCTTTGGGAGTGTATGAGAAAGGGCTTAGTGTCTGCTTGGTCCAAAGCTGGAGGGCTTGGGCAGGGGACAGAGCCCCCCACCCCCCACCCCCACCCCATCCTTTCTCCAGATGAGCAGTAGGCTTCCTAGCCAATGGACCACAGGTCCCTGATGCTTATACATTTTATTCTGGGGATAAAACATTATAAGCCTTTTTTTAGTCAAACTTTATAACAATTTATCTGTAACTTAACTATTCATATGGTTCCCTCTGATGAATTCAGTAAATACCATCTTGAAGCCCAAAGACTTCGAGCTCAGCAGCCACAGCCAGAGATTGCTCTGGAGTGCCTGCACACACTGTACAGCCTCTTGGGGAATGCCCCTACGAATCACCCTGGCTCTGAGTCACCGCAGCTCATCTGGCTGTTGCTTTAGTCATAATTGGTGTATCGCTTGCTAGTAAAGCTCTTTAAGTTTTCTTTCCATTTAATGTGGTCTCGTTTTTCACGTTTTGTTTTAAACAGAAAATATATGTGATTGTTAGCTTTTAAAAATATGAACATTTAGGCAAATTTGGATTCTTAATGGAATTTTTTACCATCAGACCCCATGTGGTGGCCTCCAGATTTTCACCTACTGCACCCCTGTGCTCGGCATAAATGCTACTGATTTCTCTGGGTGCCTTGGGTTGGGTTCAGCCTGGGGTGAGACTTGGACCTGGGATGAGGTTAGGATCCCAGGCTGTGTTCCCCATATGGCCTCTGAGCCATGGAGGCCCCAGCCCAGTCCTGTGTGTCCTTCTCTCCTGCAGCGAGTACTACCACTTCCGTCAGGCCTGGGTGCCACTGCGCTGGATGTCCCCCGAGGCAATCCTGGAGGGGGATTTCTCCACCAAGTCAGATGTTTGGGCCTTTGGTGTGCTGATGTGGGAAGTGTTCACCCACGGAGAGATGCCCCACAGTGGGCAGGCAGATGACGAAGTGCTGGCAGGTAGGCGGTTGGTGTTTCTAAGGGACAATTCCAGATGTGCTCCAGGTAGAGAATTTGCTCAGCGTCTTGGGGCCCACTTAGCCTGTCTCACCTCTCAGGGCTGGTGTTAGCAGGTGCACAGATATGGCTACTCCAGTTGACATATTGATTAATACTTTTATACTGGTTGGTAAATAGTCTTTGACCCCAGTGCCCAGTCCAGCTGCTCTGATGCCTGCCCGTTGACCCTACTTCAGTCCTCATGCATTGGCTCCCTCCCGTGAACCCTTCCCCCACAAGCCAGAGATTGCTGGGGCCAGGGCCAGGGGAGTCATCACCTTTGATTGCAAGGTACTTCCTTATGGTCCTTGAGTCAGTGCCCACCCACCACTGGCCAGCACCCCTGACCCCCAGTTGCCCTCACATGGCTGCTTATGGGAACTACAGGCTCCATGGGGTCGGACAGGTGGTTAAATGTTTCAACTAATGCTCCATCCACCATCTTCCCTGCAGACTTGCAGGCTGGGAAGGCTAGACTCCCACAGCCTGAGGGCTGCCCTTCCAAACTCTACCGGCTGATGCAACGCTGCTGGGCCCTCAGTCCCAAGGACCGGCCCTCCTTCAGTGAAATCGCTAACACCTTGGGAGACAACCCCGCAGACAACAAGCCGTGAGGAAGGAGCCCAGGCAGGCTGTGCCTCAGGATGGTGTGGGCAAGGGAGGACTTCTTGAGGGGTACCCACAGCATGATGGGCAAGATCCCTCTCCTCCTTGGCCCTAGGGACCCTGGGACCACAGGCACTATTAAGGTCTGGGCAGGGCCTGGGCTTTCCTCTTCTTCCTCATCCTCAGCCCTTTGGGGAGGCTGATTCAGACCCAGACTGAGTCACTAGAGCCTTGAGCTGGGCAGCATTCTCTGCCACCACTTCCCCCATCAGGGACAGTATGGGTACCTCAGGTAACCCCAGTTTCTGGCCTGGGTCTCCTCCTATTGACCAGGTCCAGTTCTACCACTCACCTGCCAACCTGGCCCAGGGAGGGCTCAGCTGGAGAAGAGCTGGGTCTGAGGGGAGCTCCTTAATATACTCAAGTTCCTGTAGAGTTCTGGTCTACCAGGCCCACCTTGGGTCTGCACCAGGACTACAGAGAATGCGCCAGTGAGTCCTCACCCCATGGACTTGTGCACACTGACCCAGCCCCATGTCTCCTCCCCACCCTTCTCTCCTTTCCTCATCCTAAGTGCCTGGCAGATGAAGGAGTTTTCAGGAGCTTTTGACACTATATAATCCGCCCTTTTTGTATGCACCATGGGCGGCTTTTGTATGTACTTGCAGCGTGGGGTGGGGGGCATGGGAGGGAGGGGTGGACCCTGGAAGAGGTGGGGAGGGTGGGCCACCCCTGCCTCACACCTGTATTGTTGTTGTTGTTCGTTTGTTTTTGTTTTTGTTTTTTTGTTTTTTTAACACTCGCTGCTCTCAATAAAGAAGCCTTTTTTACAACCTGCTTCTAATGCTCATTCCCTGCCCTAGCCCGTGGATGGCCTCCCTTTATCCCTCATTTACCAGAAGCGTCCGTGTGCCATCATGAAGTCTGGTGGGGTTTGGACAGTAATAACGAGTAGACTCTGGTCTTTCTCTGTAGTTCATGGAACAATTGAGAATATGGGCTCGAAGGATGCAAGACACCACTTGTCTGTGTGACCCCGTGTTGCTCTTTGAATGCCAGCTACTTATTCTTTGCTGGTGGGCTTAATCCTCATGCTCAGGTGGGGAGGGTAGAAAGAGGAAAGAGGGGGTATGTTAAAGATTGGAGAAGGCATTAATGACGGATCAGGTCTCTGAATCCCTTTAGGGCCCTAGGAGGGAGAGAGCATGGGTAGAACGGAGCAGAGAGGTGGTGCTTGATGCCTCATTGATGCCATTGTTGGGCACTCAACTGGTTTGATTCTTGCCCGTTTGTTAGTTAGAGCTGCTGTTATCAGTCATTGGCTGCCTTATTCCAGTAACTTCAGCCTGATGCCCCATCCAACAGAAAGTAGTCCATAACTCATTCTTTTTGTTTTTAAGATTTTATTTATTTGACAAGGAGAGAGAACATGAGTTGGGGGGGGGGGGGGCAGAGGGATAGAGAGAAGCAGGCTCCCCACTGAGCAGGGAGCCCAACGGAGAGCTTGATCCCAGGATCCCAGGACCTGATCTGAGCCAAAGGCAGATACTTAACCCACTGAGCCACCCAGGCACTACCCATAACTCATTCTTAACTCTGAAATTGCTTGGGTTCCTTCTGTTCCTCACTGTAGTTCTCAGGAATGGAAATAGCAGCTAATATTTATTGGAGACCTGCTTTATACCGATGACTTTGATAAGCACTCAACATGCATTATCTCATTTAATCTCTGCAACTACTCTGTAGCCAGATATTATTGTGCCCATGTCTCAGATTAGGAAACTGAAGGTTGGACACGATCCCTGGGTGGCTCAGCGGTTTAGCGCCTGCCTTCAGCCTAGGGCGTGATCTTGGAGTCCTGGGATCAAGTCCCACATCGGATTCCCTGCATGGAGCCTGCTTCTCTCTCTCTGCCTCTCTCTGTGTGTCTCTCATGAATAAATAAATAAAATCTTTAAAAATAAATAAATAAAATAAAAATAAAAATAAAAAAAATAAAAAAAGATATTGGATGTCTATTCCACCCACAGAGTGTGAAGAGTTGGGGACAGCAATCTAATTCACCGTAAGTTGTGATGCAAAATGATTTCTTAACTGTGGGTTGTGCTCAGAAGTATTAGGAAGGTGCTACTCTAGAAGATCAATTGCTAATCCTCCTCTTGTTCCTGGTCTTTCTTAACCAATGGGCCATGGCTACACTGCTGGTCACATGTGCCTTTTCAGACTCTCCTCTTTTGATGTTGGTGATGGTAAGCCATCTCCGCCTTCTCTGACCAGCTTTCTCCAGCTCTGGCTGAGGCTTCCTTCTGCCTGCCTGCCCCAGAGCTACCTGTTCTGGATTCTGTTCTTGGCTTTGCTCTCTCCATGTACTCACCCTCTGGAATCTCATCTCACCTCGTGTGGCTTTAATCAATCCTTCGGTGTGGATAGTTCCTAGAGCATTAGCTTCAATTCTAGCTTCTGCCTCAAGCTGCAGACCACACTTCCCATTTCCTCCAGGGCATTTCTCACTGCCTGCTTCCCTGGCCCTAACTGAAAACTCCCTCAAAATCCTGCTTCTCCAGCCAAATTCTCTTTTTCCATCAATGGTACCGATTTTGGGGTGATAGTCACCCTTACTCCATCCGTCATAAGCCCTCTTCCCTGTGTACCCCCTCCCCTATGCAGCCCATCACCAAGATCCATTTATTCTACCTCTATCCTGTTTCTATCTGCTTAATTTTCTTAAAAGACTTTGTTTATTCATGTCAGACACAAAGAGAGAGAGGCAGAGACATAGGCAGAGGGAGAAGCAGGCTCCCTGGGGGAGCCTGATGCAGGACTTGATCCCAAGACCCTGGGATCATGACCTAAGCCAAAGGCAGACACTTACCACTGAATGACCCCGGTGCCCTCTTTGCTTAATTTTAAGAGAAAAAAACTACAATGATCATGGAAGAAGTCAAATGGTATACACTTGTATAAAGCAAAAATCACACTCCTCTCTCTCCAACTCTACTCTCCAGTGGCAAGCACTACTAGCCTCTGGAGTGTGGCTTTCCAGACTTTTCCTGGGCACACTGACTCAAGACCTCTTTTCCTTTCTATTCTCTCTAATGCTCCCATCACAATTGAGATCTTTTTTTCTTCTCCATGAAGCATCCTGTGTAAAGGTTAATTCCAAATGCAAACACTTTTAGAGAGGTAGTTTTTGGTTTTCTCTTTCTTTCTTGCTCTCTCTCTCTCTCTCTCTTTTGTGTAATAGCAATTTTTAAAAGCTATTAAATTATTAAATTATTAATTATTAAATTATTTTTTAATTCTTAATTTTGTTCTGGTATTACTTGGGTGATAAAAATCAGGAGAAAGGGGATGCCTGGGTGGCTCAGTGGTTGAGCGCCTGCCTTCAGCTCTGGGCATGATCCTGGAGTCCCAGGATTGAGTCCCACGTTGGGCTTCCTGCATGGAGCCTGCTTTTCCCTCTGCCTATGTCTCTGCTTCTCCCTCTCCCTCTCTGTGTCTCTCATGAATAAATAAATAAAATCTTTTAAAAAAATCAGGAGAAAGAGAGGTCAAGGTGGGAATGGTATGGTATCTGGGGCATCCGGCTGATTCTGATGCTCCTCTGGAGGTCCTTCATGGTCTGGGGTGGACATGAGCTCCCATCTTCCATAGGGGCCACTGTGATATAGGCCTTATCAGAGAAGCACCAAACTCACATTCCAGAGAGGCCAGGCAGGGCACTTATCTGAGCTCAGTGAGCCATGTGGAGACTATAGAACCTGAGAGCAGAAGCCTCTGCTATGGCCACCACTCAGTTCAGCTCCACACTACAGTGCTTTTGTGGGTGCAAGATCTGGAGTTGCTAAAAACTGGAATTTGTTGAGAGAATCCAGATTTTTATGTAAATCTCCTGATTTCAAAAACACTACATGGTTTAAACAAAACACATCTGTGAGCCAGTTTTGTTTTTTTTTTTTAAGATTTTATTTGAGAGAAAGCGAGAGCAAACAAATAGGGAGAGGAACAGAGGGAGAAGCAGACTCTCTGCTGAGCAGGGACCCCTATGAGGGACCCCATCCCAGGATCCTGGGATCAGATGCTTAACTGACTGAGCCACCCAGGTGCCCTGTGAGCCAGTTTTCAATCTTGGCTTTATTTATATCAACAATTTTGGCTTTGGAACATGCAGCAATTCAGTCTGGTGTAGGGCACTAAGGCTGGTGTGCAATGGTCCAGGGATTGGGTGAAATGGAAGCGGTCAGTCTATGTGATAAAGGGTAACTGAGAGCTGTGCTCATTCCACACACCATACCCAGTGTGTGCAGCAGTCAGTAGCTGTCCTCTGGGGTGCACTGCTAAGGGTTGTCAACCCTGCACATGTCTAAACTAGTGGTCTCAAAAAAGTCTTTCAAAGGCAGGCAGGAATCAGCCCAGGGCTGTGGTTATGACTACTACTCAAGACAAATCACAGTCCCAAGCACCATTTGGAACCCATGTATGTATTTGACCTGTTCTTCCTCTTAAGCTAACACATTCCATATGTTAAACTACCTGTTATGTAGAGTAAATTAGGAAAAGGAAAAAAAAAATCTTTGGAACTATTGGGAAATGGGGAAGAGTAGGGCTCTTAACTCCCGTAGTTAGAGGTTGATGAGCATATATATATACACACATGTTAGTTCTCACAAATCACTTGAACATACCTTGTTTCACTGTTTCTCAAATTCCTTGGACTTTGGCTCACAGTAGGAAATGCAATCGACATTTTTATCTGGTACACACCCACGCTGAACTATATGAAATCGGCAATATGCTACCCCCTTGACCTATAAAATGGCCATTGTATGTAGTTCAACCTAAAAATAATGCAAACAAAAGTTTTATGCAAAAATATTTGCCCTTGTATTTTGTAATCTCAATAATTTATTATTTTGTTATTATTTTTAAAGATTTTATTTATTTATTCTTAAGAGAGAGAGGCAGAGACACAGGCAGAGGGAGAAGCAGGCCCCATGCATGGAGCCTGACGTGGGACTCAATCCGGGGTCTCCAGGATCACGCCCCGGGCTGAAGGTGGCGCCAAACCACTGAGCCACTCGGGCTAACCCCTATTTTATTTTTTAAAAATTTTACTTATTTATTCATGAGAGACACAGAGAGAGAGGCAGAGACGCAGGCAGAGGGAGAAGCAGGCTCCATGCATGGAGCCTGACGTGGGACTCCATCCCGGGACTCCAGGATCACGCCCTGAGCTGAAGGCAGGCGCTAAACCGCTGAGCCACCCAGGGATACCCGCACTAATTTATTATTTTAAATGCTCAATGCAGTACACTAAATTCATTTCATTACCACCACCACCAAAGGGTCATGACCAACTGCTTAATCTTCACAAAAAAACTTTGAAGGCAGGAATCATCATTCTCTGATCTCCTTAAAGACAGTCCAATGTTTATCCCAGGATTTATTAACCCTAATAGCTTCTATTAACTATTCACTGACCATTTTATGCTTTAGTCTTTATCTCATTTAATTTGCATTAAGATCCCAACGTGGGGTGGGTACCAACGATGAGGAATATGATGAAATTTGGAGAGGTCCAATACTTGTTTCCAGGCACAGGGCTAGAGAAGAGGCTGATCTCAGATTTGAATTTCTGTAACAGCAAAGCCCAAGCTATGTTCAAGGCTTTGGAGCTGGGACCTCGACCCACACCCTGAACCTGGGCTTTGTCCCGCTCCTCTTCCAACTAAACTACCTCCTTCCCCACCCCCAATGGGCTATCCATAGAAGGGTGTGTGTGTGTGTGCGCGCGCGCTGGCTGGCTGGCTGGCTGGCTGGCTTGCTTACTTGCTGAAACTTTCTGCCTGGCTCTACATTTTCCCAGGCTTTTGCACAGGCGGTGGGGTGGGTTTTATCCTTGGGACCACCTCCTCCCCCAGTCCAGCCCGCAGCTGGAAGTCTTCACTGATCTTCATCTCGTCTCCCTGCCCCCTTCGGGGACCGGGAGGCCGACTGTCTCCTTCGGTCTTTTCCAGATGTCCGTCTGCCAAAGATCCCTCCAGTATAGAGGATGATGAATGAGGACCGGGGAGCCAGCCTGGTGGGAAAGTGTCGTCGCCTTGAAAAGAGAGGGAAAGGGAAAGGAAGTCGGGGGGAGGGGAAGCGACGAGTCTGGACTCCGGGGACCCAAGCCTCCTTGGCTTAGCCAGTAAATTTGCCTCCCTCAGGAAGGCGTGGGGAAGTGCTCCAATCCCTGTACTCCCTTGGAATTGGGGCTGTATTATATCATTTACTGAAACCCGCACAGTCCTCTCAGGTTTTACCCCGGTGTTTGCTTCCAGCCCTTCCAGTGCGGCTTTCCCAGGGCTGCTAGCGTTCCGCTGCAGGACTGCGCCTCGGTCCACTCCCAGGCTTCCTCTCCTCCGGTCCCTCCCAATTCTACCATTCTCTGGTCAGGGGGGCGGAGTCGGTAACTCCTCTCCTGTTCCTTTAAGAGGCTTCGGCTCCTCCCCTTTCGGAGTCGCCGTCTGACGCGGGATGACAGCAGCGAGTTCGGTATGTCTATGCAAATAAGCGCTCCCTGTGGGCCAATGGGGAGCGGAGGTGCCGGAACCGCGGACCAATGCGGCGGGGGCGCAGGGGCTCACCATATAAGGAGCGGCCTCGCCATAAAAGGAAACATTGTATCTCTTTATATGGGGGGAAGGGTCGGGGGATCCCTCCGCCGCCAGCGCGTGGTCCCGGCCCCCTCCACCCGCCGTCTCGGCCGCGGCCAGCAGCCCCTGCCCCCCGGGGGACGCTGACGGCCGCCGGGCGCGCCGCCCTAGCAGACGGACAGGGGGCGCTCCGCGCGGCCTGGGGCAACCCGGGCCACAGGGGCAAGAAAGTGAGGGCCCAGGTCGGCCCGGGCGTGCAGGGGCCCCGGGTTCGCAGCGGCGGCGGCGGCAGCGATAGCGGCTCTAGCAGCAGCGGGAGTGCCGGGTTGAGCCGGGAAGCCGATGGCGGCGGCGGCGGCTCCGATTCCTCGCTGACTGCCCGTCCGCCCTCCTGCATTGAGCGCCATGTTACCGAGCCAAGCTGGGGCCGCGGCGGCGCTGGGCCGGGGCTCGGCCCTGGGGGGCAGCCTGAACCGGACCCCGACGGGGCGGCCGGGAGGTGGCGGCGGCGGCGGCGGGACTCGCGGGGCTAACGGGGGCCGGGTTCCCGGGAACGGCGCGGGGCTCGGGCCGGGCCGCCTCGAGCGGGAGGCTGCAGCAGCAGCGACAACCACCCCGGCGCCCACCGCGGGGGCCCTCTACAGCGGCAGCGAGGGCGACTCGGAGTCGGGCGAGGAGGAGGAGCTGGGCGCGGAGCGGCGCGGCCTGAAGCGGAGCCTGAGCGAGATGGAGCTCGTCGGTGGGCCCGAGGCGGCGGCGGCGGCCACCGGAGGCTATGGGCCGGTGAGTGGCGCGGTGAGCGGGGCCAAGCCGGGTAAGAAGACTCGGGGCCGCGTGAAGATCAAGATGGAGTTCATCGACAACAAACTGCGGCGCTACACGACCTTCAGCAAGAGGAAGACGGGCATCATGAAGAAGGTACAGGGCCCGGAGGCTGGCCGGCCACGGGGGACCGGGAGGGTGGGGACACGCCGGGGGAGCCCGGGAGGAAGGCTGAGCCGAGGCGGAGGTGAGAGGCGGCGAGTCCGCAGGAGGTGTGTGGGAGGGGATGGCTGTTACCCCTGGAGGGCTAAAGGGGAGGGGCTGCCGGGGAAATGTGGGGAGAGGGGAGATGCCCGGAACGTCCAGAGAAGAGGGAAAGGCGCCGAGGTGGGAGTGACGGGCGCTAGAGAGGAAGAGGGCCCTTGCGGAGTGAAGGGGTGGAGAGTGGTGATGGGTGGTGGTGATAAGACGCGGGGGTCCCTAGACCCAGTGCTTTCTGGTGTTCGGGGGTGGGTGCCGGAAAAGCAGGGAGCCTTCGGGAAGGTATGGAAGTGAAGAGGCTGGAGCTCTATAACAATGAGCCAGCTTGTGTAGGAGGAAGGTGGGCACCACAAAGTATTGCTGGCTGGAAGGAGAGGCAGGGCTGATGACCGAATGGGGCTCAGGAGCCCCAGGTAAGGGAGCAGGGTGCAGGAGAACTGATGCTGCTCTGAGCAGCAGGCACTGAGTCCCACGATGGCCATGTGTCTTCCTTCACATCCACTGGAAACCGGTGCACTCTCTGCAGGACAGCTTTCAGGACCATCTGCCTTTGGGACAAGTGGGATTTCCAGCCCTAGGGAGTGTCTGTGCATGGAGTTTTGGGGAAGGCAGGGAGGTTTGCAGAGGTACCTGGGAATTCTTCCTCTTCTAGCCAGCTATCCAGTGAAACGGGGAGAGAGGAAAGGGAGGGGGAGGGATGGAAGCAGATGAACTGGAAAACAAGAAGCTAGAACCCTGGGGACATTGGCTGGTGTTTATTTTTGTCCCATATAGAAACCAGAGCTTCTTCCAAGGTGGGTTGTGGAACTTTTCTGGGAGTAAAGATGCCATCTGTGGGGCCACCTTTGTAGGTCCCTTCCCTGGGTTCATGGCAGGGTAGTAGCTGCTAACCTAGCTCCCATCTCCTATCACTCCAGACACTGTTGCATCAGGACAAGGAAAGAAAAAAGCTGGTAGCACAGTATGATAGGGCATGAGGACAAAATGGCAACAGGTTAGGACCCGTGCAGTTTCTGGGAAGAAACATGAGGACAGTTTAGCACTAATGTGACCCCTTATCCCTAATGTCTTACGGGACTTACAGTGATATAGCAACTTCATTCTGTCTGGTTCCTATGACAGTGAAGAGTGGGTGGGTGGGAGCCCTCTCTGTGAGACTCCTGGCACCAAGCTGTATTCAGGAGCAGCTACCTGGGCCCTTCCGTGTCCTCTGAGATTATACATTCTGTCACTAGGGGTCTGTGTTTGCTTGGGGTATCTGCAGGTCAGTGGCTGCTTCTCAAAGGAGTAGCGTGGGTAGTTTTTCTGCTCTCCAACTCTCTTTCAGATATCTTGATAGGACCCTCCCCCTGCCCCAGTCACTGGAGAGGAAGGTCTCTGGGTGGGGAGCAGAGGCTTGAGATCACTATGTATTTCCTCTCTTCCCTACTTCCCAAGGAAGGTAGAAAAAGTTTGGCTGATCTACCCATCTCCTTCCCCCTACTCCCCAGGCCTATGAGCTGTCCACGCTGACAGGGACACAGGTGCTGTTGCTGGTGGCCAGTGAAACAGGCCATGTGTATACCTTTGCCACCCGCAAACTGCAGCCCATGATCACCAGTGAGACTGGCAAGGCACTGATTCAGACCTGCCTCAACTCGCCAGACTCTCCACCCCGCTCAGACCCCACCACAGACCAGAGAATGAGTGCCACGGGCTTTGAAGAGACAGACCTCACCTACCAGGTGTCGGAGTCCGACAGCAGTGGGGAGACCAAGGTGTGTTTGGGTCGCCTATCTGAGGGGAAGGAAGGGGAGGGGCTTCACCGGCAGAGAGGGGAGGGGGTACCTCTCTCTCCCTCACTCAGGTTAGGTGCCCACTAATGTGGAACGGAGCCGGGTTAGTGCCCCTCATCCTAGGGGACAGGTGTCCATCCTCGCCATCCTGACAGGAGGCCGGCCCCCTAGATAAGCGGGCGGCCTCCGTGCCCTTATAAGGCCGGCTCCGGCTCCAGGCCGGCCTCCCGCCTGCAGCCCGCCCGCCTGGCAGGGCCCTCGCATTCCTCCCGCCAGCTGTCTCCCTGCTGGGGGCGGGGGCGTAGCTTAGCCCTGCCCTCGCAGCAGGCTGGGTTGCCAGGGAGTAGGAAGGAAGCACTCGTGGGCTCCAGGGTCCTGGGAACCCAGCACTGTCGGGAGGCGGGCTGGTTGACTGGGCTGGAGACTACCTAACTAGCCAGCCGCCTACCTCTTCAGGATGTCCGGGCCTGGGCACGTTTAGGGAGTGTATTCGCGGCTGCTAGGGATGCCGGCCCTAGTTACGCCTTCCCCTTCCTTTTCCCGGTAAGGAGAGGGGGCGGGGCTTCCTCCGTTGCTTCTCTAGGGAGCTCCACCTTCCGGGTGCCCCTTCACTAACTGGCCAATCGGAAGAAGCGGCACTGTTTGCCTTAGCAACGCCTTCACCAATCAGGGCCTTCGAGCTCGGCTGCCTAGCAAACATCCCGCGCTGACCCACCCCCAGGATTTGAACCCCCTCAGTTCTCTGGGCTTGGTTCTCAGCTCGTGGCTTCCTCCTTCCCCTTCTAAGAACAAAGGCTCACCGAGGGAAGAGTCAGTGCTCCAGGTTTTCCCCCTCTTTCCGGCCTATCATCTGTAGTTGCAAACTCTTTAAGCAGTAGGTAGGGCTCGTTTATTCTCAGGGAATTTTGCTGGAGGAATTAATTCCTTTGGTAGTTTAAATCTTAAGAATTTGACATGAGTGCTTAATTGCCAAACACCCAAGATCTCTCTGAAACCCTAAGTTCCCTGAAAAACTCTCGTCCGTCCGTATCTCAGAAACCTAGCAAGTCAGAGCTAGAAGGATGTTTTTAAAGAGGACATAGTAGCCTAGTCCCCTTCATTTCCCCCCCAGGAAAACTGAGGCTCAGAAAGAGGAAGTGATTTCGCCAGGATCACATAGATGGTCAGAGCTGGGAATAGACCCCCGTGTCCTGATTCCACAGCCAATGTGATTTTCATAGTCCATTGGGACACAGAATTCAGGAAATTATGATGATGACATCATCATCATCATAAGAGCAGCAAATACATATTACTTTTTTTTAGGTGTCAGGCACTTTATTTATATTCACCTATTTATCTTCACAACACCTATGCGGTAAGTCTTCTTTTATGGACAGAAAATTGAAGCTCTGAAGCTCAGTAACTTGCCCGGGGTCAGACAGCAGGTAAATGGCAGAGCTGGGGTTTGAACCCAAGCACACTGGTTCCAGTCTGGGCTGTCAGTCACACAAAGCTGCAAGGGCAGAGTCTGGTAGAGGCTCACTGCTGCGTCTTTACTCTGGGTGTAGGACACACTGAAACAGGCGTTCACGGTCACCAACCTGCCGGGTACCACCTCCACCATCCAAACAGCACCCAGCACCTCTACCACCATGCAAGTCAGCAGCGGCCCCTCCTTCCCCATCACGAACTACCTGGCACCAGTGTCTGCTAGCGTCAGCCCCAGCGCTGTCAGCAGTGCCAACGGGACTGTGCTGAAGAGTACAGGCAGTGGCCCCGTCTCCTCTGGGGGCCTCATGCAGCTGCCTACCAGCTTTACCCTCATGCCTGGTGAGTCACAAGGGGCAGATTGAGCATGCCAAGAGTGGGTTTAGGGCTGGCACAAGGGGAACCTCTTTCCTTGCTCAGAAGGAGGGTGGACAGGGGCCAGCCAGAACCTGAGAGAAGCCACTTGGGTCCCACTGGGAGGCATGCCCTTCCCCACTGGGACCCCTACTGTCCTTGTCAATAAGTTTCAACCATACCCTCTGGCCTTGTCTAGCCAGCCTAGCCCTGTGTCCCCCTGCCACGGGGACAGTAGACATTCTACCACTTCCCTACCTTGATTGGAGGACAGGTCATGTTCTTGATGGTTCGGTGCCGGCTCCTATATCAACCAAGGAGGCAGAGGCAAGGCCTAGGGGTGGAAGGAGGTGGGAGGGGCCAGTGCAGAGTGCAGAAACCCAAGAAGACAAGATTCAGGGCATGAAAGACCTCTTTAGCCCCCAGGAAACTATGGGAGTTAGGGAGCAGCATGCCAGACCTTGGGCCTGGGGTGTTTGTGGGTGCCAATGGTGGCCAGGTGGGACAGCATGAGTAAGTCTCTGTGTCTTATAGGAGGGGCAGTGGCCCAGCAGGTCCCAGTGCAGGCCATTCAGGTGCACCAGGCCCCACAGCAAGCGTCTCCCTCTCGCGACAGCAGCACAGACCTCACGCAGACCTCTTCCAGCGGGACAGGTATAGCTTGAAGCTCTCTTCTCCCTGCCCTTCGTCCTTCATGAGGCCTAGGAGCAGGTGCCCAGCAATACCCCTCCCATAACTAAGGTCAGAGAATTTCTTAATGTGGAGATGGAGGCTTTTGGCTTAACCTTTATCTTAATCCTTATGGGAAAGTCAAATGAGGATGGCTGGGTTTTGGATCCTGCCCTGCAGTAGGGCTTTGGATTTCAGGAAGAAATTAGGGACCATCGGAGCCACCCTTCTTCTCATTCAGATAAAAAGCTGGAGGCCCAGAAAGGAGAAGTTACTTCCCAAGGACACATGTTTGCTTAATTACTAGGAAAGATTTATAGAGCAGTTGTCTCCTTGTGGGAGGGTTTTCTAGGTTTTGAGTAGCTATAATTCTGCTCAGTGTCTCTAGTCATTTCAGAAATGATGAAACACTTTCAAAATTAAATTATTTTTAAGTTCTTGTTATTGACAACCTTGTTACACAAGATGTGGTCTATGGACAGAGAAGTAGCATCACCTGGGAGCTTGATAGAAACGTAGACTCATAAGCTTTACCCCCAAACCTACTGAATCAGAATCTGCATTTTAATAAGATCCCAGGTGGTCTTATGCATATTAACCTTTGATGTTGAAAAGATGAATTTGTTAACCACACGTTTAGGAAGAGGGAGAAAAAAGAAAAAAGGAAGAGAGAGGAGCGGTAAGAAATAAAAAATGGGATGATGGAACCTCCTCAAAGGGAAGCATCTGAGTTTCCTTGGAGTGGGTCAGTCATTGCAATTCTTGTTTCTCCCAGGACCTTATGGTCTTGGAACGAAGAATTGGAGAGATAGACAGTTGAATAGTACAGTGTGATAGGATACAATTAAAGGTTGGTGCTCAAAGAGAAGGTTGGTATTCAAACAAAAATAAGTCTTTTCTTAGCCGATGACAGGAATCAGAGGAACAAGTCTTATCAAGCTTCTGACCTGGGCAATGGCAGGAGGACTCCGGAGCCCTGGAGCTCCTGGAGGTGGGATGGGGGAGATCAGTAGGGACCGGTGTCAACTTCCCTAATGTGTGTCTGTGTTTGCCAGTGACATTGCCTGCCACCATCATGACGTCATCTGTGCCCACAACTGTGGGTGGCCACATGATGTACCCTAGTCCCCATGCGGTGATGTATGCACCCACCTCGGGCTTGGCTGACGGCAGCCTCACCGTGCTCAATGCCTTCCCCCAGGCGCCGTCCACCATGCAGGTGTCCCACAGCCAGGTCCAGGAGCAAGGTGAGTGGTGGGCTGGGGCTAAAGGGGACCATGTCCTCCTCCCTCACATACCCACATATCCAAATGGCCCCCCACATACACACCTAGATATACACACTCATATACCCATACCCAAACAAGGATGCCCACACATATAACTACACACACACACACACACACACACACACACACACACACACACACACGGACGCTTGCACACACATTCCCACACCCATTGCTGTCCACTAGGATACTCATGCATTCCATTCCAACTAGTATCTGGAAGTTTCTCTTGAGCAAGCAGTTTGAGTATCTCCTGTGGTTTCCCAATGCAGGTGGTGTTCCCCAGGTGTTCCTGACAGCGCCATCTGGGACAGTGCAGATCCCTGTTTCTGCAGTTCAGCTTCACCAGGTAGGTGTGGGGGCACCCTTCACCTCACCTCAGCCAACCCAGCCATTTCCTTCTCTTGACTTTGGGGATTTCATTTACCCATTGGTCTAAGCCAAGATTCCCTAAGCCAGGAGGCCCATCTGTTTTCCCAGTCAGGCTCATGGTGGACAGGCAGGCCAGCAGGGGGAAGCTTGAGCTGGCTGGTCAGTTCCTGCCCTCCTTTTCCTTACACACCCCCTTCCCTCCAGATGGCTGTGATAGGGCAGCAGGCTGGGAGCAGCAGCAACCTCACCGAGTTACAGGTGGTGAACCTGGACGCCGCCCACAGCACCAAGAGTGACTGATCCGCCCTGCCACCCTGGACAGATGGCCCAAGGGATGGCACCACTTATTTATTGTTGCCTTTTCACGTTTTCTTTACACACACGTTGACGGGCCCGCAGGAGGGAGGCAGGGAGGAGGAGTGGGCAGCCACAGGACTGAGCCCTCTCACTCCAGCCAAAGAAATGGGCCAGCCTGCCCTCCACCCCATCCTCCCTCCCCCTCCCCTCCTTCTGGCTCCACCTCCCATTTTCTGTTGATGGTGGGGCTGTCCTCCCTCCTCAGACTCCCCTAGCCAGCTTGGCTCCATGTTTGCCATGAGTATTAGCTTATCCAATGGGACCGTGCCCCACCTTCCCACACACAGGCCTCTGTGGGACTAGGCACTGTGTTCCCCCGAGGAAGCAGTGGGGGTCCTCTCCCAGCCTCCTTGCTGACCTGCTGTCAGCACCGTGTCTGTCACAGGCTGGGTGACAAGAGCCCTATCCGTGCCCCTCAGGGAGCCACCTGGGGAGATGGGGCTTCTTCCCTCACGCCGATGCCCTATTGTCCCTGTAGCTCCTGAGAGCTGGGCCTGTGCACAGAGCAGGTTCCTGGGGCCACCTGTCCTGCCCTGCCCTGCCGGTCCCCTTGGGACTCCAGGAACTCCTGGGTGGGAGGGAACTGCCAGTGTTCCCTCTCACCCTGTCTTCCCCCCCTCCCCCCAGCTGCTTTACTTAAAAGTTGATTTTGAACTTTTTATTTGAGGAGACGAAGTGAAAACAAATCTATAAATATATATTTTTAAAATATTTAAACTTTTTTTTATGGCGTGTTTCTCGTCCCCCTCCCTGCCCAAGCTCCCCTTCCCTGGGGAGCCCTGGGGCTCCCCGGAACTGACAGGGCCTCTGGGGATGGAACCACCCCATGAGCTCGGGGCCCCGCCAGTGTGTAGGGGAGATTCTGGGACTGCCCGGTCCTGGGTTGTTGCCAGGAGAAAACCGGGGGAGGGGCCCTCAGGCCATGCCCCAACGGGGTGGGCAGGGTGACCTGCAGCCCTGGGTCTCTTTTTGCCCTCTAGGGCTGTCGC
This sequence comes from Vulpes vulpes, assembly GCF_048418805.1. Lineage (NCBI taxonomy): Eukaryota > Metazoa > Chordata > Mammalia > Carnivora > Canidae > Vulpes > Vulpes vulpes. The sequence continues at coordinate 140,530,904 of NC_132780.1, forward strand.
AAGGGAGAGGGAAGAGGGAGACCAAATGTGGGGGTGGGGGTGGGAGGGTGTCAGGTAGAGGCAACTGACTTCATTTGTGCCACACGCATGGGCATTGCAGCCTTGTGCTCCCCCAGGCCTGCAGCCGCCTGGGGCCCAAGTTGCAGTGAGCAGGGTGGGGTCTGGGAGGGGTTGAGAGGCAGGAATGGGGGTCAGAAGAAATGGGAGCAGCTCTTGGGCTGAATATAAAGATAGGGGAGCCAGAAATGGGCAGCTCTCCCAGGGAGTGAGCAGCTACTGTAACTTTTTTAAATTAAGACAAAAAGCCTTGAAGAAAATGACTTTATTTTTCTAAGTGTAACCTCAGTATTTATGTAATTTGTACAGGGGCCGTGCCCTACCCCACTCTGCCCCCTTTGGGGTAGACCTTGAGGATGGGCCAGCATAGGGGGAGGGTCTTTTACCCCGTGTCAGAGCCTACCTTCACCCCCTTTATCCAGAAAGGGAGCTTTTTCAGAACAGGGCAGCAGTTGGGGTAGAGTTTTATTAACCCCTGTGACTGCCTTCAGGAAGAACAATCCTGCTTCTGTGATTAGGTGAAGGGGTGGGGGAAGTTTGTGCGCACAGCCTAGTTATCAAGGGGATGATTTGCCGATGTGTCTGAGAACCCCCATAACCTCTAACCCCCATTGCTGTCTTGCCCCGATTTGGGGTGCCGAGATGGAAGTCACTGTTCTGGGCTTTCTCCTGGAGATAGCTGGGGGTTATGGGTGGCTTACAAGGCTGGGGCATGGCAAATCAGGGGCCAGAGAGTGGGGAGCTTGGGACTCAGGTCTGTAACTGCCCAGCCCCCTTTCTCTGCTCTTGTTTCACTCCACCATCACTCACTCACTCTCCACTCCCCCACCCAGGGGAGGAGACTGATGAATTCCTCCTCTCTTTCCCACAAAAGACAGACCCAGTGAGTGAATCAGGCAAAGTGCTTATAATGTGTGTTGTGTGAGCGTGGCCTTGGGAGAACATGTGTGTGTCAGGGATGAGGTGGCATTTATATGTGCAGCAACCCTTGGTATTTCCCTTTCTTGGTGGCTCTGGAGTGTGTGTGTGTGTGTGTGTGTGTGTGCGCGCGCGCGCGCGTGTGCGTGTGTGTGCCTGAGTGTGTGTGTGTGAATGGAGTATGTCAGTGGTTTCTACTTCCCCTGGGATGCTGACCCAGGAATAGTGGACATGGTCACAGTCCTATGTACAGAGCTTTCTTTTGTATTAAAAAAAAATACTCTTTCAATAAATGTATCATTTTTGTGCACAGACTGTGGAGTCTTTGCCTCCGTTTTTCCGCATAGAGAGGGAGGGAGAGAGGAAGTATGAACGCGAATCAAACTCCAGACGCTGCTCTGAGAAGCAAACCTGGCCGCCTGATGAGAACAATGGCAAGGCCAAGGGGCACTTTGGGCTGTGGAACTCTGCAACTTAATTGAAGGAACATTTCTGGGAGCTGGGGCCTTTGTCTTTGCGCAGGACTTTGTTAGCTTTTTAGGCCAACACAGAGAGGAGCGATTTTAATTAATAGGAAAAGTGATTCCACCAATCCAAAGCACTGCTGTAGGGTTTGGGAAACTCATGGCCACGTGACCCAGTGAGAACTCAGGACAGCTTCGGGGTTGGAAGTGTAGGTTTCAGGGGGACCGGGCAGGCCGACCCGGGAAACGCGAGCGGGCCTTCAAGGTGATGGAGGGAAAGGGCTGCGTACTTCTGCGGCAAGGAGCAACGTGACCGTGAGCGCGGGCTCCGCCTGCCGCGCGCCCCGCGCGCAGCGCCGCGGCCACTGCGCATGCTCCACCCGCGCGCCCTTCCGCCTCGCTCGGCTGTGGGCCGCGGGGGCCCCCGTAGGAGCCGGGCCGCGCCCGCCCGTGCCGTGTGACCCGGAAGGGAGCTGCTGAGGAGGCGGGGCCAGGACGGCGGGACCGGCCGCTGGCTCCCAGCGAGGGAGCCGGGCAGTGGGAGGTGAGAGGAGAGTCCTGCGGCTACCCGCTCCCTGCCGCGTCCCCTACCCGCTCCCTGACCCGCGCTCCGTGGGGCTGACGACGGGAGCCACGTCTTGCCCTCCGAGATTCGCCCGGTCCTGTCAGCCTCCTCGGACCGCGCCCCCCCATCCTCACCCCGCCCCCCAAAGCCGTTCCGCTGCCCTGGTGGCCTCCTCCGGCCCCCCTCCTCCGCCAGACCCCTGATGGTCTGCAAGCTTGGGCCTGACCTTGCTACCTCCGTCCACCTGCTGTCTCATCCCCGGGTCCCGACCTCACTTCCACACCTCAGTTTACGGCTCTGGTTCTAGGCCCTTAATAGTTCCCCCTCCCCCCAACCCCATTTCGGCCTGTTCGTTGTTTTCCTTCACCCTGCTCATCGGTTGCCCATCGCAGCATCACTGATTACCTTCCAGTCTCTCCCCTTCCCATACTACCCGGACCCGGTCCCCATCGAGGTCCACATCCCATGTTTCCTGTCCTCTTCAAGCCTTTCGTCTGTCATCTCTCATCTGCCCCCCATTCCTATTCTCACCACTCCCCGTTGTCCCCATACTGCTTCATATCCTACGTACCTTTTCCTGATCACCAGCATAGCCGTCTTCCTACTCTCATTTATCATCTCCTGGCTTAATAAGTCAGTTTATCTGAGGACTGCTCCTCCCTTCTCCAGCTAAGAATAACATTAGATTGTGTTTACTGAGCTCTCACTATGTACTGGTGGCTGTTCTAGGCGGTTTACGTACATGGTCTTATTCAATTTTTATAACTTCATGAGGTGATTTTGAATACTATCACCATGTTGCAGAGGAGGGAGCTTAGGTTCAGGGATGAAGTAACTTGTACGAAAATACCCACAGAGTAAGTGAAAGAGCCAGAATTCAGGGTCACACCTGAGTCTTATCTGTGCTATATTTCTTCTCTCACATTTTCACCATCTCCTGACCTCGTTTCCTACCCTTCAGTTCCATGATTACCACCTCCATATGTATCCCTCTGACTTAGACCCTCACTGTGCATACAACTTACATGCCAGGCGGCACTTGGTCACTTTTCCTAGAATCTCACCTGGCCCCCTCAGCGCCTCTCCTGCTCACCCTGCTCACAATACCCTGATTCGTTTTCCCCATCCAGCCCTCCAGATGTGGAGGCCCACCGCCCAACCTTCTTTCGTCTCTATTCTATCTGTCATGGCCCACTCCTTTATATTCACATTCCAGCTTTACACTGTCATTTTTACGCCCTGTCCTGCCTTCCCTCCACCCTGACTTTCCCCATTTGTTCTGGCCCCACTGTCTCCCATGCTGCCGTCCAGCCTGCTCATCCCTGTTATCCTTCTAAGTCTTGATCTGTATCCCTCAGTTGTCTTGCTCTTTTGCCCAGACTGTCCTGCTTAGCTGTCACCACTTTTGAGACCTTTTTGTTCTTACCCTCTTTCGTCACCTCTTCCATTTCTTAAAGCCCTTCATTTCATCCTCTTGCCATTTCCGCTGCATTCTCCTTCCTTACAAATCCCAAAGTATGTTCAAGTTATATATTCTGTCCCATTCTTGGCTTTTTCTATTTGGTCCGTAAATTCCACTGTGCAGCCTACCAGTCACCCTGCACCGGATCTGTGTCTCAAGGTTCCATCCCCTCCATGTAGTCTTTTTCTTAGCCCTCATTGCCTTTACCTTTCTCCTTGTGTGTCCCAGGTCAGGATGGTTGGGGAACGGCGTGCCGGGGACCTCATGGTGCCCTTGGGGCCCCGGCTGCAGGCATATCCTGAAGAGCTTATTCGACAGCGGCCTGGGCATGATGGGCATCCTGAATACCTGATCCGATGGAGTGTTCTGAAGTGTGGGGAAGTGGGGAGAGTGGGTGTGGGAGAGGGCAAGACAGAGCACATCCTCATGTGGCTGTCAGCCCCCGAAGTCTATGCCAACTGCCCCATGCTGTTAGGTGAGCGGGCACTATCTAAGGGACCTCAGCACGAACCAGCTGGGGGTTCAGGAAGCTTCCCCCGAGATCCAGGAGGTCTGGATGACACAGCAATGGGAGAGATGGAGGCTGATGTGCGGGCGCTGGTGCGCAGGGCTGCCAGGCAGCTGGCGGAAGGTGGGACCTCCAGCCTCACAGCTGCTGTACTCCACACCATCCATGTGCTCAGCGCCTACGCCAGCATCGGGCCCCTCACTGGGGTCTTCAGGGAGACAGGAGCTCTGGACCTGCTCATGCACATGTTATGCAACCCTGAGCCTCAGATCCGTCGGAGTGCGGGCAAGATGCTACAGGCTCTGGCAGCCCACGATGCTGGTAAGAGACAGCCAGGGGAAGAAGGAAAACACTGGAGAGAAGGGGGCCATAAAGAGTAAGGACAAAAAGAGGAGGGATTTCCCAGCTCGGAAAGAACACCTAGTATTTGGTGGATATCAATTCAGTGCAAG